>NC_051335.1:39468838-39825685 GCF_015220235.1 Choloepus didactylus | reverse complement strand
AAAAAAACAAAAAAAAACACCGTAGGACTGTACAACACAGTGAACCCTAATGTAACCTATGAAAGACAGTTAATGTACAATCATAATAATATTCTTTCATCAACAGTTGCAGAGATGCCACACTAATGCAAGGTGTTAATAATAGGGGGGTATATGGGAACCCTGTATTTTCTGCATAATTTTCCCGTAAGCCTACCACTTCTCTAATAAAAAAAATATTAAAAAACAGTACGGTACAGGCATAAGGAAGATATACAATCAACAGACTAAAATTGAGTGTCCAGAAACAAAACCTTACATACATAATCAACTGATTTTTAACAATGGTGCCAAAACCATTCAATGGGCAAAGAATAGTCTTTTCAAGAAATGGTACTGGGAGGATTACAACTACAAAAGAACAGTGCCAGTGCCACATGCGAAAGGATGAAGTTAGATGCTTAACTCATACCACATAAAAATATTAACTCAAAATGGATCAAAGAACTAAGTGTATGAGCTGAAACTATAAAACTCTTAGAGAAAATAAAGGAATAAATCTTCATGATTTCAGATTTGGCAACAGATTCTTAGACATGACACCTAAAGCAGGGCAACAAAAGAAAGAAAAGATAAACTGGAATTTATCAACATCAAATATTTTTGTGCTTTAAAGGACACTATTAAGAAAGTGAAAATACAGCCCTCAGAATAGAAGAAAAAATCTGCAAATCATGTATCTGATGAGGGACTCATCTAGAATATAGAAAGAACTCTTACAACCCAATAATAAAAAGACAACTCAATTAAAAATGGGCAAAGGATGTGAAAACCACAATTAGATAACACTTCACACCTTCTAGGATGGCTATAATCAAAACATCAGATGTGTTGGCATGGATGTGGAGAAATCGTAATCCTCATACACTGTTGGTAGAAATGTAAAATTGTGCAGCCACTTTGGTAAACAGTCTGGAAGTTCCTCAAAAGGTTAAATATAAAAGTTACCACATGACCCAGAAATTCCACTCCTAGGTATATACTCAAGAGAAATGAAAACATATGCCCACACAAAAATTTGCACATGAGTGTTCACTGTAGCATTATTCACAACAGCCAAAAATTGGAAATGATCCAAATGTTCATCAACTGATTAATGGATAAACAAACTGTGGTACAGCCAATCAATGGAATATTATTTAGCCTTAGAAAGAAACAAAGTACTGATACATAGTACAATATTGATGAACCCTGAAAACATTATGCTAAATAAAAGAAGCGAGTCACAGAAGACCACACATTATATGATTTCATTTAAATGAAATGTCCAGACTAGGCAATTCTATAGAAAGAAAACAGATTAGTGGTTGCTTAAGGGTTGGGCAGATGGGGGAAGTGTGGTAGTTGGGGGGGATAGGTCACCTTTTTGAGGTGACGAAAATGTTCTAAAATTGACTGTGGTGATGGTTACACATATCTGTGAATATATTTATAGCTATTGAACTGTATACTTTAAATGGGTGAATTGTATGGTATGTGAAGCGTATCTTAAAGCTGTTTAAAAAAAAGTAGGCAGAGAGAAAAGACAGATTACAATTAGAAGGATGGTTGAGTTCTCAACAACAATGGAAGCAATGAGCCAGTGTAATAACACTGTTGATATCCTGAAACAATTTACCTCTCAACTCTAGAATTCTATATACAGAAAACCCAGTCTCCAAGATCTACAACAAAGTAAAAACATTTTCAAACAAAAACAGTTTACCATCAAAAGTTCCCCATTGAAAGGATATTCTAAAGGATATACTTTGTGCAAAAGGAAAATGATCTCAGATTGAAGGTCTGAAATGCAAAACCAAATGATGACCAAAGATTGGTAAATATGTCGGCAAATCTAAATAAACATCAACTGTAAAGATGATAATAATGTCTATTTCATGTGTTTGTGGAGGAGGGTGAGGAAGAATGGGCTAGAATGAAAGCTAGACAAAAACAGCACATATAATTCTGTGTGTGATCAGAATTAAAGCATTCTTAGGTCCTTGTATCATTCAAGATGAAGGAAAAGATATTGTTTACCTTTAGACTTTAAGTATATGTTAAAATAACTATGATTAACACCTAAAAGAAAACATAGAATGTGTAACTTCCAAACAAGTATAGAGGGGAAAAACAATCAATCCCAAAGAAGCAGGATAGAAGGGAAGAATCAGAAAAAAGCAGGTCACCTTGAAAGCTCAAAATAAAATACTTGAATTTATTTCTACTATATCAATAGTCACCACTAAGTTAAATAATCTAATTCTCCAGGCAAAAACAAAGATCGTCAAACAGGATTAAAAAAATAAAACCCAGTTAAACACTATTTAAGAGAGACATCTAAAACAAAAGAGAAAAGAAAGATTTTTCTTTAATCAAAAGATGAAAATATACCAAGCAAATATTAACTGATATAAAGCTAGAGTAGCAATATCAGTATCAGACAAAATAGACTAAATCAGAAAGCATTTTTAACAATAAAGGGTTACTACTTGGTAAAAGGCTTGATTCACCAACACAATAAGAACCATACTTGTGCATGCACCTAAAGCTTTAAAATATATAAAGCAAAAATTTCAGAACTTTTAACAAAAACCAGACAAATCTGCCTTCATGGTGGAAGATTTTAAACACACCTCACTCAATCATTGGTCAATAGAGGAGAAAAAGCAAAAAAAAAAAAAAATCCATAAAACAGAAAATTTCAATTCCAATAACTTTTATTCCCTCATTATACTTCAACAACTCATCCTATGACCATTCTGAACCTTGTCATTGTTTTGAATAACGCTCCTGAAGTTTTACTAATTCCAATGCTACAAATCCCTAACACTCCAGTTTTTAACCAAAATATACTTCTTGAATGTCCTCAAGGCATCTCGAACCTCAGCTGCATAGTCTGCCAATCTGCCTTCTGCAGATTCACTTTGTTCACTTTCTCCTTTTCCACCCTAGACCCAATGGGCCATCAGCTCAATTACTCTGTTACCTTCTTATTTTACCAGGAAGAAATCACCCACCCTTGCAGATTAGTAAAATCACAAGTTCATGCACTCTAACCTCATCTGGCCTTCAAAACTTCTGTCTCTAATCAGCTCTTATCCCCATTTCCCTTGGCAGCTATTTCAAAATTTGCACTCTCCTCGAACATCATATTCTATCTTCCCCACCTCATTCTAAGCAGAAAACTTTGCCTCCTAGTTAAGTGAAAAACTGAAAAAGAACAAAAGAAAACAAAATACCAAAACCATCAGGCAGGAATTCCCTCAGCTTTGTCCCCTACTAACTTACAAATTTATACCAGCAATCATTCTTTTTCCTTACTGTGAAGAGAGATGCCTCTCTTTCTGTTGAAGACTAATTACTGCAACTTGTACCCTGAACTCTATCTAGTCTTATTTTGACACCTCTCCTCTATACTCTTATATAATCCTATGAATACTATCATAGGATTTATCACACTGCATTTATCTCCCTCCACTATATTTAAAGATCACTGAGGCTCTGACTCTTAATAGATAGGTTACCTTTGCAACTTTACTTTTCTATGCCTCAGCTGTCTCATGTCTAAACTTGGAATGACAATAGCATTTTCTATGAATCCTGGCTCTAGTAATATGACCCTGGGTAAATTATTTGACTTCTCTGTGCTTCATAGTCCTCTGCTCTACAATGGGGATAGTAATGGTACATACCTCATAAGGTTGTCATGAGGATTAAGTGGATTAAAACCAAATTTACCTGGTGTGTATTTATACTTAGCTCACATTTCAGTTTGGCATAGCCACATTATGTGGCTAGTGGCTATCATACTGGACAGCACAGGTATAAGAGATAATAGGTGCACAGTAAACATTTTTTTAGAATACTGATATAAGAATAAAACAACTTTCAGACCCTCAGGACAAAAAAAAAACAGTTCACATATTCTAACATTTATTTTTTACATTTTAATATCTCTGAAAACAGGACAAATTCTACCATCAATGTCAAGTGACAGTTTATATGGCAGCAGTCTTTCTTAGAGATTCCTAAGATAATGCATATTACAACTGATGGCATCTTAGAATTGATGACATTTCATGTTCATAAAGTACTTAGTGCATGGTATATAAGCCTCACATAAATTAGCTATTATGTCTTATTCATATTTGCATTCTCAACACTAGTTCAGTGCCTGGCATAGGATGTAGTTAATAAATGTTCACTGAATGAATGTCCATAGGATGCGATGCTGGTTTGAATGTATTATGTCCCCCAAAACGCCATTATCTTTGATGTAATCTCGTGTGGGCAGAAGTATCAGTGTTGATTAGATTGTAATTTTTTGAGTGTTTCCGTGGAGATATGCCCCATCCAACTGTGGGTGATGACTCTGATTGGATAACTTCCATGGGGGTGTTACCCCACCCATTTATGGTAGGTCTAAATTAAATAACTGGAGCCATATAAATGAGCGGACAAACAGAAGGAACTCAGTGCAGCTGAAGACTGACATTTTGAAGAGGAGCTACAGCCAAGAGGGACACTTTGAAGAAAGCACAGGAGCTGCAGATGAGAGACGGTTTGAAGACGGCTGTTGAAAGCAGACTTTTGCTCCGGAGAAGTTAAAAGAGGACAAACACCCCAAGAGCAACCAAGAGTAACATTTTTGAGGAACTGAAGCCTAGAGAGGAACATCCTGAGAAAGCCATTTTGAAACCAGAACTTTGAAGCAGACGCCAGCCATGTGCCTTCCCAGCTAACAGAGGTTTTCCAGACACCATTGGCTATCCTCCAGTGAAGGTACATGATTGTTTATGACTTACCTTGGACACTTTATGGCCTTAAGACTGTAACTTTGTAACCAAATAAACCCCCTTTATAAAAGCCAACCCATTTCTGGTGTTTTGCCCTTTCATTTTCATTCCCACTGCCACCCTCTAGCACAGTGATTCTCAAACTTTTTGGACTCAGGAACCTTCACGTTCTTAAAAATTAAAGGACCCCAGGAGTTTTTCCTTTTTAATCTAGATTATATTTACTGATATTCACCATAAAAATTAATACAGAAATTTTTAATGTTTATTAATGCATTAAAAAACACTAAACCCATTACATGCTAACAAAAATAACATTTTATGAAAATAACTATATTTGAAACAAATAGTGAGAAAAGTGGCATTGTTTTACATTTTTACAAATCTCTTTCATGTTTCTAATTTAAATGAAGACAGTTGGATTCTCTGCTTCTCCATTGAATCTGTTACAATATGTTCTTTTGATTAAAGCACATGAAGAAAATCCAGCCTCTCAAAGATATGTAGTTGGAAAAGAGGAATATTTTAATAGCCTTTTCAGAAAATTGTGGATACCCGTCTTTGATACTACACCCAAACTCGACACATGGTAGTTTCTTAAAGGTTAAATGTAATGTGGAATCTGAAACCTTATCAATGAACTCTTTGTAGACTATATATTAAAATCATTGATAGATCTTGGACATTGAATGGATCTATTACCCATGTATGATTTAGGAACATTAAACTTGTTCAGCTGGAGAATACTGGTTCACTGACTATGAACTTTCAAAAATTAACATATCTCATTATACAATATCCAAAAATCATATTCATTATCATTACCAAACATATCAGAAAAGTGTTTAAGTACTGAGAAGCTGTCAAGCTCACAATGGCAGATACAAGTTTTCCAAGCTTCTAGTTTTTGCTTGAAAGCACAAATTTTATTATTGGCAGCAAACACTGCCAGTTGTTTTCTTGAAATGACAGGCTCACTGTGTTCATTTTTGAGAAAATGTCTGCCAAATATCCGACTGAATAACCAGAGTTTATATGTCATTCTTTCAAGTAAAAATAGTGTTCCATGAAAAAAAGCACCTAGTTCACCTTACAACTCAATCACATAAGTGCTTTTCCTCAGGACAACTACTATACTTTAGCATGCAAAAGTTCTTTTTTTCATCACAGAATATTGGAGACATGTCTTGAGGGTCAAGATTTAATAAAATTAAAATTTTTTTTACTGCTTTGTTCACTACATCCTTAAGTGAAACTAGCATTTTTTTCACCACAGTGAAGAACACAATGACCACTAGTACAGTCTGGCACCACTGCCTTGATTTGTGCTCAAGTGCCTGCAGTTTTAACCACCACTGCTTTGGCACCACCAGTAAAAATGTCAACACAGTGAAAACAGCAAATAACATCTTGGTACTATTATGAAAATAATTTTGACCTCTCAGACACTGAAAGATACCAGAAAGCCTCAGGGGACCACAGACCACACTTTCTGAGAATCGCTAGTCTAGGATTTCACCATGTTATACCTGGATTATCATGTTAGTCTCCTAACTAGTCTTCATGCCTCTAGCCTCACTCGCAATTCACATTATTTGGCACTACTAGATACAACTTCCTACAATACTGCTTTCAACATGTTCTTTCTCAAAATTTTCAGTGTTTTCCCCTTTGAATGGAGGATAAAGTTCAAATTCCTTAGCATAACATTCAAAGCATAACATTCAACCTGTCCTCACCCAACTAACTCTTTCAGCCTTACTATCCACCACCACATATGACACTGACTCTAATCAAGACAGGCTGGTCTACTTAAGATCTCTTGAAACAAAATTTACAGATTGCTTTCTCACAACTTTGCCTGAAATATTCCTGTGAAATCAATCATTTCCTCACCTCATCAAATACCAAATCGTACACAACCTTCAAGGCCCAGCTCAACGCCTACATACTTCATGATGCTGTTTCTAATCATTCTAGTTTACAGCGCTCTTCCCTTCCTGGAAATCTCATAGCAATTATTACCCTCATACCATCATACACTGTTCCTTGATTGTTTAACTCCTGAATTGTTTAACTTTTTGCGTTTTCCTTAATCCTTTGATTATAAATTCCTGGAATACAGGATTCCTGTGAATCTTGTACAGTACCTAACACAATGCAACAAACACAGCAGAAACATCAATATTTTTAATGGTATCAATGAATGAATTCCCTTCTTAAAGGCAAAAGGAATTCAGTTAGATGAGCAGTTCACATGATCTGTGAACTATTGATGGTTCTTCAGTCTTCCAGGTGGACAGCAGACTGATTTCTTAGAATTAGTAACGTTTTTAATGGGAATAATTATGCTATTTAATCAAAATCAGTCCATTGGCATCTCATGTAAAGCAATCCTCTCGTTCTCATTAATTCTGATGAGGTTTTTGCAGTATTAATCAAGAATAAATCAAGTAAGTGACCCAAAGGACTTTAGTGAAGTGGTTTAAGAGGGATGCCAATCTCTACTCTAGATCAGCAAAGAGATTCCACTGCAAAGCCACCTCTATCTTTAACATTTTACTTCCTTAAAAGATGTAAAAGAAATATGGTAAAAAAATTATGTTAAATCTGAAATAGTTGCAAGGGTGTTTGTTATGTTACTCTTAATACTTTTGTATATGTTTGATATATTTTTAAATAAATACGGCAAAACACATTGTGTGACCCTTAGGAGCCATAAGGTACATCAGTATACAAGCACGTACTATTTTTCACCTGTGCATGATGCTGTCCAATTTTTACTTACCAGTATATCATCTTGCAAAGAAGCAAAAAAGAAGCCATAAAGCAAGTTAATTTTCTCCTTGTGATCAATAAAGTCAAACATTGCAACCAGCCAACGAAAAAAAAGTACCTATCAAGACAAAATGCTTATCATTAAGGAAGTATAACTGGTACCCCTCACCCAGGGCTGTTTAGATCACTTAAGTTTTAAAAGCTTCTAGCACAAAGTAGTATAACAGATTTTATTTCTCAGTAAAAATCTGTTTGTACAAAGTTCTTGCATCAGGCTGTATTTTTCCAAAACTGCAGGCTTTGCACAAAAGGCCACTGCCATTATTCCATAACTGGCTCTTCCTGGCCAGTCCTTAAGTGGTTCTGAAGGACTTGTCATCAAAGTGTTTAAAAAGATTACCTTGGTGGTACCAGAACACTTGCCAACACAAAGCCAGGAGACGGCCTTAACTACAGAATCTTCTGATATTAGAGTTGTTGGAATCATACACTTCAATATCCGAGTGTTTATGGTATTCCCTGAAAAGTAGACAAACTCTAAATTAAGCTACATTTTAGTGTCTCAATTGTTCTCTTACTGTTAATATTGATTCCTGTTGTAAAAATCTCACTTTATATTGAAGATAATAAAAAACCAATAGTAATATTCAGTATCTCTTATCATTACAAAGCATTTCTCAAAATAAAAAATTACATTTAACTTCCAATACAAAGTACAAAGCAAATTTTTGACTCTAATATGTCAATTTAATGGGGGGGTGATAAAAAATAAAAAGGGAGGGAAATGAATACAGGGTTTCTTTTAGGAGTGATGAAAATGTTCTAGAATTAGATAGTGGTGATGGTTGCACAACTTTGTAAATATACAAAAACCAGTGAATTGTATCCTTTAAAAGGGTGAATTTTATGGTATATAAATAATACCTCAAAAAAGCCTATCAAAAGAAAATTTCAATGTTATTTTATTTTTCAATGGCATAATAAATTCTGATTTATTTAAAGCTATTGATAGACACCTTGCATGAGCTTTTACATTTAAGAATAAATATACTTGTATTTCTCACCCTTACGAAAGCGGGGGGAGGGGGGGCAACAACAAAACCAGAACAGAACAGAAATCCTTGGAATTAGCTGACAGCAATATCATTCTGTTCTAGCCTGATATTTCTATCCTGCTCTCTGGCCTCTACGGCCTCTCCTATCTGGGTAGCAGAAGTGATATTCCCGAGAATGGCTTTGCATACACTCTATGTCAATTTTTGCTTATTAAGGTTTCAAGAATTAAAATATAGTTCTAAATGAATGTCAACAAGTGTTAAAAATAGGGTTGGATTGGGGGGAAAATACAGTCGATGCAAATTAGAGACTATAATTAACAGAAACATTGTATTATGCTTCCTTTAACATAACAAAGGCAATACATCAAAGCTAAATGCATATGGTGGGGGTGTAGGGACACAGGGCAAGGGTATGGGACTCCTGGCATTGGTGATGTTGTCTGACTCTTTATTCTACTTTAGGTTAATGCTCTTTCCTTTTGTTGCTTTCTAGCTGTAATGTTTTTTTTTTCTCTCTCTCTTTTTTTCTTTTTCTTTTGTCTCTCTACCTTCTTTGACTCTTCCTCCTTCTTTGTGGAAGAAATGGAGATGTCCTTATATAGTTAGTGGCATTGGTGCTGAATACATAAAGATGTAACTATACAGGGAACTAACGACTGTTTACTTAGGATGGCATGTACGGTGTGTGAACAAAACCGTCTTAAGAAAAATGGGTTGATGAAGAAACCTTGAGGGCACTATATTGAGTGAAATAAGTCAGACACATAGGACAAATATTGCAGGGTCTTACTGATATGAACTAATTATAATATGTAAACTTATAGACATGAAATATAAGTTACCAGGATATAGAAATGAGGCTAAAGAACGGGGAGTGGTTGCTTATAATGAGCAGAATGTTCAACTAGGATGAACTTAAACGTTTGGAAACGGACAGAGGTGATGGCAGCACATTGTGAGAATAACTAACAGTGCTGAATGGGGTGTGAAGGTGGTGGAAAGGGGAAGCTCAGAGTCACATATGTCACCAGAAGGAAAGTTGGAGGTTAAAAGATGGGAATGTATAAAACAGTGCATCTTGTGGTGGACAATGTCCATGATTAACTGTACAAATATCTGAAATCCCTCTCATGAACTAAAACAAACGTATCACACCAGAACTAGAAGGTAGTAATAGAGGGGCACATAGGAAAAAATAAAAAATACATACCTATTGCAAACTATATACTACAGTTAGTAGTATGTTAACATTCTTTCATCAACAGTAACAAATGTACTATACCAAAACTGTGAATCAATAATGGAGGGGGGTGGTGAGGGGTATGGAAGGATTGGAGTTTCCTTTTTTTTGTCTTTATTTCTTTCCTGAAGTAATGAAAATGTTCTAAAAATTGAAAAAAAAATTAGTTGTGGTGATGGATGCATAGCTATATTATGGTACCATGGGCAAATGATTGTACACTTTGGATCTTTGGATAGTTGTGAACAATCTGAATAAAAACTAAAAAAAATTTTTTTTAAATATACTTCATCATCTCACCAGTATCTACCCCATCACCTTATGGAAAGAGAAGGGAAGCAGTGATAACAGGTAATGAATCACAAGAATAAAAATCTCTGCTTTCCACTTTTGTAGTTCTTTTAATTTCTTTTTCTCCTCCATTCTCATCCTCTAACCCATCTGTGCCAGTCAGGATACATCATGTCCCCCCAAAAGCCATGTTCTTTAATGCAATCTTGTGGAGGAAGATTTATTAGTCTTTTGATCAGGGTGAAAACTTTCCATGGAGATGTGACTCACCCAACTGTGGGTGATACATTTGCTTAGATTATTTCCATGGAGGTGTGGCCCCACCCATTCAGGGTGGGTCTTGATTAGTTCACTGGAGTATTTAAAAGAGAAGCTAAGAGCTGACACAGACCCAGATGCAGGCTGACGCTTGGAGATGCTTGGTGATGCGGACAGAAGGATGCTTGGAGATGCTAAGCTAAGAGACGAAGCCCAGAGTTTTCCCTGAAGAAGCTAACAAGAGGACTCCCAGATGCTTAGAGGGAAATGCCCTGGGAGAAAGAAGCAAGGATGCACAGGAGCTGAGAGAGAGGAGCTGAAACATAACCCAGGACTAGCAGACACCAGCCATGTGACTTTTCAGCTGACAAAGGTGTTCCAAACACCACAGGCCATCTTTCATTGAAGTTTATCATCTTGTTGAGGCCTTGGCCTGGACATTTTTATGGCCTTAGAATTGTAAATTTATAACCAAATAAATCCCTTTTATAAAAGCCAATCCATTTCTGGTATTTTGCATAATGGCAGCTCTAGCAAACCGGAACACCTTCTAAAGTTTAAAACCATCTCACCCCTAATGCTTTACACATGTGCCAATTTCAAATGGGAGCTTCCATATTGACTCTATTCTCACTTCCAAATGACTTTTTTTTTAGTTTTAACAATTAAAATGTATTCTTGTTGTCTAACAAGAATTTTGATGTAAATCATTGGTAACATTGGTTCAAAGATGACAAGGCCCTGAATCAGCATCTCTGTGATTCATTAGGCCTCGCCTCATGGTCACAAAATGGTTGTGGCACCTCCTCACACCACATTCAAAGGCAGGGGGCAGGTGACAATGTCACACAGCACATTTCTTTCAACTTCTGTCCCTGATATCAAGAACTAAAATCCTTCCCCAAAGCTCCCAGCTGTGTCTACTTAAATGTTATTAGCCAAATTTGGAACATACGACTGCTCACCCCTAAAGCCATGACTGAGCCCACCTTCCATGAAATCAAAGAATTTCTGACTGGAAAAAAAAAACAAACATGAGGAGTCTTGTTAGCAACTAACAGTTGCCTTAGCACTGTTCTAAAAATACAGCAGGGGATCAAATGGTAGTTAAAAAACAAAATGAGGAAGGATCTAAGATGGTGGTATAGGGAGGAGTGGAAGCTAAGTAGTCCCCCTGGAACAACTGAAAAAAAAAAAGAAACAACTAGTAAATAATCCAGAATAACTGCAGGGGGACAAACGTGACCGTCCACTCATCATACACCAACCTGAATTGGGAGGAATGCCTGAGATCACAGCATAAAATCTGTAAGTAAAAACTGCAGATCCAAATCGGGAGACCCCTCCCCCACAGCCTGAGCTACAAAGCATTGTGGTGCCAGAGAGAAGCTCTCTCCCAGCAAGCAAATATAGCTCAGCTGAGCTCCAACTGGGGTTTTAATTAGCAAGTATGAACTGCTCACTATGAGGTACGAATCCCCAAGAAGCAGACAGAGGTTTTGGGTGGCGACTGACCTTGGAGAGCTAGAGGGTTGCCTCGGACTAGCTCTGTTCCTTTTTCGACTCAGTGGAGAAAGCCTAAGCCATTTTCAGTTCCCAGTTCTGTGACCCAGACAAGGGTATAGCACAGGCAGAGGGAGACCATTGAAATGCTAATGACCTCCCCCTAGGGCGTCTATCTTCTCTAAGAGGAAAGGGATGGAGCCCAGCTCTACTACCTGCCTTTCATTCAGAACTTGGGGAAAAAGAGCCACACCTCCTTACACAGTCAAGAATTATAGGCTAATAGGCACCACCTGCTGGGCAGAAAAGCACAGTGACCTGAGGCATCACAGGGTGTACCAATTTTCTAAGACACACCCTCAGGGAAACCGGATACTGAATATTTCTTCCTTCTGGAACCTTAGCCCATTCTGGTCTGGGGAGGCCTGATTGGGGTAACCAAGGAAACCTTGCTTAGACAACAGAAAACTACAACCTACACTAAGAAAAAGAGGTTATGGCCCAGTCAGGGGAACAAACTTGCACTTCAACTGTGATGCAGGAATTGAAACAACTAATAATAAGTGAATTCAAAAAGTTTAGGGAAAATATGACAAAAGAGATGAACCGTATAATGAAAACACAGGACATACATAAGGTAGAAATTGGAAGTTCAAAAAACCAACTGGCAGAATCTATGGAAATGAAAGGCACAACACAAGAGATGAAAAGGAAACATACAACAGCAGATCTCAAGAGGCAGAAGAAAACACTCAGGAAATGGAGAACAAGGCACCTGAAAGCCTACACACAAAAGAACAGATAGAGAAAAGAATGGAAAAATACGAGCATCGTCTCCAGGAACTTAAAGACAAAACAAAAAGCAAGAATTTACGTGTCATTGGTGTCCCAGAAGGAGAAGAGAAGGGAAAGGGGGCAGAAGCAAAAGAGGAAATAAGCAAGGAAAATTTCCCATCTCTTATGAAAGACATAAAATTATGGATCCAAGAAGCGCAGGGTACCCCAAACAGAATAGATCTGAATATGCCTATGCCAAGACACTTAATAATCAAATTATCAAACATCAAAGATAAAGAGAGAATCCTGAAAGCAGCAAGAGAGAACCGATCTATCACATACAAAGGAAGCTTGTTAAGACTATGCATGGATTTCTCAATAGAAACCATGGAGGCAAGAAGGAAGTGGGGTGATATATTTAAGATACTAAAAGAGAAAAACCACCAACCAAGAATCCTATTTCCGGCAAAACTATCCTTCAGATATGAGGGAAAGCTTAACATATTCTCTGGCAAACAGACAAGGACAGAGTTTGTGAACAAGAAACCTGTTCTACAGGAAACACTAAAGGAAGCACTGCAGACAGAAAGGAAAAGACAGGAGAGGTTTGGAAAACAATTTTGGGAGACAGTAGCACATCAGTGTAAGTATACTGAACAAAGATGACTGTGAATATGGTTGAAAGAGAAAGGCTGGGATCATGTGGGACACCAGAACAAAAGACAAACGATAAAGACCGGGACTGTGTAACTCAGGGAAACCTAGGATGCTCAACGACTGTAATAAAAGGTACAAATATGTTTTTACATGAGGTAGAACAAATGAATGTCAACATTGCAAGGTGTTAAAAAATAGGGTGGGATTGGGGGGAAAATACAATCAATGCAAACTAGAGGCTAGAATTAACAGAAACATTGTATTATGGTACCTTTAATGTAACAAGAGCAATATACCAAAGCTAAATGCATGGGGGATGGAGGGGAATAGGGGAAGGGTATGGGACTCCAGGCACTGGAGATGTTGTCTAACTCTTTATTCTACTTTAGGTTAATGCTATCTTTCCTTTTGTCACCTTCTAGCTATCAAGTTTTTTTATTTGTTTGTTTGTTTTTCTTTCTCTTGCCTTTTTCTTTTGCCTCTCTGCCGCCTTTGACTATTCCTCCGTCTTTGTGGGAGAAATGTCCTTATATAGAGTGGCGATGGTGCTCAATACATAAATATGTGACTATATGGGGAACCAACAATTGTTTACTTAGGATGGAATGTACAGTGTTTGAACAAAACCATCTTAAAAGAAATCGGTTGATGAAGAAACCCTGAGGGCACTATATTAAGTGAAATAAGACAGACACATAAAGGCAAATATTGCAGGGTCTCACTGATATTAACTAATTATAATATGTAAACTCATAGACATGTAATATAAGTTACCAGGATATAGAATGCAGCTAAAGAATGGGGAGCGGTTGCTTATAATGAGCAGAATGTTCAACTAGGGTGAACTTAAATATTTGGAAATGGACAGAGGTGATGATAGCATGTAATGAGAATAACTAACAGTGCTAAAAGGTGTGTGAAGATGGTGGAAAGGGGAAGCTCAGAGTCACGCATGTCACCAGAAGGAAAGCTGGAGGTTAAAAGATGGGAATGTATAAAACAGTGAATCTTGTGGTGGACAATGTCCGTGATTAACTTTACAAGTATTAGAAATCTCTCTCACGAACTAGAACAAATGTATGTCACTATAACTAGAGGTTAATAATAGAGAGGCGTATAGGGAAAAACATATACCTATTGCAAACTATATACCACAGTTAGTAGTATTTTAACATTCTTTCATTAACAGTAACAAATGTACTATACCAAAACGATGAATCAATAATGGAAGTGGGGGCGTGGTTAGGGGTATGGGAAGATCTGAGTTTCCTTTCTTTGTCTTTGTTTCTTTTCTGAAGTAGTGAAAATGTTCTAAAAATTGAAAAAAAAATAATTGTGTTGATGGATGCACAGCTGTATGGTGGTGCCATGGGCAACTGATTGCACACTTTGGATCTTTGGATATTTGTATGGTATGGAAACAATCTCAATAAAAAAATTTTTTTTACATTAAAAAAATGAAACAATACAAAAATACCTCTTCATAAATGTTTTCTCCTATCATGGTAAACTGCACAGTGCAGTTACAGCTTGAAGCAAAACTCCTGAAAAGAGCTGCATTAGCTTTCTATTTCTGCATAACAAACAACCACAGCATTAGCCGCTTATACCAGTACCCATTTATTATTACACAGCTCTATAGGGCAGGAATCTATGCGAGCTCATCTGTTTCCCTGCTTATGGTCCCACAAGGCAGAAAGAAACCAAGGTATAGACCAGTTGATCTCTTATTGATTCTTCTGGGCAAGAATTCACTTCCAAGCTCCTTCAAGTTGTTGGAAAAATTCAATTTCTTATGTTGTAGGACCCAGGTCCCTATATCCTCCCTGGCTGTTTGCTGGAGTTTGCTTTCAGCCTCTAAAGAATGCTCTCTCCTTTTGTGTGGACTCTCTGAGTTTCCCTTCTATTATCAGCTGAAGAATATTTCACCTTCAAAACGGAAATGTAGTTAAATTAAGCCTACCCTGATAATCTCCTTATCTTAAGGCCAAATGATTAATATATTTTTATTTTTTTATTAGAGAAGTTGTGGCCAAATGACTTTAATTAATTTCTAAAGGTTAAAGTTCCTTTGCACCTAATTATGATATCATTTCTAGCATATCTGCCCCTAAATATGCATTTCAACTTACCCAAACAGCTTCAGGAAAGGATCCAGTAGTGATAGGGGACATTACAGAAATAACTAAAAGTGAGAAAAGCAATTGAGGCCACATTTTACCTGAGCAAATTCCAGCTTAACAGAAAAATAAAAATTTAGACTAGGGAGCCAGAGATTATTTTTAAATTTTTATATAGAAGTTTCTAGAACCTGAGGCATGCATTTTGAAATACCTCCCAACCTGGAAGACAGCATGAAAACCTTCTAGCCATTAACTTTTGAGGTATCAAAAAAGAAAAGAGAAACAAAATAGAAAACACCTGTACAGTCTATACATTTTTTTTCCAGGGGAGAAGGGAGTGGTTGAATTGATCTTGATAGACACTTATCAGTTAAACATGGATTCCTGGAAAGATATTAGAACATCCAAACGATCTGAAACCACCTACAAGAACAAAAGCCAATTTTATTAGGTCAAATTTAACTTGATGGGAAAATGCAGAGAGCTAATTAGGTGAAAGGAGAGAAATAAAATACTGAGAAATCATAAGTTTAATTGGACTAGTAATGTTGTCTTGCTGCTTTAAAACACATACACAAAAGAACCTAATGTGCAAGGGCCAGGAAATACTTAGTATATAAAGCATCCAGTTTTGATGGTTTTCTTAATTTTTTAAAAAATGTAGAAAACCTAGTAGCAGTGTGATGCAGTACAGACACTAGAATAAAAGTTAGGAGATCGGAGTTCCAGTTCCAGCTCTGACATTAAGGAAGTCTCTTTACCACACTGACCCTCAGTTTCCTCATCTTTAAAATGAGGATGTTCAGGGTCTAGAACACCTTCCAAGTTTGAATTTGGATAAAGATGGTTAAAATGTTCTTTCCAAATAAAAAGAATACTGACCAGGTGTTATTCATTTCTAAGAACCCCTCCCAATAACCCCCCTCCCCAAGGAACTTAGACTAAGGAAGGAAGCATTTGCAAAAAGAAAAAGCATCCTAACTGATACAGTCATAAGACACTGGAATGGAGACAATGTAAATAGTGACTTGTCCTAGATAAGTGAACCTATAGGCAATAAAGTGGACCAAGGGATCACTTAAGGTGCCTTCCAGCAACATTATTTAAATTATTGTCTATGCTTCTTAAGAGAAATGCTAAAAATGGCTTCCATGTATTTGGGGACAAGAGTCTGCATTTTATTTGTAAAAATATGTGACAATTAGCCATTTTCAGCATATGCACACAGAAATTTGGGGCTCCTAAGAACACCACTTTATAACCTTACCATATTGGTCTTATGAAGAGAATAGTAAAAACAGAGAACTACTGAATAATCTAAATCAAAGTCTGGAAGGCAAAACTAATAGCAAACTGATGACAAATGTATCCCGACATACCAAATTTGCCACTGATTGCCACATTTAATAGAACATCAATTCCTCCTGGAGCTAATCCATTCTCCCAAGCCACATTTTCCACGGTTTTCAAGTGTTCTTCCAAGGTTTTATCTTTACTCCGTGAAGTTTTAATGGGACCTGGAAAAAGGAACAATATTAAATAGTGGGACCTTAAAACTTTCAGTTCTCAGCCTCACTATTATAATTTGGGATTCTTTAAAGAAATAAACTTATGTAAAAAATTCCTTCCTAAAAACCATTCAAAGCCTTTAAAACTCCAGAATATTTAACAACAATAACACCTTTACTGAGGAAAACTGAATTTTGCCCCAGCATCACTGCTAAACTAACCCAAAACACTGAACTTAGGCTACAAACTATTTCAAATTAGGGCAGTGATTCCCAATCCTTTGCTACACATTGGAATCCCCTAGAGAGTATTTAAAAACTCCTGATGCCCAGGTTGCATCTCATACCAATAAAATAAGAATATGTAGGAGTGGATGTCAGTCATAAGTGCTTTTTAAGGATTCTCAGGTAATCCCAACATGCAGCAAAGTTTGGGAACCACTCTGCTAAGAACAAGTCATATTGTTGCGTCCTTATACCTAGTTAAATAAATGTCTATTACATAAACAAAAGAATGAATGAGCAAAAATATGCTTTCCTTTATCCTAAAAAAATTATTCTAATTTCCAGAACAGTCTTACAGAAATAAGATTTTCATAAGGAAAACAATCACTCTTACTTTTCTCAAAGTATCTCACTGCTATCTGCAGAGCATCTCCTGCTTCATCAACAGCAAGTTGATAATCTTCCTCTGGACTGTTTCGTCCATGTTTCAAGATGCTCTCTGAGTCACTTGGTTTCTCTTTTATTTTCCAGGCTGAGAGGTTGGTTTGACAACTTTTACTACTTTGTGAAGTCCTCTTTTGTGCGTTGGAGCTCTTAATTCTCTTTTGAGTAGACATTACTACATGTATTCTACATGGAAAGAAATGTGACATTTTCATTAATTCAGCCAAACACTTCCCTTTTTTTTCTCCACAAAACAGGGACCAGATCTGCCTGTATCCACAGCATGTAATACGGTACCTAGCATACAAGAGGTACATAATAAATTGACAATAATCCAGGCAACAAAACCTACAGGTTAACTTTTTCAGAAAGCCCTTGACCTGTACAGGAATAGAGAAAAAACTCTCCGAGGTAACATGCATCAGCTGAACTTGCCTTCTTGCCAGGAAAAACAGTAAAAGTGTACAGGCAAGATAGCAATTTCACTCTTAAAACAGCTGTATCACATAAGTGATTCCAGACATAATCCATCTCATGAACTCAATCTTACATTCTCCACTCATTGCTATTTTTCTCCACCCCTTCTTGATTTTGCTTTTAATCTTTATGCTCCCGACTTTATCAGTACTAAGTTAAAACTGTATACTTCAAAAGCCAAACTGGTGGCCAGACTAAGGATTCTCAGGACAAAACATTCTCCATTTGTTAAATTCACTTATCCAATAAATAATAACTGAACATCAACTACATGCCAAGCACACTTCTAGGTACCAGGGATAAAAAAATACAAGTCAAAGTCCCTGCTCTCATAAAACAGAGGGGAGAAGGCAGTGGAGTGTGAGAGTCAATAAATAAGAAAAAGACTAGCAATAAATATAAAACCTGGTGATGTGATAGAAACAGGGTGGAGTGGGGGGATCTACATTGGAATAAATGGTCAGAGAAAACCTTTCTGAGGTACCTTTAACCGAGATTTGAAAGCCAAAAAGGAACCGGCTATACAAAGAGCTGCTGGAAGGAAGAGGGAAGAGCAGGCTGCCCTAAGACTGTCAAACAAGAAAGAGCAGCAACACCAGTGTGGCAGTCGTGCTGTGAAAGAGATAAAGGTTTTAGTGGGAGAAGAAGTCAGAAAGGTAGCCAGGCACCAGATCATATTGGAACTTGTAGACCAAAGTAAGGAGTCAGGATTTTAAACATCATGGGAAACCGTGGTGGGGAGGTTAAAAGAGGGAAGCAATACCATCTGATTTATGTTTTAAGATCATTTGGCTGGTGTGTGAAGAACAGAATATTATGCATCAAGGAATTAAAAAGACCAATTAAAAGGCTCTTGCAGGGGACATGGATAGAGGCAATGGTAGGACATTATTGTGAGTGTAATTAACAGTGCTGAATTGTGTATGAAAGTGGTTAAGAGAAGTTTAGAGTCACATATTTCAACAGAAGGAAAGTAAGAGGTAAAAACATGGGACTATATAACAGTAAATCTTGTGGTGGACGATGACTGTGATTAACAGTACAAATACAAAAAAATTCCTCTTTTAACTATAACAAACATCCGAAACCATTAAAAGGAGTTAACAATAGAGTGGTATGGTACCTATTACCAACTATGGACTATAGTTAACAGTAATATCTTAATATTCTTTCATCAACAGTAAGAGGTGTACCACAACAATGCTAGGCATCAATGATGGGGGGGAGAAGGGGTGTGGGGTGTTTGGGGTTTTCTTTGTCTTTTCTTTTTATTTCCTAGAGTAATGAAAATGTTCTAAAATTGTGGTGATGAATGCACAACTATGTGATGACACTGTGAGTCACTGATTGTATACTTTGGATAGATTATATGACGTGTGAATATAGCTCAATAAAGTTGCATTAAAAAAGGATTTAAAAAATAAAATGGGCTCTTGCAGAAGTCCAAGAGAGAAATGACTGTAGTCTGAACTAGGCCTACGGTGTAGCGGTGGAAGTGGTGGAAAAATGACTGGATGCATGATATGTTTTGGAGGTAGACTGGGCAGGAAGTGATAAAAGAAATGGATGCAGGGAAAAAGGCAAGAGAGGAACCAGGAACGCCTTCGAAGTTTTTGCAGAATAGGAAAAACTGTGGGAAAGGTAGGAATGAGACTTACCCAATCCCACCTCCTTAGAATAGACGAGGCCAGGGCAGGAAAGCAGTATGTATGTACAACGTAGTGGGAAGTTCCAGGCTCCGAATTGTTTCCCAGAGTCCTATGGAAAGAAAGGCGCGTGAGCAGCTTCTGACACCTTCCCGCTCAACTGTACCATAGCTTCCCAAATATCCCTTTCGTAGCCTGCCCCCGCGGGGAGCGAAGTTGGTCGCGACTGACGCACTGAACAGATTCCTGGGCGGGAAAAAAACTGACCCCAACTACACCTATAAGGGTAGTCCCGTCCTCAGAAATCGGGAGATTTCCTTTGCTCTCCGGGTCCCCACTTGGCGCGATGTCTAATAATAACCTTACCCGACACAGTCTCCCACTCCACAGCCTCCGAAGTCGTGCCGCAGCTTTCCGGATTCAAATAAGCATGCCCCGCCCCACGCAAGCGCCCCCCTGCATACCCAAGGGGAGGCAAGGCGGGGCGGCGCGCTCTACTGACGCTTGATTGGTTGGGTAACAGCTCCGTGGCGCGAGGTGGTGCGCGCTGACGCTAACGCAGACCCGGTTTCGGATTTCGGCTTGCCGCACTAGCCGGGGCCTGGAGGCTCGCCCGGCGTGGGGCTTTGCTGCTGAAGCCTAGTGATTGGCTGGCGTTTCCAGTGTTCTAATAATATTCGTGTCCGTCATTTTGCGTAAAACGGAGCATTTAGTGCCTTCACTCTTGAAATTAAATGATAAATTATGGTGATCATTTTACCCAGATTGACCCCAAATGTCGGAACGTTGGCTCTGTAGGAAAATACGAAATTGCGAATTTCACAGTAAAGGCTGCTTCTCCATGCTAGGCAAGAGACTTACGTAAACGAGTTTGTGACCTCCGAACATGTAAAGATAAGGGGTGGGAGGCAAGAACTGCTCGATCTGCCCTTCTTTTACCGAGGATGGGTATGGGTACCCTCCAAAATTTGGTACAAGCATGTGTCCTAAGTCAGTTGTAGCTGGCAGTCAACATACAAAGATTCCCAATCTTAAGGAATCAATTGACATTAAAGAAACTACAACAGCAACAAGAGCTTACTCTGTGACCTGAAGTTAGTTCCTGATATAATCTCTTTGTTAAGAATAGGAATCAGAGAGGGAAGATACACACTTAAGGGTTCCCACTGATTTGTTGAAGCCAAAACATACCTATAAATCGTAGACAAAACTGCAGTCGTCGAGAGAGATGAAGGATCAAAGATTAAGTTGATGTATTTGGGAAAGACTACAGCAGAAAAGATTGTTTACCATATCTGATATTTATATGGTTTTCCGAGTACTTTCACAAACTCTTGGTTAATATGTGTGAAAATTGAGACAGTGTTGACGATTCAAATATTTCTAAGATAGCTGCTTTTATCTATTAGACTGAATCTTCCTTGTCATTTTTCATATCTTTAATGATTGCATATTCAAAGATGTAAGTTGCAAGAGATTTTTAAGGCTTCAACCCCCTTCTTTCTTGTTGACAATGTAGCTGGGGCCCTGAAAAAATTTGCCTAATGTGACAGTGCAACTTGTGCCACTTTGTGGACACGTGTAGTAAGAGGCAGTGGTTCACTTTTATTTAATATACCTGCAACTTTCTCAGAAATCATTCCTCTACTTTCCTTGGCATCACCTAATGAAACAGAACTCCCCAAACTTGGAAACTGTATTGGGATCCAATTAGACAGGCTTTATGTCTTTTGTGCTGACATCACAGAAGTGTGGGGAACCTGAAGGGGATTGTAAAGTTGGCCATTAGTATATTAAGTGATTGTGCCCCTCTTCTCTTTCTTCTCCTCCCTGCCCCCAGACTCGAAGAGCTTAACTCCCTTAATATGACCCTTTCTTTCCAGATTTTCAGTATGTGTCCAGACAATTTCCTCCAAATTTCAAAAATTTTTATTTGGAAAGAATGAGAGGAATAAGACAGAGAGGTATCAATTACCAAGAACAATGACACTGAAGAAAGTACAATCCATATTCTCCCCACACACAACTCCCACCCCCTTCCGCATCCCTGTCATATTAATATTAAATCACCAAAGCACATCTAACAAGGAGAAATAGCAATATGTAATGAAAAAAGCAAATTTTCATACTGCTCAATCCAACTAACATACCAAATGTCCATCCCCCAGCAAAACTCCACCCACCAGAGTGATAAAGAAGAAACACCCCTGGGGGTGATTTGGAACTCTGCTTATTCTAGCAAAGTTCAGTGAAGAATCAATAGGACTAGTGATCTGGTAGAGAAACGCTGGATACAGCTCCTCTGACAAATTTCAGATGACTTAAGAGAACAGCTAGGGTTTGAGATTCATATACTTCTAATCCCTGCTCCCTCAACTGCAACAATTGAGCAACTACCAAGTCTTGATTAGCTGCTGAGAATAGTGGAAGTGAGGCAGCTTTTGGCTCAAGAAAATCCAAAAAAGATATCTGGTAACAAATTTACTGCTTCAAGTTTCAAATCGTGAGTAAAGAGTCTTAGTAGGTTGGGTTTGGACAAAGGCAAAGTGAAACTTCCTATTTTATCATTTGAGAAGTTAGACTCTCTATTGACTGCATATACCTCTTGTTTTGATTAAACTCAGTATGGAGTATTTAAAATTTAAACAACTGTTGAAGCAGATACTAATTAATTTTACATATAACCCAGTGTCTCAAATTGAAGGAACTCTTTCTTAAAGTGGTGAGTTTAAATTTTCATCTTAATCTATTACAGGATTCCCCCCACCCCTCATGGGAATACATCATTTATTTTATACCAGCAGTATGTAGGATTCTCTTTGTATGAGGTCTATTTTATCCTGCCTTTGCTGGAATTGATCTATAAAGGGAAGGATGCCTGTGCAGGATTACTTCAAATTCAGAGCCTTTTCCTCTGCACGTGCGTGTGTGCGAACACACACATGGTAGTTAAATTTTCCCACACAATTTCACAGTCACATGCTTGCTGAAGTCCATCTTACAAATACACTTCAATAGTAGCCGTATACATGTACATGCAGCAAGATGTGAGAGCTGCCCTGAAGTGATTAACGGTGGTGCACATATGTCTAAGTGGGGAGGTCATTTAGGATATAGATGTACACAAGCCAATATAGTCATTACTTTGCAGATTATATTTTTCCCTTTCCCCCAAGATAAATAAATCAGATGAAAAACACACGTTGACATCTTACTGATGTCATGGAGGCAACTGCCTAGAAGGTCCACTTTTTGCACTTCTGCTTTCTTATGACACCTTCACTTTGCCCTGGAGGCCTTCTCATACAAGGAGGGCTGCTCCTCAGCCTTCCTGGGCAAGGGCTTCTTCTCAGAAGACCGGTCTTCAGGTTTGCGAGCAATCAACAGGTGGCAGATGAGCAGAATTCCAAACACCAGGGCATGGGCATAGCGTTTGAGAGGATCGCCAACCAGCTGATGAAAGAAGAGCACAGCCAACATGAGCAAGAGTAGGAAGAAGTTGGCCACATCTTTGGCACGGCCAGGCGGGTCATGACGATGCTGCAGGCCACCTCAAGAGCTCCAATGCTTTTACATGGGAGAATGGAATTGATTCCCATTTTCTTCAGCAGAGGGAGGGCTCGGACATAGCTCTTGTAAGCACGTTTCTAGAGTGGAAATATCATAAGGAAATCACTGCATTAACTATGATTTTAACATTAGAATGATGAAAACACAAGCAAGTTCCTTCTTCCCCACCATTCTCCTTCCATACCAGACAAGGGTGTTCCCATTGCTTTACTGTGTCCCCTAAACAAAAAGCCTTGTAACTAAGATAAGATCAAAGCAAACAATCTCCTGAGATCTCTGTGATTTAAACCTCACCGGCAACACCAAATGGAATAAGGCAGATAAATTGGTTTTGTTTTTTTTTTTAATCTTCATTTTATTGAGATATATTCACATACCACGCAGTCATACAAAACAAATCGTACTTTCGATTGTTTACAGTACCATTACATAGTTGTACATTCATCACCTAAATCAATCCCTGACACCTTCATTGGCACACACACAAAAATAACAAGGATAATAATTAGAGTGAAAAAGAGCAATTGAAGTAAAAAAGAACACTGGGTACCTTTGTCTGTTTGTTTCCTTCCCCTACTTTTCTACACATCCATCCATAAACTAGACAAAGTGGAGTTTGGTCCTTATGGCTTTCCCAATCCCATTGTCACCCCTCATAAGCTACATTTTTATACAACTGTCTTCGAGATTCATGGGTTCTGGGTTGTAGTTTGATAGTTTCAGGTATCCACCACCAGCTACCCCAATTCTTTAGAACCTAAAAAGGGTTGTCTAAAGTGTGCGTAAGAGTGCCCACCAGAGTGACTTCTCGGCTCCTTTTGGAATCTCTTTGTCACTGAAGCTTATTTCATTTCCTTTCACATCCCCCTTTAGGTCAAGAAGATGTTCTCCATCCCACGATGCCGGGTCTACATTCCTCCCCGGGAGTTAATAATTTTTTATGATTATCAGTCGTAAACAACCTTAAGAATTTGCAAGAAAATTCACTGGGCCCATAAAAACTGGTATGTGTTAATCACATCCACATTTTCCAAACCCAGATGCATATGAATGCCAACCAAAATGAAACAAGGTAAGGCACAGCATGGTAAAGTTTCACTAATTTGGACTTTCCTAATTTGATCATTCAGAAATAGCTGAGCCAAAGTTTACATTTGTGGAATCTAAAAAAAAAAAAATTTTAAGTGTTTGCTAAGCAAATACAAAAATTAAAATGTGTGCAAATGTTAGTCCCTTCTATATTTCTGAAATACAGTAAGACAAAATCATTCTCATGTTCACTGAGGTAAATCCTTAGACCTCTACAAGACACTACTTTAGTTAGCATAGTTAAAATTCATTAATTTTAACTCAACAAATATTTATTGAACACCTACTATGTGTTATGTGTTGGAGATATATAAATGAATAAGAAAGGGTGGAAAGCTCTAGGTCTAGTAGGGGGATACAGATAGAGTAAATAACATTATAAAGCAACATGGTTAATGTTATACAATAGAGGTATGCACAAGGCAGATATCGGAGGACAGAGGGGAGAGTTACTGGATATATTACAAAGTAACAGAATTATATTACCTTAGAGTAATAGATAATTCATATTTTTCTATTTCAGATTGGCCTGATCCTCATTTTGGAGCAAATTGATGAAATTTCATCAAGAGTCTTGTTGGATGGGTTCCCTGCTTTGTTTTCATTAAGTATCCATTTATTTACTCAATATTTATGAAGTGCCTCTTTCTGCTAGGCACTGTACTAGGTGCTCTAGGTACAGATATCAATCATTCAAAGGTCCTGTCTTCCTGAAGCTTGCAGTTTTTAAGGGGAAGAACAGATAATGTAAATACAGAAGTACAATAAAACATTATGGGTGCTGGATAAAATTATGTAGCGGGGACAGCAGAGGCACACCAAAGGTAGTGGTCAATTCTCCCTAGATGAAGGCTGAAAAAAACTGGAGTGGAATCTTAAAAGATGAGCAGGTGTTCGCAAGATCAGTAAGGAAGGGGAAGGCATTGCAGGCAGAGGAAGCTGCATGTGCAAAGACCCTGAAGCACAAAATAAACTGGTTTGTTGACAACACTGCTACAGTTCAGCATGGGTGGGGGGAGGGAGGGAAGAGAGGTAAGACATGAGACAGGGGAGATAGACATGAGTCATATCACAGAGAAATATATATGTTGTGCTATGAAACTAGACTTTATCCTATAAGTATGAGGGAACAACATAATCAATTTGCTTTTTAGGAAGGTCCTTCTGGAAATAATATTGAGAATGGATTTGGAGTGGCATGCCTGGAAGCAAGGTGAAAAACTAGTCACAGTGAGAATGGAGAGAAGAGGACAGATTCAGGGATAATTTGAATGCAGAATCAACAGAACTTGGTATTTTATTGGATGTGGGCACTGAGGGTAAAGGAGGAGTCAAGAAAGATTTTCAGGGTTGGATGCCTAGGTAGATGGGTGTTAACCATTCTCCACATTTGGGAATGCAGCAGGAGAAACAGGCTGATGGGGGAAGTCAGAGAGCAAGGGGAACAAGGAATTCAGTTTGAGGATGTTTGAGTTGAAGTATCTCTAAGACAGGCATCTAAGTGGACATGTCTGGTAGGCAGCTCAGTAAGAGTGGTATGAGCTAAAGATACAGAATGGATAATTGTCAGTATATAATATAGAAAGAGATGAGATTGCCCAGGGAGTGTGTACAGTGAGGAAAAGTGTGTGACAGAACATCAAAGGAACAGGAAGAAAAAGAGAGTCCACAATGAAGGACACGGAAGAAAATATGTTCAGAAAAGGAGAAGGAAAGCCAAAATCGATGGGGCCATGGAGGCCAGGAGGAGTTTCAAGACGAGAATAGTCAAAAGTGCCAGATGGAAGACAAGTATTACAAAAATCAGGCAGAAAGCCAGCTTGACCACTCGGAAGCATCTGGCACTTAGAATAGTGTTTCCCACACTCTAGCTTTGGAACAAATGTTGTCATTTCTTCTCACTTCTGGACAAGTGAATCCACCTTTATTTCATGGATTAATCTTCATGAGTGGCATGAGATAATCCTCTCTCAGGACTGTTAAAAGACCGATGGTTAAGTGAAAAAAGCATGGGTTTGGATTCAAACAGACCTGGCTTCAGATTCCAGCTCTGCCACTTTCTAGCTGTATGTCTGTAGGCAAATTATTTGATCTCTCTGAGTCTCAGTTTCCTGAGCAGGACCAGGGCTAGGATGAGGTGAGTGAGGCTACTTGCCATGGCTGCAAAACATAAGGAAGCTTCATAAAGCTCAATCAAGATAAGTAATATCCATGATGAACAAAATTTCAAATTTTAAGTAAAAGCAGTATCTAACCCTGCACTTACACAACTCTGCCTCACTCACCTCTCTCTAATCCCAGCCCATCAGGTCCAGTCTTTATTTACAATTTCACCTTACCCTAGTCTCTACCCTATTCCTGAGAGGATAGAAAACACAAAGTGTTAGTTGTTCTTCCTTCCTCTTCCCATTTAAGGTAAAATCATGGATTTTCAGAGTGAAATTTAGAGAGAGGTTGACCAGTAGGCAGAGTGAGCTCTGGGATGAACCAAGCCACAACAATGAGGAACAGAGCTAAGCTGAGGGTTAGGGAACCTGGTGGTGGTGAAAAGCCTGCCCCTTTCCTGTCACTGTTGACCTAGATAACAACAATGCCTACTTCTTCCCCCTCTGCATTCTGATAGGGGGTCGGGCATTAGGGAAAGAAATCTATACCCTGGGGACTTCCTCAACACTTTTAAGTAAGGACCATTTCTAATTAACACCACAAATCTTCCCATGAGGTAATTGATAGATCCAAAGTGTAAGCTTCGTACATGATGAACACAGGAGGCAAGATGAGTTTCTTGCAGTCAGTTATGAGCCATAGGTCCCTGATGTTGGCTGAGTTGCTTCTGGAAATGCTTATGTTTTTGGCTAGGGCTAGCCACCCATCATTCAAGAATAGATTCTTATCTACAGTGGTATCTGTAGCCCTTGGGCCCAATTTCCAGTCTTTAAATCAGGTTCCTATGACTTCAGTGATCTTTTTTCTTCTCCATTCGGTATAACTCCATATTACTTTTTCAGTTGCTTAGCTAGCCTCTTACACGGCAGCTATGGATAGTTTTTATGCAGCTGTTGTCTCTTTCCTCCTTTTCTCAAGAGGAAACCACATGTAGGTAAGCCATTTCACCAAATCTAGTTCAAATCTGAGTAAGTACAGATAACAATCTATTCTCCAGGACTCCAACCAGGGAATATTTAGCTTGTCAGAGATAGGACTAAGCTTAGATGGGTCCTGACATTATAGGAAACCTTTTATTATTTGTCTTGGGGAGTAGGATGGGGATATCAGAAGAATCCTACTACAGTTCTAACAGAAGAGGGTCACATATCTTTAGGCTATAGTAGCTAGGTCTCTCAAGTCCTTGATTGTACTAACAGGAAGAAGAAAAAGTTGACTGACTCACTCTCCCAAAAGGCTTCACTTTGTTAGTGTGTTTCACTTTGTGAAACTTCACTTTACGTTGTTAGATCTATTTCCTTTCCATTGCAATGGCTCAGACCCTGCAACCAGTTGCCTTATAGGGAAAGAAGCAGGAAAGAGAAAGTTTAGCCAAATGTTCCAAATCTTCTCTTCAATCATAGGCAATCATCCCGCAAAATCCTCAAACTAAATTCCAATCTTAGTTTGCCATTATATTGCTTGAAGAAAGTTACTAAGTATCTTATTACCTCAGTTTCCCTTTTTCTTTAAATTAAAAAAGGATTTTGGAAAATTAGTCAAAGAATCATAAAATCATAGGATCAACCAGGGGCCACACAAGCATTTCATCATTAGCAAACCACACAATTACAAATCCATACATTCACAAGCCACAGTAATTATTTTAATAATAGTGATGAATCAGACAGGTCCATTCTTGTGGTATGAGATATGAGTCAGATGTGAGTCAAATCACAGGGAACATTTCTTTAGTCATACCTTTTTCTTTTTGTCATGTATTCTTCACAACACCCCAGGCTCCATGACATCAAATTAATGATATTAAACATTAACAGCTCAAAACTGTCTAATAATATTCATCTTCAGTTACAATTAATAACTGACCTGAGCCAGAAGCTAACAGGACAAAATGGGAAGAGAGGGCAAGTGGTTAGGTCTATCAGTTCACATGCAAATTAGGTAAAAGAAAAATAATTTGGATAGAGTTTAGGAACAGACGAAACTAACTTGTGTTATTAGAAGTCAGAAGAGTAATTAACTTTGAGGGGGTTGGTAATTGGAAACAGTCATGAGGGAGGTTTCTGGGGGGCTAATGATGTTCTGTTTCTTTATATGGGTGCTGGCTACACAGGAGTTCTCTGGAAATTCATTCAACTGTACACTTAATTTATGTGCACATTTTGGAATGTATGTTATACTTCAATAAAATTTACAGGGAAAATTTATACGAAAGCAGAAGATGGCACTGACAAAAATATATTTTGGCTAAAAAGCTCAGCCTGGTTGCTATCTTAGATCGTAAAGCCTACATAAAGGCTGCAAAATTTACTGACTCATGCGTGCTTTTCCTGAATCTCTATAGGAAATAGAAATGCCACATGTAAATCACAGATCATTTTTTAAATGTAATAAAGTCATCGAATATTTAATTGCCAACTATCCATGTGAATGATAAACACCTTTTAAGTAATTCTACTTTCTATTGGCTGTAATGCAAATCTAATGAAGAAGTTGGCAAGCCTGGTCCTACTAACCAAAGTGGATCCCTCCCAGATTGTATCTTAGAGCAGAAGTGTCTCTCTTCTACAGTCAGTCAAAGGTCATGCTGAAACAAACAAGCTGTTGGCCATACTGAGAGGCTACCAGCTTCTAAACGCCAATGTATAGTTTAGTTTGTG
Organism: Choloepus didactylus; assembly: GCF_015220235.1. Taxonomy (NCBI): domain Eukaryota; kingdom Metazoa; phylum Chordata; class Mammalia; order Pilosa; family Megalonychidae; genus Choloepus; species Choloepus didactylus. The sequence goes on along the minus strand of NC_051335.1, from coordinate 39,796,398 downwards.
ACAGCTAACTGTGTGAATTAAGCAAAGTCACTTCATATCTCAGGGTCTCAGTTTCCTCTCTGCATGGATAAACACACTGTCTCGCCTCAGAGAGCAGTTCAAAGCATCAGTGAATTGCTATCTTATTACCTAGTTGGAAAGCAATGAATGGTGGTGATTGGAAGCATAAAAGATTACTTATGAGCATTAAATAAACTGCCCAGACATATCAGGAGTCTTTCCCCAGGGTTACACAAACAGGAGGGCATTTAACTACAGGTAAGCAAATCAATCAAATCAGCAGACCTTTACTATGAGGGGATGCAAAGAAGCAGAGATGTGCCCTGTCATCTCAGGGCCAAAATCCCTTGGCTGCAGGGTGATGGGATTTTGGTGTTCTTAGTATTCCATATGTGGCCCTCTATTCCATATATGGCCTTCTGTGCTTACAGGATGGAATCCCTGATATAAAGAGTTGAATACCAAATTTAGAGCAAGTCAACCATTCATATGTTCCCAGTCATTTGCAAAGAAAACTGCTCAGCTGCCTGGGTAAGTGCTGTCTCCCAATTTCAAGTCAATTAATGACAGCATTTAGCCAAGGGAGTAGCTGATCATGTTGAATTCATGTGGGATTTAGTGTACTCTTTAATGACACCTGCCAAATCTGGAGGAGATTTTGATGGGATCCACTGTGCCAATTCCACAGCAGTACGTGTGGATTTTTCAGTTTTAGCTGACTGCTTAAAACCCTGTTCATCTGGGCACATGAGATTAGCATCTTGCTCTTCTAAATGCCTGATTTCTACTCTTTTAATTGGCCAAATTAGGCAGAGAACCACTACATAAAATAGGATCACTATCATCACCTCACTGAGAGCATTTTTTGAACACCTACTGTATGCAAACACTGTACCAGATACTTTCATATGTTATCTCTGTTAGCATTCACAACAACCTTCTCAGAAAGATATTATTATCCCCATTTTACAGATGAGGAAACTGAGACTACAAGAGGGCTAGGACTCAAACCCAAGCCTGTATGACTCCAAAGCCTGTATTCTTTCCACTAACCTTTTCTGGCTTCCCCAATAGAGAAAGGAAAGAAGTACATAGTCATTTGCCTGGTTGGTTTTCAGAAGCAATTCTCCATGGAGGGGATCACAATAAGAACAACACTAATGTTTTTAGAACAAGAAAAATACAGTAGGCAGAAAAGTAAAACAAAAAACAAAATCTAAATTTGAAAAATTGATTTCCAAGTAAAACAAAACCCCCAAAATATGGATTGATTCCATTGAACAAGTACAGAAAAGGAACAGGAATGTGCCATTTATTTTCAACGCTCAATTGTAAGATCTACCATACATGAAAACAGTTATAAGCATTAGAGACCCCTTCATTAGGAATATTGAGTCATGGACTTAGCTTTTAATCTCTGCTCCCAGGTTACCCTATGGCTTGGATAGGTCATTAAACTGCTCTACTTAAGTTTATCCATCAGTAAAATAAGAATAGTGAACAAAATGAATATACGTTATAGAGATGTTTTAAAGAACAAATAATCTTAAAACAACAGCACCAATAATGACACTTTGAGACTGGTGCCCCGGGTGAGGCCTCTCTACTCGTCCCCTCTCCACACAACGGTCCAGCAAATCGCCCGCTCGCCCGGACGCCTCTCCATCTCCCCTTCTCCTCGCCTGCAAGGTAAGGGCCGCCTCTCCCTCGCCGCTCCGCGCCCGGAGCCGCCTCTCCCTTGCCGAATTATCCCGGCTACAAATACTGTTGCCCCCGACTACCTCTCGTCTTCTCTTTCTATGACCCCCATTCCTCCTAACACTCTCCCTCTACCCCTTCATTACTTTGGTGTAGTCCTCTGTGTCTTCGTTTCTCTGTTCGGCGCAGTGTGCCTCGCCGTGACCGCCCCCCCCAGACTGTTCCCGTTACCAGAGAGTCCTGCTTTCTGTTCTCGCCGTCTCCTTCGGCCTCACGGCCACGGTTTACCTCATTCTCCTTGCTCGGTAGACGACCCCCCCCTCCTTTCCCCTCCGCTATGGGTAATTGTCTATCCGCACGCCAAGCGCCTCAAGTTCGCGCTCTGGCGGGTCTTCTGGACACACATCGTTGCAAGGTGTCTGTCCGGCAGCTGCAAGTATACTGGGACCTCCTGCTGCCCTTTAACCCATGGCTCACCACTTGCCATCTTTGGGACCCCGTCACTTACGATCGCCTTATTGATTGGGTCACCAACGCCATGGAACATGAGAGCAAGCGCTTCCCTCCCGGCTTGCTCCCCACCTTAATAACCGTCCGCTCCTGCCTTCAAGGCTCCCTCCCCTCTGATCGAGGCCCCATTAAATCCAAGGAAGCCCTATCAACTCAATCGACAGATTCGGACAGTGAGACCAATACGGACCACGATTCGGACACAGAATCCTTAGTCGAGCAGATTAACAACGCGCTCGAAGTCACCCCCCAAAAACGAAACAATACCACGTCTCGCCAAGATGGCGAACTTCCTCCTTCTTCTTCCACTGAAGGGAGGAAGTGCTCCAGCGATGACTTCAGCCCTAAGCCGGGCCGGAAACCGCATGCGCTTTACCCCACCCTTCCACAGGGCGGAGCTGGCCCGTCATCTTACGCCTTAGCTACGCCCACTGCGCCGCCATCTTGCGACACTTGGGGCCTCCCGCTTCCACCTCCCCCTTCCACGGACTCTTGGATTGCGCCGCCGCGGCCCACACCCACCCCCCACTCACGACCCGCCTTCCTCTCCCCCTTAGAGCCGCTGCCGGCGGCTGCCGCCGCCCCTCCCGCCCCACCGGCAAACAACCCCTGGCTGCCTTCTACACCTCAAGGCAACCCTTGGGGCAACGCTGCCCCTACCCCCACTCCCGTGCCAGGCCCTCTGCAAGTGCGTCCTCCTTTCCCTCACGCTTTTCGCTGCTTTCCCCTTAACCTTACCCCCACACCACAGAAACCGTACGACTGGTATCCCATTGACTCAGATACTATCAAGCAGCTTCGCAGGGCCGTCAAGGAGGACGGATTAGGTAGCCCATACGCTTCCCAAATACTGCAAGATCTCGCCATGGACTTTTGCCTCCCCCAAGACTGGGCCTCGCTTGCCCGTACCATCCTTGGCCCCGGCCAGTTCGTTGATTGGCGTGCCCACTTCCAGGCAGAAGCAGCTAGGCAGAGCGAGCAAGATGCAGCCACTGGGGCCAATCATGACCCCGAAGCCTACTTAGGCACGGGAGCGTTTATACATGCATCCGCCTATATTAATGCACCCGCGACCTTTTGGCCTATCCTTCGGGGAATCGCCTTGCGAGCGTTTGCCAACTGCTCCGCCTGTCGGCCTATGAAATTCACCAAGCTCCTCCAGGAGCCGAGTGAGCCTTTCGCCACCTTTGTCTCCAGGGTCGAAGAAACCTGCACTCGGAAGGTTAGTGATCCCCAGGCCCAACTGGCCCTCGCTCAAAAACTCATTCTCGAGGGAGCCAATCCCCCTTGCAAGCAGGCTATCCTTCCCTTGCGGGAGAAGAGCATACACGACTGGGTACTTGCCTGCAGCGCCTTTGACCCAACTGCCACGTCCCTAGCCCAGGCTGTCTCTGGCACTGTCACTGCCGCCTTAGCCGCCACCGCCGGTTGCTTCAGGTGCGGGCAGAGCGGCCATTTTGCCCGGGAGTGCCCCAATGCGGAGGTCAACTGCCCGCCCTTCTTGCCGCGCAATGGGCACCCCCCTCCCACTCCTTGCCCACGCTGTCAGCGTGGCTATCACTGGGCGCGCGATTGCAAAAATAACCCCCAAACCCTCTGCCGCTGCCCCGGTGTCAATCAGCGCCAAGGCGCTGAGCAAGCTTTAAACTCCAAGCGGGGCAAGCCTCAGCCCCGCCCTTAAGAGGCAGCGTGCCGGCCGGTTCTAATAAAACTCATCACCTCACCGGCAATAAAACGCTTCTCTGGACAGTCCCTATCACTCCGGAAAAGCCTACCCGTAAATTAAAAATAGGGGGGCAATGGTACACGGGCACGCTCGATTCAGGGGCAGAAGTCTCTTGCATGCCCGCTCAGTATGCCACCATGTGCATGGTTCTTGATGGTCCCTCGGTAGTGGGAGCCACTGGTGCCTCCACTTCTCTTCAGGCCATGGGACCCATTAAGTGGGAGGATGAAGAAGACCACTCAGGCACCTTCCGCCTGTTGTTCCTACACACCATAGACCAAATTTTATGGGGCCGTGATATCCTCGCCGCCTCTGGGGCAGTGCTTACCACGCAGCCCCCCCAATAATGTGCGCCACTGCTCATTTAACACCTCCAGCGCCCGTTCCTCTGCAGTGGGATACTGAGAAACCTATATGGGTGGAGCAGTGGCCCCTTCCCACGCACAAATTAGTTGCACTCCAAGCCCTTGTCCAAAAACAATTGGACGCAAGCCACATAGAACCTTCTACTAGTCCCTATAATTCGCCAGTGTTTGTTATTCATAAAAAGGCCACAGGGAAATTTAGGCTCCTCCATGATCTGCAGGAGATCAATAAGCATATTCTTCCCATGGGTTCCCCGCAGCCTGGCCTCCCCCATCCGGTGGCCATCCCGGCCCACTATCACGTAGCCACCATTGACATCAAAGACTGTTTCTTTTCCATCCTGCTACATGAGCGAGATCGCCCTCGCTTTGCCTTTACAGTCCCCGTCCCCAATCACGCGGGCGCGGCTAGCAGGTACCAATGGAAAGTCCTCCCTCAAGGGATGCGTAACAGTCCGGCCATCTGCCAAATGTATGTTAATCACACAGTGGCCCCCCTGCGAAAGCGGGCCATGCTCATCCATTACATGGATGACATCTTGGTGGCCTCTGAGGACGCCGAGGCGCTTCCTCTAATCCTTAAAGACCTCACCACTAATTTAGCTGACCTCGGCCTTACGGTTCAGCCCGAAAAGGTTCAGATTGTGCCGCCATTGGCCTTCTTAGGGTTTAGCATTGATAAAACCATTGCCCCGTCCGCTCCCCAGCTGGACATACCGGATCGGGTCACTATCACTGAGCTCCAACAGCTCTATGGCCAGATCAATTGGCTCCGCTCTGCGTTGCCAATCACCACCGCGCAGCTCCAACCACTCTTTATGCTGCTGAGTGTCCCAAAAGCCCCGCCGCTAGCGGTCTCCCGGCGCATTAAGCTCACCCAGGAGGCAAAGGAAGCCATTGCCGCCATTAACAAGGCGCTCGCCGCCTGCTGTCTCAACAGGTTCAGCACTAGAGAGGGCAATCTTATGGCACTCATCCTTCCTACGCCCGGAACACCCATGGGCTGCCTGTGGCAAGATGGCCCTCTACTTTGGGCGCACCCCGCTAAAAGCCGGCTTAGGAAAATCTGCCCCGCAGTGCGGCTCTGGATCAGCCTAGCTTCAGATCTAGTCACCCTGGCTGTTCATGTATTTGGAGCACCGCCGGAAAAAATTGTTTGGCCCCTGGACGCAGGCCAAACCCGTCTGCTTATACGAAATAACCCGGACATGCAAATCCTTTTAGAAGGATTTCAGGGGGAATTCAGCTGCCACTATCCTAGCCATCGACTGTTACAGGGGCTCGCCAAGCTTCCCTTCCACAGCCCCTTCCACCCTTTCCCCTCCTCTGCACCCATCCCGGGTGCCACTACCGTCTTTACTGACGCCTCCAAAACCCGTTTTGCCTTCCTCTCTTATCCCCCGGACCACCCAGAACCCCGCCTATTCAGCTATGTCAACCTTCATTCAGTCCAAGTGGGGAAAATTCTGGCGGTGTCATACGCGCTAAACACCCACTGGGACCACCCAGTGAACATTTTCACCGACAGCCTATACACTTATCAGGTCTGCCGAGTCCTCGCATTTTCCACCTTTTTCCCCGGGAACTCGGCCATCAATAAAGCACTTTCTGACCTCAGGAGCATCTTGGAGCATCGACAGAATTCTTGGTTCATTAGCCACATTCGTAGTCACTCGGGCCTTCCGGGGCCCTTGGCTGATGGCAACAGTATAGTAGACCAAGCGGTCTCAGCTCAAAATACCCAAGTAATGCTAACCCACACAGCGGCCCCTCCGGGGGACGCTGTTAACCAGGCCAAGTTATTGCATTCTAGGTTTCACCTTTCGGCTGCATCGTTACATCATCTATGTGGCCTCCCCCTAGACACCTGTAAACATCTTGTCCGCAATTGCGCAACTTGTGCGCCCTTCGCGCCGCTTGGCCCCCTGCAACCTCAGGGAGTCAACCCACGAGGCCTAAAACCCAATTCTAGATGGCAAATGGATGTAACTCACGTTCCGTCCTTTGGACGCCTCAAATATGTGCATGTAATAATTGACACCTTCTCGGCCATGTGTTATGCAGTCCCCGTTGCCGGGGAAACGGCCAAACACTGTATCAAGGCCCTGAGACAGGGAATTCTCTTCATGGGAATTCCCTGGGACATAAAAACGGACAATGGGCCTGCCTATCGCAGTGCCTCCTTTGCGGCCTTTCTTCAGTTATATAACATCACCCATCATTTCGGCATCCCCTATAATCCACAGGGGCAAGCCATTGTGGAAGCAGTCCATCGCCGCTTAAAAACACAAATTGAAAAAGAAAGGGCCATGCTCCCCCAGGCAACTCCAGGGGACCTTATCATAGCAGCCCTTATTCACCTTAACGTATTCACATTCAATAAGGAAGGGCTTTCGCCCCTACATAGCCAGTTGTTGGGATGGTCAGGAATAATCCCCAAGTCTCCTGATTTATAATCAGGCACTCTTTCTCCCATGCCATCATTCACCCCAGTCCTTCATCCCTAAATTCCCCTTGCACTCTGAAGCTGCACTGATACCCTTACCTTAGGGAAATTCTAGAGCGATTATCCCTGTTCTTTCAGGAGTCACCAGCAGTTAAGGATGTACATGCTGGTCCCGGCTCAGAGAACACTCTACAGGATGCGAAGCTGACAACTGTGGGAATGGGGCCTCCCTGTACAAGGACTGATCTCACCTTTACCCCACAATTTTCTGAGAAGATTTTTGGTTTCTGTATTTCTAAAAAAATGATGATGACTATAATGTTCCCATCAGGCACTGAGGTCAGGTTCTGTCTCAATGGTGAGATCTGTAAGGAAAAATTCCAATGGCAATGACAATGACAGAGAGAGAGGGTGTGACACAGAGAGTGACAGAAATAAATCTAACAAAGGTAGAGTGAGAAAGAGAAAGTATGGCAGAATGAACTTCACAGATAGTGCAGCAGAGAAGTGTGACAGAGAGTGTGTAAGAATGTCACTGGGAATGTTGCTGATCAAGAGTGTGACTGAAGGTGAATATGTGACTGGGAGAAAAAGTTAGAGACAAAGTGTGACAGAAAGAATCTGATGCAGAGACAGTGACAGAGAGACTGTGTGATACTGTGATAGAGTTATAGTCTAACAGAGATAAGGTATGGCAGAGTGTGATGGAGAGAGAACAACAAGGAGTAACATAGGCATATAACAATGTGTGACAGATAATTAATACAACAGTGAGTGTAACAGACAGTGAATCTGAGAGTGTGTGTGTATGAAAGAGAATGAATCTATGGAGAGAGTAACATAGAGTAAGATTGAGAAGTATGTGACAGAAAGTGAAGCAAATTGAGAGTGTGACAGAGCTTCACACAGTGTGTTTGCAAAAGACACTGTAATATGGAGGTGACAAAGAGATTATATGACACAGGGAAATTATTCCAGAAAGTGGGTCGGACAACAAGAGTGTAAGAGAATGTGTGTGAAAGAGGTAGTGTGGTGACAGAGAGGATGTAACAGGGACAATGTGGAAAACAAGTGTGGAATAGAGAGTATGAAGGAGGAAAAGTGTGACAGAGATGGAGTCTGACAGAAAGACAGTATGACTGAATGAGTTTGAGACAAAGTGTGCTACAGATGTGTGTGACAGAGTGTGACAGAACGGGAGTGTGACCAAGACGGTGTGAAAGTGTGACAGGGAATGACTGAGCAGAAAAGTGAAACAGGGAGTATGAGGGTAAAAGACAAAATGAAAAAGGAAGACTGCAAGAAAGAATATGATGAGATAGGGAGAGAGAGAGAATGTGACAAAGTGTGACAGAGAGATAGAGTCTGACAAAGATACAGTGTGACAGAAAGAGGAGAGATTGCGTTGGAAAGAGTTGCAGACAGAGGGTGACAGAGTGTTGCAGAAATAAAATGTGATGCAGAGAGAATGACAGAGGGAGTGTGTGACAAGGAATGAACCAGACAGAAAGAGTAGCATACAGCATGAGAAAGAGCACGTGACAAAAAATGAGTTTGCTAGAGAAACAATAGCATAGAGATAATCTGGCAAAGCTAACATCTGACTGAGAAAGAGTATGACTGAGGGAGTTTGAGAAAGTGTAACAGTCTGTGACAGAGAGAATGTGACATAGAGAAATTGTGACAGAAAAAGGATCAGTCAACCAAGAATGTAACAGAGAGTGAGTGTGAAAGAGAATATATAACAGAGAGGATGCAATAGGGAGAGAATGCAAAAGACAGGGTGATAAAGAGAGAGTATGAAGGAGAAAGAGAGTGAGAGAGATGGTGTCTGACAGAAAAATAGTACAGAGACTGAATTGGAGAAAAACAGTGGGACATATAAATTGTGACAGACAAGAAATCTGACCAAGATTTCTTGGCCTCACTGTGACATGATAGTGTGTGAAAGAGGGAGATTGTGCCAGAGAATTTGATCAAAACATAATGATAGAAAGGCAGGGAAAGATGGCAGCATAGGGAGATGTGGAATTAAGTTAGTCCTCTGGAACAACTAGCATATAGCCAGGAACAACTAGTAAATAGTCTGGAACAACTGTTGGGGGACATTTGTGACCAGACACACAACATAAACTAGTCTGGAATGGGTGGAATGACTGAGATAGCAGCATAAGAACTGTAAGTAAAGCTCCCCAAACTGTGCAGCTGGTGACCCTCACCCACCAGCATGGCAGGCTGAGCTGAAACACTTCCCTGTGGGAAAAAGAAGCAGGCTACTAGGAGGAAGGGAAGGTAGCTAACCAAGCTCCAACTGTGGTTTTAATCAACAAATTTGGACTACTGGATGTAAGATATAAGCACAGATAAACCCAGAGCAAGCAGGAAAAGAACCCAGAGGTTTCTCCTGGCAGAGAGGAGGCAGGGCTAACAGAAAAAGAATATATAAAGAAATAAAACAGAGGCTTTTTGAGTCAGCTGAGCTCAGAATACTGAAAAATAGTTCTGTGCCAAGAAAAGGGGCACACAGAACCAGGCACCAACTCTGGTTCTTGACTGGTAACTGGGGGGCTGGGGACTGGCTCTGAAAAGGAGATACATTTCTTTTTTCCTTTTTTGTCTCTCATTCTAAGTAGCTCACTAGAGAAAGTCTCAGGCATTTTCAATTGTTAGCACTGACCAAGGCAAGGGTGGAGTTAAGATAGAAAGACAAAGGAAGAAAGGAAGTCAAGGAGATAATTCCTTAAAGGGCTTGTCTTCCTTAAGAAAAGGGGTGCACTGCCCATCTCAAGTGGCTGCAATACCTCAGAGAACTCAGACCCTAGGGCCTGGAGTGGGGTCGGGGGAACACCTTAAGCTTGGCTTCTGACACACAGCCCCTGGCAGAGACAGGGTCCATTGAGAATTAAAGGCAACGCATCTCTCTTAATGCTGGTTGGGAGCTGCAGGCTGATAAGCACCACCTGTTGGGCAGGAAAGGAAAAGCACAGCATCTAGAGGCCTCACAGGAAAGTCTGACAACTCTCTGAGTTTCATTCTCAGGGAAACTTGATACTGATTACACCCTCTTCCTGAGACCTGTACCCATCTGGTCTAGACAACAAAAAATTAAAAATCACACTAAAAAAAAAAAAAAAAAAAAGATATGGCCCAGTCGAAGGAACAAACTTCCACTTCAAATGAGATACAGGAGTTGAAACCACTAATTAAATATCTTCAAACAAATATGCTAAATCAATTCAAATCTCAAATCAGTGATGTGAGGGAAAGTATGCCAAAGGAGATGAAGGCTATACAGAAGACCTTGGGCAAACATAAGGAAGAACTTGAAAGTTTGAAAAAACAGTCGGAAGAATTTATGGGAATGAAAGGCACAATAGAAGCAATGAAAAACACAATGCAGACATACAACAGAAGATTTGAAGAGGCAGAAGAAAGGATTCAGGAACTAGAGGACAGAACATCTGAAATCCTACACAAAAAAGAACAGATAGGGAAAAGAATGGAAAAATATGAGCAGGGTCTCAAGGAATTGAATGACAACATGAGGCACATGAATAAACATGGTATGAGTGTCCCAGAAGGAGAACAGAAGGGAAAATAGACAGGAAGAATAATAGAAGAAGTAATCAATGAAAACTTACAACTCTTATGAAACACATAAAATTACAAATTCAAGATGTGCAGTGCACCCCAAAAAGAACAGATCCCCATAGACCTATTCCAAGACAGTTACTGATAAGACTGTCCACTGTCAAAGACAAAGAGAGAATTCTGAAAGCAGCAAGAGAAAAGCAATCCATCACATACAAAGGAAGCTCAATAAGACCATGTGCAGATTTCTCAGTAGAAATCTTGGATGCTAGAAGGAAGTGGCATGATATATTTAAGATACGGAAAGAGAAAAACTGCTAATGAAGAATTCCGTATCTTACAAAACTGTTCTTCAAAAGTGAGGGTGAGTTTCAAATATTCTCAGACAAACAGACACTGAGAAAGTTTGTGAATAAGAGACCTGATCTACAAGAAAAATTAAAGGGAGCACTACAGTCAGATAGGAAAAGACAGGAGAGAGAGGTTTGGAGAAGTCTAGAGTGAAGACTATCGGTGAGAGTAAAAAGAGAGAGAGGGAAAATAATAAAATTAAATTAAATTAAATTAAAATGAAATGAAATGAAACAAAACAAAATAAAATAAAAATAAATTCCAAAGGTCAAAATAGTAGGAAGTAGACTTTATATTGAATGAAATTAGCCAGAAAAAAAGGACAGGTACTCTATGGACTCACTAGTATGAACTAGCATTGATGAGCGAAATTTGAGAGTTCAAGTTGAGAACACAGGTTATCAGGAGACAGAAAGAGGTTAGAAATTGGGTGGTTGATGCTGAAGGAGTACATAAGGGTAAACAGGATTGATTGTATAGATCCAGAAATGGATAGCATAATACTGTGTAATGGTAGCACAATATTGTAAGTACTACGAACAAAGATGAGTGTGAGTACGGTTGAAAGAGGAAGGCTAGTGGTATGTATGACACCAGAAGTTAAGATACAAGATAAAGACTGGGATTGTATAACTTAGCAAAACCTAGAGTGGTCAATGATGGTGATTAAATGTACAAATATAAGAATGTTTTTAAAAGAGAACAAATGAATGTCAATATTGCAAGATGCTGAAAATTGGATGACGTAAGGGAAAAAAAACAATTGATGTAAACTAGAATCTGTAGTTAATGGTGACATTATGAGATGTTTCCATTAATTGTAACAACAGCAATATACCAAAGCTAAATGTCTGTAAGAGGCAGTTATAAGGAAGTGATACGGGATTCTTGGTGATGGTGGTGCTGTCTGATCTTTTCATTGTATTTTACTTTATTTTTATTTTTCTTATATCATTTATATTTAATTCTTCTTTTATTTTCTCATTTGCTCTTTCTTTGCAGAAGAAATGGAAATGTCCTCATATAGGCTGTGGAGATGAATGCACAACTATGTGACTATATTGGGAATCATTGATAGTTAACTTAGAATGGATTATATGGTGTGTGAATAAAACTGTTTAAAAGATAAACAGAGGGATACAAGTACTGGAGAAAATGTGGAGAGAGGATGCATCTATTCCCTGTTGGCAGGGAAGTAGAATGGTTCAGCCCAGCTGGAAGGCAGTGTGGTGGTTTGACAGGAAGCTAACTATGGGTTTGCCATATGGTCCTGCAACCCTGTTATTGGGTATATACTTGGAAGAACTGAGGGCAGGGACATGAATGGACATTGCATACTGGTGTTTATGGCAGCAGTATTCACGATTCGCAATGGATGGAGGTGACCTAAGGGTACATCGACCAGTGAACAGAATGATGAACTGTGGTGTATACATTCAATGCAACATTTAGCAGCAACAAAAAGAAATGAAGTTGTGAGGTATGCAACTAGGTGAAAGGACCTTGAGGACAGGATGTTGAGTGAAATAAGCCAGAATCAAAAAGAAATGTTATACACCTCACTAATATGGACTAACAATAATGTGCAAACTCTGAGAACTGAATCTGAAAGCATAAATTATCAGGGGAAGGTTTATGGCAAAGGTTCCTAGATTGTAAGCTCTTATAGCAGTCACATCTATTCATGAGTTGTAATGGTTATTTCTAAATTCTGAGATGATGAGCTGTTTGTGATTACAGGTCAGTCCCTAGAACTTTGGGTATCTGTGTGACACCTGAGAGTCAGAGCCAGAGTTTGGCAGCTATGAATGTCAGCACTACCCCATGCAGCAAATGTTAAAGAAGCTGAAAAACAGGTCAGACTTTAATTAGACATATGAACAAAATAGGCTTGGTTAGGACTAAGGTAAACCAGACTAAAGGGAAAAGGATGATATTGGCTGTGCTTTAAAACTTCAACTTCTGTGTGAGACCGAAGGAAGAGATGTTTATTTGGTGGAAAATCTATATTTTCTGTGGCAAGCTATATAATTTAACTTGTATGGTCAGTTTATTCAAACACCATAATTACATGGAACTTTGAATAGGGGGTGAGATCTGGTTGGTTTGTACAGGTTAGCATGAAGCTCTGATACATCCCATAGTAACTCAGGCACAGAATAAAAATGTATTTCCAAAGCCTCCTCGAGGGACTGGGGAAAATTGGAAATATTAAATTCCCCCAGGTGGGGAATTCCGGATATTCTTGCAAGCACTGGGGACTACCACAGTAGTAGGCCAAGCCCTGGATCTTGGGGCTCACCCTTATGAAGCTTGTCACTGCAAAGGAGAGGCTAAACTCACTTATAACTGTGCCTAAGATTCACCCCCACAGAACCTTTCATTGCTCAGATGTGGCCTCTCTCTCTGAGCCCACTTGGCAGGTTAACTCACTGCCCTCCCCCACTACGTGGGACCTGACTCCTAGGGTTGTAAATCTCCCTGGCAATGCAGGATATGACTCCCAGGGATGAGCCTGGACCCAGCATCATGGGATTGAGAAAGCCTTCTTGACAAAAATGGGGAAGAGATATGAAACAAAATGAAGTTTCAGTGGCTGAGAGATTTCAAATGGAGTTGAAAGGTCATGCTGGAGGTTATTCTTATGGATTTTATAGATATCCTTCTTAGTTCTTAGTGTATTAGAATAGATAGAAGGAAATATCTGAAACTGTTGAACTGCAGTCCAGTATCCTTGATTCTTGGACAATCACATGACTATATATACCTTATATGGTGTGACTGTGTGACTGTGAAAACCTCGTGGCCCACACTTCCTTTACTCAGTTTATGGGCAGAAGAGTAGAAAAAAGGGGGACCAAAAATGAATAATGTGGGTGGGGGTGGGGTGGGGTGGAAGGGAGTATGACATGTTTTGTGTGGTCTTTTGTACTTTTATTTTTATTCTTATTTTCATTTTTATTTCTTGGAGTAATGAAAATGTTCAAAAATAGATTGTGGTGATGAATGGACAACTATATGATGATACTGTGAAAAACTGATTGCACACTTTGGATGACTGTATGGTATGTGAATGTATCTCAACCAAATTGCATTTAAAGTAAAAGATGACACAGCGCAGCAGCACAACCCAGGGATTGGAGGGCTCCACGACCCCAGTGCGATACAGCGATCTGGCAGCCTCTGCCACCATGCCACGCTCTTTCCCTGTCAGGAAATCCGCTTTTGCTCACAGGAGGCCCAACTACAGTGAGCTGCACGACTCTTCTCTGGAGTTCACCTTCCTGCAGCCTTATGACCAGGCCCACCTGCTGGCAGCCATCCCTCCACCCAAGGTCCTCAACCCAATGGCCTCACTGCCCATGATCATCTGGGACTCTATCCAGGAACCCCGTGCTCAGCCTGTCAGTTGAGCCTCTCTGCTGCCCCAGGAGGGTCCAAAGGCTTCAGAGCTGACCTCCCTGTCAGACGAAGACAGCGGTAAAAGCTCCCAGCCCTCAGCTCACCATTGCCTACTCCCTCGTCCTCCTCTTCCACCTCAGCCTCTTCCCTGGAGGCTGAGGCCTACACCACCTTCCCAAGCTTGGGCTAGCCACTGTGCTCACTGTGGCCAAGGACCCCCAGTCTCTCAATGCCTTCAACTACAAATTCTGTGACAAGGTATATGTCAGCCTGGATGCCCTCAAGATGCACATCCATAGCCACACGCTCCTGTGCGCCTGTGATACCTTGGGAAAGGCTTCCTGGCCCTGGCTGCCGCAGGGCTGCATCTGCACCCACACAGGTGAAAAGCCCTTCTCCTGCTCCCACTGCAGCCGCACCTTCACTAACCACTCCAATCTGCGGGCACCTCCAGACCCACTCAGACATCAAAGAAATGCCAGTGCAAGACCTGCTCCCGGACCTTCTGCCACATTTCTCTGCTCCACAAGCACGAAGAGTCAGGCTGCAGGGGGTGGGAACTGACCCTAGAGGCTCCCACAACCTCTCCAGAACCCCTCCTCCCAAGTGGCCTCCCTCAGCTCCAGAAAGAAGGACTCCTGCATCCTTCTCCCTGCCACAGAATTCCCTTCTGAGCTCCTCACTTCTGGCTGCATTGGCCCCTTAGGACTCTAGTGAGGACCATTTTCCAGTTCTCTCATCTCTGCTCTGGGTGCCTTGGTGGACTCTGAGAAAGGCCCTTCTGTGGACATTCTGGCTGATGGGAGGGCAGCTTGCCACAGAGGCCCCTGGCAGCAGCCATTCCAGATCATACCTGAGTTGGCCTTTCTGTGTGGAGTTTGTGTATCCAGAGCCGTTTGGATACAGCTGCCCTGAGTCACAGAACAAAATCTGGCACACTAACTAGGAAGCTCCCATCCCACTTAGAGGACCCTAACTCCTTCCCCCACACCAAGGAACCCTCAGCCACACCTAGAGGTTGTAGGAGTGACTAAAGACTCAGATCAGAGTAACAGACAAACATGAGAAAAAGGAAAGCAGGCCAAAAGGTTCTCTGCATAGTAGGCAGTGGGGAGTAAGATTTGCAAGACCTAAACGTGCTCCCATACAAAAGCTAAATGGGGACTTCAAGCCCGTCCTTACAATCACTTACAGAAGGCAAAATAAGTTCACCATTCCAGTTTCCCCTGTGGGAGTGCAAAGGTGGAGCTGCGAGCAGAGGCTTTTAGTTTTAGTTTTTGCAAACAGGCCTGGATCCTCCTCACCGAGACATGTCAGTACAGAAGCGGATTCACACTGGAAAGTAAGCCTAAGAAGTCTGCTCAGATATGTGAAGGAAGTCAAAAACGACCTATCAAGAAACAGTCTGGTGTGTTGATGACTTCTGCTAATGTCCACATAACAAGAAGAAGATCTTGAATTAACCAGACACCACTAAGGGTCTAAGTGAAAGACAGAGGTGAAAGCCAGTGAGACATCTTATTGGCTTCCAACTCGCACCTCTACAAACAATGCTGTGATGAACCTCTGCCCTTATCAAGGTTTGTGACAATTTCCTGGAAGCACAATTGCTGGGATTTGGGTATATGTCCACTTAATTTGACTCAGCTGTGCCAGATTGTTCTCTGAGCTATGGCTGTACCATCTACACTCTCACTTGTATCCTCGTGAGCTGCAGAAATACCTGGAGCTCTGCAGAGGGTCCACCTCTAGTATTCAGCAGAGTACTGATGAATACATACATGTGAGAGAACTACCTGAGGTCCAGGGAAGAAGCCAAAGGGGTTCAAATAACTATGCCTGGAACCCAAGCATGAATAGTGCCTGTCCCCCACCCACAGGAGTGGGAAACCAATTTCGGGTGGCATTAAGAAGAATACTCAGAAGAGTCTTGTCTCAGTTGTGTGGAAAATTTAGTCCTATGCTGAAGGCTGATCTGGTTCCACCAAGCAAATCTTAAAAGACTTGAGGTGATCAAACTATTACCAAGTTACTTAAAAGCACCCCAGAACTAAGCTCAAAAATGTTTAGGAATATAAAAATATTCATTGCCCAAAGTGAAGTCACAAAGCCTAGCATCCATTTGAAAATTACCAAGCAAGCAAGGAAGCAGGAAAATCCAAACCCTAATCAGGTGAAAAATTAACCAATAAAAGTTACTGCTGACTGAGCAAAAAAATAATTGGGGCAGCCTACAGCCTGAGAGGAAATACCAAAAAGTAAGACTGGGGACTAGGAACTTTTAAAAGCTACCATATTGTTATGGTTAAGTTCATGTGTCAACTCAGGTAAGTTATGGTATTCAGTTGTTTGGTCAAGCAAGCACTAGCCTAATGGTTACTGTGAGGGTATTTTGTGGATTTAAAGCATTAGTCAATTAATTGCATCTATCACTGACTGCATCTACAATTAACAAAAGAGACTGCCTTCAGCAATGAGAGACATCTCATCCAATCAGTTGAAGGCCTTAAAGGTAAAAATGCTGGTTTCAGCAGTCAGAAAGAATTTCTATCTCGACTTCAGTCAGTCAGCTTCTCCTGGGGAATTAACTGAAAACTTCATCAGAGTTCCCAATCTGTGGCCTGCTCAGGAATTCATATTTGCCAATCCCCACAGTTGTGTGAGCCAGTTCCCATAATAAACCTTATAATATTTACATAGATAGATAAATACAGCAGGATACATACTCAAAACAGACCTGAGAAGACCATAAATATTCACCTCTTACTGTTTTTTTTAGGATCAGTACAAACAGGAAGTGAAGACAAAGGTAGAGTTGCAAACAACCTAGCTAAACATTGAAGGAGTGCCCCAACACAGAACCAATCTGCAAAAATCTGGAGTGTATGTTTCTCTTCTATTTTCTTTCTCTTTCTTTATTTCTTTCTTTTTAGTTGTACATCATAATATTCAAAATGACCAGATTTCACACAAACAAACAAGAAATTATGGCCCATTCACAGAACAAAAATAAATTAACAGAAGTAGTCCCTGAGGAAACACAGACTGGACTTATTAGTGAAAAACTTTAAAACTGTCTTAAATATACTTACAGAAGTAAAGGAAATTATGGACATATAACTAAAGAAAACCAGGAGACCTATGTCTCAACAAAAAGACAGTGCTCGTGATGAGGTAAAAATTATAAAAAGGAACCAAACAGAAATTTTATAACTCAGAATTTCAATAACTTGAATAAAAAATTTGCAAGAGGGGTACAACAGCTGATCTGAGCAAAGAGAAAAGGGAATCAACAAACTTGAAGATAGGTTAAATGAGATTAAGCAGTATGAGGGGCAGAAAGGAAACAAATGAAGAAAAATAAACAAAGCCTATGAGACCTGTGGAACACCATCAAACATACCAACATATGCATAATGGAAGTCCCAGAGGGAGAGGAGAGAAAGGTGCATTAAGAATATTTGAAGATATAATGGCTGAAAACTTCTCACATTTAATAAAAGACATAAATCAACGTATCGAGGAAGCTTAACAAATTTCAAGTAGGAAAAACTCAAATCCATACTGATACATTGTTATGAAACTGTCAAAGGCCAAAGACAAAAGGAGAATCTTGAAAGTGGCAAGAGGGAAGTAACTTGTCATGTATAAGGGATCTTTAGTAAGAGCTGATTTCTCATAATAAACCTTGGAGGCTAGAAGACAGTGAGGTGACATATTTAAAGGGTTGAAAGAACTGTCAATCAAGAATGCTATACCTGGCATAACTATCCTTCAAGAGTGGAAGAGAGATTAAGATTCACAAGAGAAACAAAACCTAAAGGAGTTTGTCACTAGTAGATCTACACTACAAGAAATGCTAAAGGGGAGCCTTCAGGATGAAATGAAAAGACACCAGACAGTAACACAGTTACCTTAACCCAAACATAAAGAATACCAATAAATAAGTAAATAAAAAAGGCTGTATTGAGGCGGGGCAAGATGGCGGACTGGTGAGCTGTATGTTTTAGTTACTCCTCCAGGAAAGTAGGTAGAAAGCCAGGAACTGCATGGACTGGACACCACAGAGCAATCTGACTTTGGGCATACTTCATACAACACTCATGAAAATGTGGAACTGCTGAGATCAGCGAAATCTAAGTTTTTGCGGCCAGAGGACCCGCGCCCCTCCCTGCCAGGCTCAGTCCCGTGTGAGGAGGGGCTGTCAGCTCTGGGAAGGAGAAGGGAGAACTGCAGTTGCAGCCCTTATCGGAAACTCATTCTACTGATCCAAACTCCAACCACAGATAGACTGAGACCAGACACCAGAGAATCTGAGAGCAGCCAGCCCAGCAGAGAGGAGACAGACATAGAAAAAAACAGCACGAAAAACCCCAAAATAAAAGCGGAGGAATTTTGGAGTTCTGGTGAACATAGAAAGGGGAAGGGCAGAGCTCAGGCCCTCAGGCTCATATGCAAATCCCAAAGAAAAGCTGATCTCTCTGCCCTGTGGACCTTTCCTTAATGGCCCTAATTACTTTGTCTCTTAGCATTTCAATAACCCAACAGATCTCTGAGGAGGGCCCTTTTTTTTTTAATCCTTTTTTCTTTTTCTAAAACAATTACTCTAAGAAGCCCAATACAGAAAGCTTCAAAGACTTGCAATTTGGGCAGGTCAAGACAAGAGCAGAACTAAAAGAGCTCTGAGACAAAAGGCAATAATCCAGTGGCTGAGAAATTTCACTAAACACCACAACTTCCCAAGAAAAGGGGGGTGTCCGCTCACAGCCATCATACTGGTGGACAGGAAACACTCCTGCCCATCGCCAGCCCCATAGCCCACAGCTGCCCCAGACAACCCAGTGTGACGGAAGTGCTTCAAATAACAGGCACACTCCACAAAACTGGGCATGGACATTAGCCTTCCCTGCAACCTCAGCTGATTGTCCCAGAGTTGGGAAGGTGGAGCAGTGTGAATTAACAAAGCCCCATTCTGCCATCATTTCAGCAGACTGGGAGCCTCCCTTCACAGCCCAGCAGCCCAGAACCGCCCTGGGGGGATGGCACTCACCTGTGACATAGCACAGTCATCCCTCAACAGAGGACCAGGGGGTGCACAGCCTGGAAGAGGGACCCACTTGCAAGTCTCAGGAGCCATACACCAATACCAAGGACTTGTGGGTCAGTGGCAGAGACAAACTGTGGCAGGACTGAACTGAAGGATTAGACTATTGCAGCAGCTTTAAAACTCCAGGATCACCAGGGAGATTTCATTGTTAGAGCCACCCCTCCTCCCTGACTGCCCAGAAACACGCCCCATATATAGGGCGGGCAACACCAACTACACACGCAAGCTTGGTACACCAATTGGACCCCACAAGACTCACTCCCCCACTCACCACAAAGGCTAAGCAGGGGAGAACTGGCTTGTGGAGAACAGGTGGCTCATGGACGCCACCTGCTGGTTAGTTAGAGAAAGTGTACTCCACGAAGCTGTAGATCTGATAAATTAGAGATAAGGACTTCAATTGGTCTACAAATCCTAAAAGAACCCTATCAAGTTCAGCAAATGCCACGAGGCCAAAAACAACAGAAAATTATAAAGCATATGAAAAAACCAGACGATATGGATAACCCAAGCCCAAGCACCCAAATCAAAAGATGAGAAGAGACACAGCACCTAGAGCAGCTACTCAAAGAACTAAAGATGAACAATGAGACCACAGTACAGAATACAAAGGATATCAAGAAGACCCTAAAAGAGCATAAAGAAGACATTGCAAGACTAAATAAAAAAATAGATGATCTTATGGAAATTAAAGAAACTGTTGACCAAATTAAAAAGATTCTGGACACTCATAGTACAAGACTAGAGGAAGGTGAACAACGAATCAGTGACCTGGAAGATGACAGAATGGAAAATGAAAGCATAAAAGAAAGAATGGGGAAAAAAACTGAAAAAATTGAAACGGACCTCAGGGATATGATAGATAATATGAAAAATCCTAATATAAGACTCATTGGTGTTCCAGAAGGGGAAGAAAAGGGTAAAGGTCTAGGAAGAGTATTCAAAGAAATTGTTGGGGAAAACTTCCCAAATCTTCTAAACAACATAAATACACCAATCATAAATGCTCAGCAAACTCCAAATAGAATAAATCCAAATAAACCCACTCCGAGACATATTCTGATCCCACTGTCAAACACAGAAGAGAAGGAGCAAGTTCTGAAAGCAGCAAGAGAAAAGCAATTCACCACATACAAAGGAAACAGCATAAAACTAAGTAGTGACTACTCAGCAGCCACCATGGAGGCGAGAAGGCAGTGGCACGATATATTTAAAATTCTCAGTGAGAAAAATTTCCAACCAAGAATACTTTATCCAGCAAAGCTCTCCTTCAAATTTGAGGGAGAGCTTAAATTTTTCACAGACAAACAAATGCTGGGAGAATTTGCTAACAAGAGTCCGGCCCTACTGGAGATACTAAAGGGAGCCCTACAGACAGAGAAACAAAGAAAGGACAGAGAGACCTGGAGAAAGGTTCAGTACTAAAGAGATTCGGTATGGGTACAATAAAGGATATTAATAGAGAGAGGGGAAAAATATATATGACAAACATAAACCAAAGGATAAGATGGCTGATTCAAGAAATGCCTTCACGGTTATAACGTTGAATGTAAATGGATTAAACTCCCCAATTAAAAGATACAGATTCGCAGAATGGATCAAAAAAAATGAACCATCAATATGTTCCATACAAGAGACTCATCTCAGACACAGGGACACAAAGAAATTGAAAGTGAAAGGATGGAAAAAAATATTTCATGCAAGCTACACACAAAAGAAAGCAGGTGTAGCAATATTAATCTCAGATAAAATAGACTTTAAATGCAGGGATATTTTGAGAGACAAAGAAGGCCACTACATACTAATAAAAGGGGCAATTCAACAAGAAGAAATAACAATCGTAAATGTCTATGCACACAATCAAGTTGCCACAAAATACATGAGAGAAACACTGGCAAAACTAAAGGAAGCAATTGATGTTTCCACAATAATTCTGGGAGACTTCAACACATCACTCTCTCCTATAGATAGATCAACCAGACAGAAGACCAATAAGGAAATTGAAAACCTAAACAATCTGATAAATGAATTAGATTTAACAGACATATACAGGACATTACATCCCAAATCACCAGGATACACATACTTTTCTAGTGCTCATGGAACTTTCTCCAGAATAGATCATATGCTGGGACATAAAACAAGACTCAGTAAATTTAAAAAGATTGAAATTATTCAAAGCACATTCTCTGACCACAATGGAATACAATTAGAAGTCAATAACCATCAGAGACTTAGAAAATTCACAAATACCTGGAGGTTAAACAGCACACTCCTGAACAATCAGTGGGTTAAAGAAGAAATAGCAAGAGAAATTGCTAAATATATAGAGACGAATGAAAATGAGAACACAACATACCAAAACCTATGGGATGCAGCAAAAGCAGTGCTGAGGGGGAAATTTATAGCACTAAACGCATATATTAAAAAGGAAGAAAGAGCCAAAATCAAAGAACTAATGGATCAACTGAAGAAGCTAGAAAATGAACAGCAAACCAATCCTAAACCAAGTAGAAGAAAAGAAACAACAAGGATTAAAGCAGAAATAAATGACATAGAGAACAAAAAAACAATAGAGAGGATAAATATCACCAAAAGTTGGTTCTTTGAGAAGATCAACAAGATTGACAAGCCCCTAGCTAGACTGACAAAATCAAAAAGAGATAAGAGCCATATAAACAAAATAATGAATGAAAAAGGTGACATAACTGCAGATCCTGAAGAAATTAAAAAAATTATAAGAGGATACTATGAACAACTGTATGGCAACAAACTGGATAATGTAGAGGAAATGGACAATTTCCTGGAAACATATGAACAACCTAGACTGACCAGAGAAGAAATAGAAGACCTCAATCCACCCATCACAAGCAAAGAGATCCAATCAGTCATCAAAAATCTTCCCACAAATAAATGCCCAGGGCCAGATGGCTTCACGGGGGAATTCTACCAAACTTTTCAGAAAGAACTGACACCAATCTTACTCAAACTCTTTCAAAACATTGAAGAAAATGGAATACTACCTAACTCATTTTATGAAGCTAACATCAATCTAATACCAAAACCAGGCAAAGATGCTACAAAAAAGGAAAACTACCAGCCAATCTCCCTAATGAATACAGATGCAAAAATCCTCAACAAAATACTTGCAAATCGAATCCAAAGACACATTAAAAAAATCATACACCATGACCAAGTGGGGTTCATTTCAGGCATGCAAGGATGGTTCAACATAAGAAAATCAATCAATGTATTACAACACATTAAAAATTCAAAAGGGAAAAATCAAATGATCATCTCAATAGATGCTGAAAAAGCATTTGACAAAATCCAACATCCCATTTTGATAAAAACACTTCAAAAGGTAGGAATTGAAGGAAACTTCCTCAACATGATAAAGAGCATATAGGAAAAACCCACAGCCAGCATAGTACTCAATGGTGAGAGACTGAAAGCCTTCCCTCTAAGATCAGGAACAAGACAAGGATGTCCGCTGTCACCACTGTTATTCGACATTGTGCTGGAAGTGCTAGCCAGGGCAATCCGGCAAGACAAAGAAATAAAAGGCATCCAAATTGGAAAAGAAGAAGTAAAACTGTCATTGTTTGCAGATGATATGATCTTATATCTAGAAAACCCTGAGAAATCGACGATACAGCTACTAGAGCTAATAAACAAATTTAGCAAAGTAGCAGGATACAAGTTTAATGCGCATAAGTCAGTAATGTTTCTATATGCTAGAAATGAACAAACTGAAGAGACACTCAAGAAAAAGATACTATTTTCAATAGCAACTAAAAAAATCAAGTACCTAGGAATAAACTTAACCAAAGATGTAAAAGACCTATACAAAGAAAACTACATAACTCTACTAAAAGAAATAGAAGGGGACCTTAAAAGATGGAAAAATATTCCATGTTCATGGATAGGA
Source organism: Choloepus didactylus (assembly GCF_015220235.1). Lineage (NCBI taxonomy): Eukaryota > Metazoa > Chordata > Mammalia > Pilosa > Megalonychidae > Choloepus > Choloepus didactylus. The sequence continues at coordinate 39,773,271 of NC_051335.1, read as the reverse complement.
AGGCTAAATGTCATTAAGATGTCAATTCTACCCAAACTCATCTACAGATTCAATGCAATCCCAATCAAAATTCCAACAACCTACTTTGCAGACTTGGGAAAGCTAGTTATGAAATTTATTTGGAAAGGGAAGATGCCTCGAATTGCTAAAGACACTCTAAAAAAGAAAAACGAAGTGGGAGGACTTACACTCCCTGACTTTGAAGCTTATTATAAAGCCACAGTTGTCAAAACAGCATGGTACTGGCACAAAGACAGACATATAGATCAATGGAATCGAATTGAGAATTCAGAGATAGACCCTCAGATCTATGGCTGACTGATCTTTGATAAGGCCCCCAAAGTCACTGAACTGAGTCATAATTGCCTATTCAACAAATGGGGCTGGGAGAGTTGGATATCCATATCCAAAAGAATGAAAGAGGACCCCTACCTCACACCCTACACAAAAATTAACTCAAAATGGACGAAAGATCTCAATATAAAAGAAAGTACCATAAAACTCCTAGAAGATAATGTAGGAAAACATCTTCAAGACCTTGTATTAGGCGGCCACTTCCTAGACTTTACACCCAAAGCACAAGCAACAAAAGAAAAAATAGATAAATGGGAACTCCTCAAGCTTAGAAGTTTCTGCACCTGAAAGGAATTTCTCAAAAAGGTAAAGAGGCAGCCAACTCAATGGGAAAAAATTTTTGGAAACCATGTATCTGACAAAAGACTGGTATCTTGCATATATAAAGAAATCCTACAACTCAATGACAATACTACAGACAGTCCAATTATAAAATGGGCAAAAGATATGAAAAGACAGTTCTCTGAAGAGGAAATACAAATGGCCAAGAAACACATGAAAAAATGTTCAGCTTCACTAGCTATTAGAGAGATGCAAATTAAGACCACAATGAGATACCACCTAACACCGATTAGAATGGCTGTCATTAAACAAACAGGAAACTACAAATGCTGGAGGGGATGTGGAGAGATTGGGACTCTTATTCATTGTTGGTGGGACTGTAGAATGGTTCAGCCACTCTGGAAGTCAGTCTGGCAGTTCCTTAGAAAACTAGAAATAAAGTTACCATTCGATCCAGCAATTGCACTTCTCGGTATATACCGGGAAGATCGGAAAGCAGTGACACGAACAGATATCTGCACGCCAATGTTCATAGCAGCATTATTCACAATTGCCAAGAGATGGAAACAAACCAAATGTCCTTCAACAGATGAGTGGATAAATAAAATGTGGTATATACACACTATGGAATACTACACGGCAGTAAGAGGAAACGACCTTGTGAAACATATGACAACATGGATGAACCTTGAAGACATAATGCTGAGCGAAATAAGCCAGGCACAGAAAGAGAAATATTATATGCTACCACTAATGTGAACTTTGAAAAATGTAAAATGAATGGTTTATAATGTAGAATGTAGGGAAACTAGCAATAGAGAGCAATTAAGGAAGGGGGAACAATAATTCAAGAAGAACAGATATGCTATTTAACATTTTGGGGATGCCCAGGAATGATTATGGTCTGTTAATTTCTGATGGATATAGTAGGAACAAGTCCACAGAAATGTTGCTTTATTATGTAACTTTCTTGGGGTAAAGTAGGAACAGGTTGGAAGTAAAGCAGGTATCTTAGGTTAGTTGTCTTTTTCTTACTCCCTTGTTATGGTCTCTTTGAAATGTTCTTTCACTGTATGTTTTTCTTTTTTGTTTTTTTGTTTTTTTGTTTTTTAATTTTTTTTCCATACAGTTGATTTAAAAAGGAAGAAAGGGTTAAAAAAAAAAGAAAAGAAAAAAAGGAAAAAAATATGTAGTGCCCCCTTGAGGAGCCTGTGGAGAATGCAGGGTTATTGGCCTACCCCACCTCAATGGTTGCCAACATGACCACAGACATAGGGAACTGGTGGTTTGATGGGTTGAGCCCTCTACCGTAGGTTTTACCCTTGGGAAGATGGTTGCTGCAAAGGAGAGGCTAGGCCTCCCTATGGTTGTGCCTAAGAGCCTCCTCCCAAATGCCTCTTTGTTGCTCAGATGTGGCCCTCTCTCCCTGGCTAAGCCAACTTGAAAGGTGAAATCACTGCCTTCCCCCCTACGTGGGATCAGACACCCAGGGGAGTGAATCTCCCTGGCAACGTGGAATATGACTCCCGGGGAGGAATGTAGACCTGGCATCGTGGGACAGAGAACATCTTCTTGACCAAAAGGGAGATGTGAAAGGAAATGAAATAAGCTTCAGTAGCAGAGAGATTCCAAAAGGAGCTGAGAGGTCACTCTGGTGGGCACTCTTACACACAAGTTAGACAACCCTTTTTAGGTTCTAAAGAATTGGGGTAGCTGGTGGTAGATACCTGAAACTATCAAACTACAACCCAGAACCCATGAATCTCGAAGACAATTGTATAAAAATGTAGCTTATGAGGGGTGACAATGGGATTGGGAAAACCATAAGGACCACACTCCCCTTTGTCTAGTTTATGGATGGATGAGTAGCAAAATAGGGGAAGAAAACAAACAAACAAACAGACAAAGGTACCCAGTGTTCTTTTTTACTTCAATTGCTCTTTTTTACTTTAATTATTATTCTTGTTATTTTTGTGTGTGTGCTAGTGAAGGTGTCAGGGACTGATTTAGGTGATGAATGTACAACTACGTAATGGTACTGAGAACAATCGAATGTACGATTTGTTTTGTATGACTGCATGGTATGTGAATATATCTCAATAAAATGAAGATTAAAAAAATTAAAAAAAGGCAGTATTACTGTATTTTTGGTTTATAACATCACTTTGTTTCCTATATGATTTAAAAGACAAATGCATAAAATAATCACAAACCCATCTTAATGTGCACACAACATATAAAGATGTAATCTGTGACAACAACAATATAAAGGGGAAGGGACAGGGACATATAGGAGCAGAACTTTTGAATACCACTGAAGCTAACTTGGTATTAATTCAAATATGGCTATTATTAAGTTTAAGGTGTTAATTGTAATCACCAAGGAAACCATTAAGAAAACAACCAGAAATAAACAGAAAAGGAAATGAGAAGGGAATAAAAGCAGTACATGACAAAAAAACAATTAAACATAGAAGACAGTACTGAAAAATTTGAGGAAAAAAGATATAAGATACAGAAAACAAATAGCAAATAACAGTAACTCATTCCTATCAGTAATAACCTTATAATATAAATGGGTTAAACTCCCCCAATTAAAAAACAGAAGCTGGCAAAATGGATTTAAAAAAAACAAAAAAACAAAAACATGATCCAACTATGGATCCAAAGATGCAAACCAGTTGAAAATTAAAGGCTGGAAAAAAGATTTTCCATGCAAATAGTCACAGAAAGAGAGCTGGGTAGCATATTCATATATATTAATTATTATAAGACACAAAAAGGACATTACAAATTGATAAAAAGGCCAATCCATGAAGAAGATATAACAATTATATGTTCACTTAAGCCAAAGCAAATATTGACAGAATTGAAAGGAGAAATAGTTCTACAGTAATAGTTGGAAACCTCAATACCCCACTTTAAATAATAGTTATTAAAACCTATTCAGAACATCAGTAAGGAAACAGAGGGCTTGAACATTATAAACCAGACAGATTTAACAGTCATATCGAGAACACTGTGCTGAACAACAGCAGGTTACACATTATTCTGAAGTACACATGAAGCATTCTCCAGGATGGACCATATGTTAGGCCAAAATAAAGTCTCAATAAACTTAGAAAATTTGAAATCATACAAAATATCTGCACCAACCACAATGGGATGATTCGAGGTATCAGTAACAAAAAAGTGACAAATATGTAAAAATTAAACAACACAACCTTAAACAACCAATGAGCCAAAGAAGACATCAAAAGGGAAATTAGAAAATAACTTGAGACAAAATGAAAACAAAGGCATAACATAGCAAAACTTATATGTTCAGCAGTGCTGACAGAGAAATTTACAGCTGTAAACACCTATATTAAAAGAACAATCGCAAATCAATAACCTATTTTACACTTTAAGGAACTAGGAAAAAAAGAGAAAACTAATTCAAAAACTACCAGGAAAACAGAATTAATAAAGATTAGAGCAGAGCCGAATGAAATAGAGAAAAGGAAAACAATGGAGAAAATCAATGCAACCAAAAGTTCATTATTTGAAAAGATCAACAAAAATTGACAATTTTTTGTCCAACCAAGGAAAAAAAAGAAAAAGACACTAATAACTAAAATCAGAAATGAACGTGGGGACATCACTAACTTAAACAAAAAGGATCGTAAAAAAATACTATGAATAATTGTACACTAACAAATTAGCTAACAGATAAAATGGACAAATTCCTAGAAACCCACAAACTGCCAAGACTGACTCAAAAAGAAATAGAAATTCTCATCAGATCTACAACAAATAAAGAGACTGAATCAGTTATCAAAAACATCTGCTTTGCTGATGGGAATGTAAAATAGTTCAGTCACTGTAGAAACAGTTTGGTGGTTCCTCAAAAAGTTAAAGATAGAATTACCATATGACCCAGCAGTAATCCTCCTGGACATATGCCTAAAAGACTTGAAAACAGCTACTCAAACAAATACACGTATGCGCATGCTCATAGCAGCACTAGTCACAATAGCCAAAAGGTTGAAACAATCCAAATGTCCACCAACGGATGAATGGATATCCAAATTGTGGTATATACACACACTGGAGTACTATTCAGTCACATAAAAGAATAAAGTATTGATACACGATATAGTGAGGACAAACCTGGAAAGAAGCCAGACACAAAGGTCGCCAATTGTATGACTGCATTTATATGGTATATCCAGGATAGATAAATTCAGAGAAACAAAGTGGATTGCTGATTGCCAGGGCCTGGGCTGGGGGTGGGGGTGGGGGTTGGTGGGCGTAACTGCTTAGTGCTTACTACTTAAAGGGGACACAGTTTCAATTTTAGGATGATGAAAGTGTTTGAGAACTAAATAGGGGTCCTGGTTTCACAGCACTGTGAATGTACTATATGCCACCAAATTGTTCACTTCAGAATGGTTAGTTTTATGTTAGGTGAATTTCACCTCAATTTAAAAAGCACACTAAATAAATAAGTAGAAGCATAAATATTTAACTCAGTAATTCTCCCTTTCAGAATCTATCTTAAGAAAATTACCATTCATGCAAAGACTTACATACATGAATCCAACTGAATCATTACTTATAAGGAAAAAAATTGAAAATAATTTCAAGTATTCAACAATTACCTTGTAATGCATCTTTAGACATCCATTCAGTAACGTTTTTGAAAAATTTCTGGAAAAAGAAAAAGCCATAAACGAAATGACAAAACAAGCAGGAAATAATTTAATGCTAAACTTTCAAAACAGTAAACACTATATATTATTGTTATGCATGTAACATATTAATACAATTATACAGCTAAGATGTTTCAAAATGTTGAGTGCAGTTAATGCTGAATGTCAGGACCTGACTGATTTTTCATTTCCTTACGTTTCCTAAATTGTCTTAATTACCTTAATTACCAGAATATCTGAATCGCAGAACCTCCCCTCCAACCCAAGGAAAACGGGAAGAAAATCTGGATATGCGGTAGCTGAAAAGAAACTCGGACATGGAATAAAAGCTTAGTTTCATTTTCTGCAATAACAAACATTTAAACTCGCCCCTCTTCCTGCAGCTGGGAAACAAAATGAGCACCCAGTAGCCAGTACAGGTCAAAAATTAGACTCAAGAACTAAAGTGGCATGGACTCCAAGAATCAAGGCCCTAGGGAAGGAAGCATTGCCTGGGAAGGAACACAAGGTTAAGCCGCAGGCCCCTTTCCTGTGCCATGCTTAACGGGAAACGGGTCTAAAGTGCTGCATGGTCCTCGGTGTGAGACTGGCCCTGCACTCCTGCTGCCACACCACGCCCCCACTCCATTCCACCCGCCCACCACACCCGGCCCCTTCCTTCTAGAACTCACACAATCAGGATGTTGCCAACCACAGAGAGCTCCCGCTGAATTGCATGTAGGTGAGGCGCTTCTAATGGCATCAGGGACCTGTGCGCAATCTCCGCCTCCACGGGGGATGGGAAAGGCACTCTCAGGGCGCTGGAGGCAATTCAATTAAGGCGCCAGCCACCACCGACTATGCCGGGGCCTCAGGCTTCCTAGTGCTCCTAGGCCAGCCCTCCACACACCTCAGCCCTGTTACCACAGGGCCCCCTGCCCTGCCTCCCAGTCCATTCCCTCCGACCATCTATGTCCTCCCCTACTGTCTCCCAAATCTAGCCTCCTCCTCCTCCTCCCACCTCAGGCCCGCCTCCCGCCCCCCACCCTCCAGTCAGTCCCTTCCAGACGCCCCCATCCGACCCTGCTCCCCTTTCTGTACCCCCAGGGCACCCCGTCCGCCCTGCCCACTCATGCCGCCCCAAGTCCTTGCCCCTGCTTCCACCCCAGAGCTACAGGTTCCCCTCCACGGCCCTGGAGGGATCCGCCTAAAGGATACAATTCATGGAGTTGCCTTGGTGATCCTCCAGCCAGGGGCGAAGGTTCTCCACCTAGAACTGGAGCACCGTGGGCGCTCGCGACCAGGAGAGGGCTTCCAGCTGCCTCGCCCCCTGCCTCGCCCCCTGAGTCACAAGGGTCACCAGAGCCGCCAGAGCCTCCAGGACCACCCTGGTCATCCTGGCCACCTGTGCTGCCCGACTTGCCTTCGTCTCCGGCCTGCATGGCTGCTGCTTCATCGCCTACCCGTCGGAGCTCTACCGCACCACGTCGGGCCCGCCGCCCGCCGCTGAGAGACTGAACAGCTGGCAAAGCTCCACCCCTTACCAAGCGGCGCAAGGCGAGCCTTCTGTGCACCTGAGCAAACAGACTCCTTGGGTAGGGGGTCGACCAGTTCCCGCCAAACCCGCCCCACCTCAGACCCTGCCTACCCCTGACACTTTGCCAACACCAATCTGGCCAACCTAACATGTGAACCCCACCCCCGGCCTGAGCAGCAGGCCTGCCCGGTGGTGGCTCCCAGTTGCGAGGGGTGACATTGCAAACCCACAGACCACAACATGCGTTGGGGAAACAGGAACTAGAGTGGGGAAATAGGACCTCTCTGTGGGGGTGAGGACGGAAAAGGCACAACAGGGTGAGGGACAGTACCCGCGAAGACTGCTGGACCGATGGGGGCTAAAAGGAGGAGCACCTGGGGACCAACGGCCAGGGCGAGAAACTTGGACTTGATCGTGGAAGCACTAGGGAGCCATTGCAGGTTCAGGATTCAAAAGGAATGACTTCTGGGAAAGGTTACAATAGAGCCTTTTCTATGTGCCCAGTCACACACCATCATATAGTATTTCCACCATACAGGTACAATAGAAATTAATAAATCTGAAAGCACAGATAACAGTAAAATGTCGTAAAATCAAGTGATCAGTTTTGAATATTTACCAACTTTGTTTTAATATAATTTATTTGATTGTAAGGTTATGTAATTAAAATTTTAATCATGACTGCATTTAACAATCGACTCACAAAATTTCTTATAGTTTACAATCCAGCTCTCAGGAGCAGGTATGGGCCAGCCCACAAATGCTTACTCGTCCCTTTCCCATGCTCACATCTCTGTAGCTAGTTTTTTTTTTTTTTTTTAAGCTCTTCAATTAAGTATTTACTGTGTGCTATTTCTTTCCTGCTGATACTTGGAGTAACATTCCCAGGTTAGATGCAGACAATTTAGGGGGCATCGTCATGTATCAGTCAGGGTTCATTTTCAGATAACATAAACCTCTCCGAATAGTTTAACACAGAGAACCAGGTGCATAAAATGTCATTGAAAAAGCTGGAAGAGTGAAATGTAGTTTGAGGTTCTGGGAATAACTCCCAGGACTGACCTGCTAAGGGAGCTGGGCCACAAGAGGAAGGTGGAGAGTCAGGAAACTGCTGACTCTGCCATGGGTTCCGGTAACAAACTGCCCTGGCTTGATCTGGGTGCCAGGAAGTTTGCTCTGTAACTATTGGCTCCAGAGCTAGATCCACACCAGCTATTTAAAAAGGATGTCTTGGACCCAGGGGTGTGCCAGTAAAAATGGAAGGGGTGAGAATTAGTCTCTATTAGTAGTGTTTGTTGATTTCCATGATGTAAATACTCCCACCACAGCCAATTTCCGACCACCACAGGACAGCACTGAGCATGAAGTTGGGAAGATATGTGAACGATCGGCTCTCTCCCACAGGTACACAAAAATAAGCTTAAAATGACAAAGAAGCAGTAGGCATGACTACTTCAGTCCTCATTTCTGTAAGGAGACATAAGGCCATAGTGGATATTTTCTGTTTCTTGCTTCTACTATACATGTCCTGTTCTCTTTGGCCTCATCCAGCATCTCAGCTGATTATGCTTCTTTATTTGATAGGGTGACCCAAGATTTCATTCCCTAGGGATTTGAACCTTTTCTGATTCTGTCCATAAGGGGTTGTCATTATCTTCCACTAAAATTTGCCACTGTTCGTGGCAGTACTAGAAGGCACCTCTGAAAATTCTGTGAGTTACAGAAATACTTTTCTCTGACCCCACTATGTAGCAACAATTCTCTTTCCTGTTGATAATCAGAATCATTGGCCCCAGCCAACATAATAACCCTCCTTTGGTTTGGTGTTTCAAATGCACAAGGTTCTCCAGAAAGCCAGATAAATGTGGCTCAGTAAAGCCTAGTTTGAGGATACCACAATGGAGAATAAGGCTTTTAGTAAGCCCATGGATAGTATTGCTGGGAAAACGATGCCATATGGGGAAAGCAGGAACACATACAGAAAAAAAGTGTCTATTGCAGAGATTTTTTTTTTAAATCTCGTCCCCTGCATAAGGGAAGGGGTTCAATATAATCAATCTGGCACCAGGTAGCCAGCTGGTTCCCCTGAAGACTGACACCATATATTGGGCTCTGCTGTTGGTCAGTTGGACACTGGGCAGTAGTAGCACCTAGATTGGCCTTGATGAGAGGAAGACCGTGTCAGCGAGACCATGACAAACATCCATTAATGTCATCCTGGCCACTTTTATCATGAGCCCATTGAGCAAGAATTGGGGCAACCGGGGAAAAATCTGACAGCCACAGAGCAGCTCATTTTTAACCATCTCATTATTGAAAGTCTCTTCTGTGGTGGATACACTCTGGTGAACATTCACAAGGGATACACATTTCTCCACACTCTTGGAAGTCCATTTATCTACCTCTCCCCAAGACCACCTTGTGATGAAGCCTCCAGTCTTGCCCCTTCCAAGTCCTGACCATCTGTTCTAGCTTGCTAATGCTGCCAGGATGCAAAACACCAGAAATGGATTGGCTTTTATAAAGGGGGTTTATTTGGTTACACAGTTACAGTCTTAAGGCCATAAAGTGTCCAAGGTAAGGCATCAACAGTAGGGTACCTTCACTGGAGGATGGCCAATGGTGGCCGGAAAACCTCTGTTAGCTGGGAAGGCACGTGGCTGGCAACTGCTCCAGAGTTCTGGTTTCAAAATGGCTTTCTCCCAGAACATTCCTCTCTAGGCTTCAGCTTCTCTCCAAAATGTCACTCTCAGTTGCTCTTGGGGCATTTGTCCTCTCTTAGCTTCTCCGGAGCAAAAGTCTGCTTTCAAAGGCCATCTCCAAAATGTCTCTGTAAACTGCAGTTCCTCTCTCAGCTCCTGTGCCTTCTTCAAAGTGTCCCTCTTGGCTGTGGCAAGCTCGCTCCTTCTGTCTGAACTTATATAGTGCCCCAGTGAACTAATCAAGTCCCATGCTGAATGGGCGGGGCCACATTTCCATGGGTGGGTCGCATCTCCATGGAAACACTCAGTCAAAGAATTACAGTCTAATCAACACTAACATGCCTGCCCACACAAGACTGCATCAAAGAACATGGCCTTTTCTGGGGTACACAAGATATACAAACCAGTACACCATCTGACCAAACTAGTATACCCTTGCCATTAACCAGAGTAGATCTCCATTTCTAGCCATCTCCTTCCAGGCAAAAGGAACAGTAAGATACACCAATTGAAATTGTGCCCATAGAGTGAACTCCCCTTGCTACAGTCTTTCAGGGTCACTTTTGAATGGGGATGTAATGCTACAGCAGACCACTTCCACCAAGTATCCCTATACCATGCCAATCCATCTGTAAACCAGATTCAAATTATTTTGTCTTCTGCCCACTGACAATAGAGAATTCTCCATGAGGCCATAAGTGTAGGATGAGAAAGAAATGACATCATATCAGGAGCAGAAAGGTTGAGCAACCTGTTCATGCAACTTATTGATGTCTTCAGAATCTGCTTGAGCCTAATCGCTCATATATCACTTCAACTGAGGATGGATGCTGATGTTAAGGACCAATCTATGGCCGGGTATATAAGATAAACACTCAAATCATTACAGCTGTAAGAATTAGATTAAGTTTAGCTTTCACACAAGGTGGGAACAGCTCAGGGGGACGGCAGAGGATCAAGAAGCCAAGCCATAGTTGGCGGCCGGTCCTCCTGTTTATCCGTTCACTGTCCTTGCAAGGTGGAGACTTGGGGGTGGAGGCTCCTAAAATAGCCTCATAATTTGTTACCAACAGGCTTTGCAGTTAAGGTGCAACGGAAAGAGGCCACATAAGCATAGGAGTGGTGTCAGTGCCTTATATGGGCATAACAGTCACAGTCAGGGGTGGAAACTTGTTTCAAATGTTTCTTGTTTCAAATGTTTCAAGGTTCCATGGGTTACTTGTTTTAAATTTGCACGGGTTAGTTAGGCCTGTCAAATAGGCTGTAACCTCTGGAGTATCCAGCCAATGGAGAAACAGGAGAGGGACTTGCATGTTAGGCTTAGGGAATAAATAGTGTTGTGTTCTATTATTCAGTGTGCCAGCCAGCCAACACATTTTGGTTGCACACCAGTTCTTGCAAGATCGTGAATAAATTCTTTTCTTCTCCACAATCAGATAAGCATTTATTCTCTTTCAAGGTACAGGTTTCTTTCTATCAAGTTGGGGGCTCGTCCGGGATCCGAAGCATTGAGGAGTACCCCCAGGACAGAAGAAGGGAAGGTGTGCCATGCTGTTTGAGCAGTCTCAGACTCCATCTTTGGGGACCCACCTCTGACTGCTGGTGAGACCCACGATCAGATGCTTAGGACTGTTGATTGTGGACAAGAAAAGGGGAAGGGGAAAAAACCTGCCTCACAGCCACCAGGCGACTCTGTGCACGGACCAAGGTAAGAAAAAGGGACTAGTATTGCCTTGGTGGTCACGAAATTCTGATGGGTCTGGGGCTGGTAAGAAGCCCAGATGAGACTCAGAATGGGGATTAGAGGCAGTCGGCTGGCTGGGGATAAAGGAAGGGGGTACCTGTAGGGTCCCCCAGGAACGTTCCTCTGGATAGTCCATTGGGGAGGATGTTAAAACATTGGGCCAATAATGATTGGACCAAGGGAAAGGACAAAAAGAAAATGATCAAGCATTGTTGTTACATTTGGACAAAAGAAAGCATTTTTCTGCCTGATGTATTCTGGCCAAAATACAGGGCAGATGAGGATTGGCTCTGTGCTGACTTTGTACTTTATGTTAATGAAAAGGAAACTTTTTCGAAGGAAGAATCTGACTATGCCATGGGAAAAGAGACCAGTTTTTACCCCATGAAAGTTAAAAGTCCAGACCCAGAGGCTGAATCTTTAGAGACTAAAGCCTGGGATCCCTTGTTAAGTATTCCCCTGCCTTCTGTTCACCCCACCTCCCAGGGCAGGGACTGTTGGATCCTAAAGATTCAGTGAAACCAGTCCAAGCCACTGGGAAATCAGAGAACCAATCAGTGCCACCTGCTCCACTGGCTACAACCCGCCAACAACTGAGGAAAGAATTGGAACAGTGTAAGAAAGATACACAGAATTTTCCATTTCCAGAGGCTCCTGAGGAAAGGAGGATGACAGGACATAAACCCGCTGAGTCTCTGTACCCTCTAAGAGAAGTAACTATTGGACCAGGAGAAATTGGTTATGTAAATGCCCCATGGACAAGTACAGAAGTAAGGAACTTCAAAAGGGAAATGAAATCCTTAATCGAAGACCCAGTGGGGCTAGCTGAACAATTAGATCAATTCTTAGGCCCCAGTTTATATACCTGGTCCGAACTTATATCTATACTGAATATCCTCTTTATGGGAGAAGAAAGGGGAATGGTGAGCAGGGTAGCTATGAGAATGGGAGAGGCAGTGCCTGCCCGGACAAGGGGTAATGGCAGCAGAGCAAAAGTTCCCCAATGTGGACCCCAATTGGGATAATAATGATCAGGGGGATAGAACACACATGAAAGATCTTAGACAACTTGTTATACTGGTAATAAAATTGTCTGTACCCAAATCCCAGAACCTAAGTAAGGCCTTTGAGGTATATCAGAAAAAAGATGAGACCCCCTCAACCTACTTGCAAAGGTTGAGGGACCAGGTGAGGAAATACTCAGGAAAGGACCCTGATGATCCTGTGGCCCAGGGAATGCTAAAGTTCAACTACATAAAGAGATCTTGGCCTGATATTCAGAAAGATCTAGAAAACGGACAGGTGGCTGGATAAGCCATTGGAGGAGTTATTGAGAGAATCTCAGAAAGTGTTTTTGAGAAAGAAGGAGGAAAAGCAGAAGCAGAAAGCCAAGGTCATGATGAGCATGGTTGACCACATGATCAAGGACGAGGCAGGTAGGAGGCAGACAGAGGCAAGATAGAGAAGTAATCAGGGCCAGTTGGAAAGAAGAAGGGAGGAGAGCACAGAACTGCACAGGATGTTATCACTGTGGGGAACCTGGTTATTTTAAAAGGGAGTGCCTGACTTTAAAGAAAGTAGGTCAGGTGATACCCCTGATGAAATTTGAGGACTAGGAGGGTCAGAGGCTCCTTATCCTGAGAGCCCACAGGGAGCCTCTAGTAAATCTAAAGGTGGGCCTATATCAAGAGGAAATTACATTTTTGGTGGACACTGGAGCAGCTCGATCTTCTGTAAACTATCTCCCAAAGGGGATTGAGCTCTCTGGTAGTCCCCTCGTGGTCTTGGGGTAAAAGGGGAAGGATTTAAAGTTCCCATTCTTGAGCCTACTAATATTTGTTGGGAGGATAACCAAATTGTGACCCCATTGTTGTATATCCCAGAAGCCAGGAGTAATTTGCTGGGTAGAGACCTCATGATAACTATGAGGCTGAATTTGGAAGTAAGGAATGGGCAGATAGAAGTTGTTTTGGCCCTACTCAGCAAAGAAGATGAAAGGGACATCAAGGAGGAAGTATGGGTAAAGGAAGGAAGTGAGGAGGGGTGTTGTTGTCGGTTCCTCCTATTAAAATCAAATTGAAGAAGGAAAGGGAAGTTGTTTGTCAAAAACAATACCCCATTCTGCTAAGGAGAAGTCAGGGACTTCAAACCATCATCTAAGGTCTCCTTCAAGTTGGACTCATGGAGACCTGTATGTCCCCTTTCAATACTCCTATTCTACCCATCTGGAAACTGGATGGTAGTTGAAGGATGGTACAGGTCCTGAGGACAGTTAATCAAATTGCCCAGACTTGAAACCCTGTGGTTCCTAACCCTTACAGTCTCCTCAGTAAGAGCCCCTGCCATCATAAATGGCTTAGTGTAATAGATCTGAAAGATGCCTTTTTGGCCTGTCCCTTTGATCCATGAAGTAAAGACCTGTTTGCCTTTGAGTGGGAGAATCCCTTCATTGGACAGAGGCAGCAATACCAGTGGACAGTCCTACCCCAGGGTTTCATGGAATCCCCCAACCTCTTTGGTCAGGAATTAGAAAAAGTCCTGGAAAAATTTTCAATCCTGTTTGAAATCACCCTTTTGCAGTATGTAGATGATCTGTTAATAGTGGGTAAAGAAAGAAAGGTGGTGGCTCAAGCTACAAATAATCTATTAAACTTTTGGGGAGATCAAGGACTAAGGGTGTCAAAAAGTAAACTGCAGTTTGTGGAAAAGGAAGTCGGGTACTCAGGCCATTTCATCAGTGAGGGAAAAACAAAGATCAATCCAGAAAGAATTCAGGCCATAATTGACTTACGTCTTCCCTGGAAGAAAAGGGAACTAAGGAAATTTCTGGGACTGGTGGGGTGCTGTAGATTATGGATAGACTCTTATGCATCTTGAGCTAAGGGGCTGTGATGGTTCAGTTCATGTGTCAACTTGGCCAGGTGATGGTACCCAGCTGTCTGGTCAAGCAAGCACTGGTCTAACCATTGCTGCAAGGACGTTTGTGGCTGGTTAATAAGCCAACAGCCTGGTTTATTAAATCATCAGTCAATTGGCTGCAGCTGTGACTGATGACTCAATGATGGGTGTGTCTTCCACAATGAGAGAATGCAGTTGGCTGGATTTAATCCAATCAATCAGTTGAAGACCTTTAAGCGAGACAGATAAAAGGCCTTCACTTCTTCGGCTGACCAGTGAAGCATTTCCTGAGGAGTTTGTCGAAGTTGCCAGTTCGTTTCCTGAGGAGTTCATCGAACATCTTCATTGGAGCTGCCAGTTTGCTGACTGCCCTATGGGATTTGGACTCGTGCATACCCACAGTTGTGTGAGTCACTTTTATAAATCTTATATTCATAGATAGCTCTCACTGATTCTGTTCCCCTACAGAACCCTAACTAATACAGGGGCTATACCAAAAACTGTTGGAGGAGGAGCCTGACAAATTAGAATGGAAAGAGGGGGAGATAAAGGCCTTAGAGGAACTCAAACAAGCACTGATGCAAGCTCCTGTTCTAGCCCTCCTTTCCTTCGAAAAACCTTTCTACCTGTTTGTTACAGTGGATAAAGGAACACCCTTGGGGGTACTGTTAAACCTGGGGAGGCCAGAAGAGACCTTTAGGCTTCCTTTCTAAAATTTTGGACCCTGTCTCTAGAGGATGGCCTGGGTGTGTTCAAGCTGTTGTGGCAGCCACTCTCCTAGTGGAAGAAAGTGGGAAATTTACCTTTGGAGGGGCATTAGTGGTCAGCACCCCTCATCAAGTCAGGACTATTTTATCTCAAAGGGCAGGGAGATGGCTGACTGATTCCCAAATCCTGAAGTATGAGGCAATCCTAATGGAAAAAGATAATTTGGTTTTAACCACAGGTCAACAGTTAAACCTGGCCTCCTTCCTTTGGAGAGGGTCTAACCAAGTGAGAACTCCTGAACCTGATTCTTTAGATTTAATTGAGCATCAAACCTGAGTTTGGCCCGACCTAAGGATCTCCCCTTGCATTTGGGGGAAAAATTGTTCATGGATGGGTCCTCTAGGGTCCTTGAGGGAAAAAGGCACAATGGTTATGCAATTGTGGACTGGCTAACTTGTGAAGTAAGGGAAGCTAGCCGATTGCCCAATGAGTGTACAGCTCAAACTTGTGAGTTGTATGCATTAAGTCAAGCCCTCAAATTGTTAGAGGGAAGGGATGATACAGTTTATACCGACCCTAAGTATGCCTTTGGGGTAGCCCACACCTTTGGAAAGATCTGGGAAGAAAGGGGATTAATTAACAGCAAAGGGAAAGAATTGGTCCATGGGGAATTGGTAAAACAAGTGTTAGCCAATCTACTCTCACCTAGAGAGATACTGGTGGTGCATAAAAATGGACACCAGAAAGGTCATACTTTTGAGGCAAAAGGCAATAGGCTAGTGGATGAAAAGGCTAAAGAGGCCTCCCTCTGTCCCACTTTAAAGTTAATTGTTCTGATACCCTCCATTCCTGAAGAGTCCCTACCTTCTCTGCAAAAGAAGTGAAAGAGCTGGAGCAGTTAGGAGCAACCTTAGATGATCAAGGGAGATGGCTCCTCCTAGAGGGCAGACAAATGTTGAATAAACAAATAATGAGGGAGGTATTAGCAGTTTTATACCAGGGGAGTCATTGGGGAGTACAGGCCATGTGTGATCTTAAGCATTTTGGATGTGTGGGTCTTTATACTGTAGCTAAACAAATATGTGAACGATGCATAATTTGCCAAAGGGTTAATAAGAAAGTCCTAAGGAAACAAGTACAAAGGGGAAGAGAACCAGGACTCAGGCCATTTCAGAGTATTCAAGGTGATTACCCTGAAATGCCCCCAGTAGGGCGGCTAAGATATATTCTGGTTCTTGTAGACCATCTGACAGGATGGGTGGAGGCTTACCCTCTTGCCTCGGCCACAGCATTGGGAACTTCCAAAATTATCCTTGAAGAAATTGTTCCCCACTATGGGTTAGGAGAAAATATAGATTCAGACAATGGTAGCCACTTCACCTCCCGTGTGCTGCAGAATGTTATGAAAGCTTGGGTATTGCATGGGATTTCCACACACCCTGGCATCCACCATCCTCAGAAAAAGTGGAGGGAATGAATCAAACCTTAAAGAAACATCTTTCCAAACTAGTCTTAGAAACCAGGTTCCTTGGACTAAGTGTTTACCCATAGCTCTGCTGAGAATTAGAACTGCCCCTTGAAAAGAACTAAGATCTCCCCCTATGAAATGCTCTTTGGCTTACCTTTTCCTGGGAAAACTAGACATCTCCCTTCCCTAGATTCAAAGGACCTCTTCCTTAAGAATTATGTACTGGCTTTGTCCTCTACTTGGTTATCCCTTAGGCACCATGGTTTGCTGGCCAGTCCCCATCTCTTGAATTTGCTGTCCATCAACACCAACTTGGCAGTTGGGTCCTAATCAAGTCATGGAAGGAATCCAAACATCAACCAGCTTGGGAGAGACCTTATCAAGTTTTGTTGACAACTGAAACTGCAGTCTGAATGGCAGAAAAACGCTGGACTCTCTACATCCCAGTAAAGGGACCAGTACCTGAACTGGACGATAAGTACCCAGCAACTCTGTCCAAATCTTGGAGAATATCTCCAACCTCAGATCCATTAAGGATCACTCTAAAAAGGCAATAGCTGGGAGAGAATATCAGAGAAAGGGAGGGGTGGGTCAAACCCTGTGTCTGCAAACCACTTGGTCTAGTGCCTCAGAAAAGTGAAAAGTGGGCAGTTTAAAGCTTAGCCTAGGAATAGACTTAGTTGTATTGGTTATAGTATGTAAGGCCACATGATAGGCATGGTAGCCCATTACATTAATATAAAAGTGACTGAAGGCTTTGACTCCCAAACTGTGCAGTTTGATGCCTGCCAAGTAATAAACTGTGGAAATTTAAAACATCAGCAGTGGCTGAATGTGGAAAATAAATACCTGTGCCCAGAACCAGTAGGAAGTAATCCCCAATATCTGCCTTGGGCACATGGGCCTTGCCCCTCCTGGTTCTTTGTGTGGTGGACTACTCAGTATAAGGGGTGGACTACCAGCACAGACACTCTATTACAGAGTAAGGTAATCTTCTATAAAGGCAATATCCCGCCAGATTGCCAAAACCTCCAGTGCAACCCAGTAATAATAACTATTAAAAAGGCAGATAGACTAGTCATTAGAGGCAGTACCAGGGATCAAGTAGTTGACAGAATATATGGAGTGGGGGCAGATGTCACTGGTAAAGACCCCCTGGGAAGGTTCTGAATACAGGTCCTCCCCTCTATATCAGCCATGCCCCCAGCAACATCTTCTCCGGTTAGTTCTTCAGTGGTGCCCGAGGAAACTTGGCTGGGGGCCAGTTCCCCAGTTCAGAATGATCCCAAGGTAGTTAGAATACTCAAGGCAGAAAACTTAAAGCAAATCATAGAAATAGAAACAGGATATGAGGATGCAAATGCCTGGGTGGATGGGTTAAATATACAGTCCAGAGCCTAAACAAAAGCAACTGCTATGCTTGTGCAACAGGCTGACCTACTCCTTGGGTCATGACCTTTCCCTTCGGTATGAAAAAGCATGAAAAGGAGTTCAAGTGTATGGTACTCTTTTTCAGAATGCTACTCCTGGTGAAAATCGTAATACGTTGTCCTGCCTTTTCCCTCCAATTGGGAGAGGAAACATCAGGGCCAGGCCAGATTCCCACCTTGGTCCAGGAAACCACTCTGCCTGCCTTTCTAGATGGGGAGAGGGCCTCCAGGATCTCAGGACCATGGCTTTGTGTACCCAAGTGTAGGATGTGACTGAGGATAGTACTGGCAGTTTCTCCAGTCTAACCACACCCCGAGCAGACCTTTGGTGGTACTGTGGAAAGGGCATCCTCCGACCAATGTTACCTGAAAAGTGGAAAGGGACCTGTGCTCTGGTTCAATTGGCCAACCCATTCACCCTGGTATTTGAGAAAGGGGAGGAAGTGAAACCCAGGAGAAAAGAGACAAAAGAAGTTTACCTGGTTCCTTCAACAACTGAATCTGTTTAGACAGTATAGGAGTTCCATGGGGAATCCTGGATGAATTCAAGGCTAGAAATTAGGTAGCTGCAGGATTTGAGTCATTCTTGTTCTGGTGGGTCATGATTAATAAGAAAGTGGACTGGATTAACTACATATATTATAATCAACAAAGATTTATCAGTCACACCAGGTATGCAGTTAAGGGCATTGAAGGGCAGCTAGATGCTACCAGCTGAATGGCATGGGAAAACAGAATAGCCCTAGACATGAGGCGTTTCTGTAATGATTGAAATTAGTTGTTGTACATTCATCCCCAATAAAACAGTACCTGATGGAACCATCACCAAAGCTTTACAAGGTCTAACGGCCTTATCTGAGGAATTAGCAGAGAACTCAGGTACTGATAACCCCCTCACTGGGTGGTTGAAAAGCTGGTTTGGAAAGTGGAAAGGGGTGGTGGTGTCCGTCTTAACCTCTCTTATCATTGTAGTTGGAATACTCACAGCAATCGGGTGCTGCATCATCCCATGTGCCCAGGGATTGACTCAGAGATTTATTGAGATGGCCCTAATCAAGCAAATGCCTGTTCAATACAAGCAAAACAATTTGTACCCCCTCAAGGAGGAGGATCTCTATCATAAGGAATGCGAGAAAGCTTTTAGTAGGTTTGAGAGACTGGAATGTGAAAACTGAAATGAATTTAAAAGAAAGAGGTGGGACTCGTGAGAATGAGGTTAAGTTTAGCTTTCACAAAGGGTGGGAGAAGCTTGGGGGGATGGCAGAGGGTCAAGAAGCCAAGCTGTAGTCGGAAGCAGGTCCTCCTGTTTATCCGACCACTGTCCTTGCAAGGTGGAGACTCGGGGGTGGAGGCTTCTAAAATAGCCTTATAATTTGTTATCAACAGGCTCTGCAGTTAAGGTGCAAAGGAAAGAGGTCATGTAAGCATAGGAGTGGTGTCAGTGCCTTACATTGGGCGTAACAGTTACAGTCAGGGGTGGAGACTTGTTTCAAATGTTTCTTGTTTCAAATATTTCAAGTTGTTTTAAATTTGCACAGGTTAGTTAGGCCTGTCAAATAGGCTGTAACCTCTGGAATATCCAGCCAATGGAGAAACAGAGGAGAGACTTGGGTGTTAAACTTAGGGAATAAATAGTGCTGTGTTCTGTTGTTCAGCATGCCAGTCACCACATTTTGGTTGCACATCCGTTCTTGCAAGTTGTGAATAAATTCTTTTCTTCTCCATAATCAGATAGGGTTTATTCTCTTTCAAGGTACAGCTTTCTTGCTAACAGAGCACTTAGGTCACATTATCACTTACTGTTCCGGGGCCCATTAGCAGCCCAGCAACAGGGTCGCAAAAGAATAGTATTGCCATTAAAACAGATACAATGGAAAAGAGAGACAATGCCATGTGATAGTGAGACTGAAGCAATGAGAACATCCATACACTGCCAGTGAGAGTGTAAATTGTACATCTTTGGAAATTTGTTTAAAACCAAACGTGCACAATAGAAACATGTACAAATGTTCAATAATACACGTAGTGTGATGTTTTTAAAGCATGTTGACAAATTTTTGCCTACTCCTCTGTTCCAGTTTGCTAAAGCTCCCATTATGCAAAATACCAGAAATGGATTGGCTTTTATAATGGGCATTTATTAGATTACAAATTTACAGTCCTATGCTATAAAAGTGCCAAACTAAGGCATCAACAGTAGATTACCTTCACTGAAGGAAGGTTAATAGCCTCTGGAAAACCTCTGTCAGCTGGGAAGGCACATGGCTGGCATCTGCTGGTCCTTTGCAACCTGTTGCATTGCTTTCAGCTTCTGATTCCAGTGGCTTTCTCTCTAAGCATCTATTGGTTCCCAGCTTTTAGAACAGTGCCAGGCAGAGGCCCTCAAAACAAGTACTAGCTGCAAGAACCTGCTGGATCTGGGGGCAGGTCTCCCTCCCCACACCTCCTGCATAACCCCCATGCCAGAGAAGCCACAACAGAAGGAGCTTTGGAAAATGATGATTTTATTGCTATGTTTGCAGTGGCCTTTACAGCACAGCGATGATGTCCCGCAAGCCCCCACCCTCACCCAGCCCCACCCCTCAGCCCAGGTCAGGTGTGGGGAAGCCTTTCTAGGGTCCCCTCAGCAGTCTTGGGGTGTCACGTGACACCGACATGGGTTAAAGCTGCTCCATGGATGACTTCGGTTGTCAAGGTGCATCCGCCTTCAGCATGGAGCTGGGAGCCATGCCCGGGTCCCCTTCCTGGGTGGTGTCCACCCAAGGTCCCTGCCATCGTAGCCCACCCAGGGAGCAGGGTGTGGGAAGCCTGAGCGTCCCCCGGGGACACAATACTGTGTCCTCTCACTCCACAGACTTGTGGGCACAGGGGGAGGCCAGAGACCCCCCTGGAGGACCCTATCGTGGCACTTTTCCTTCCATCCCAGGCTCGGGGGCCCAGAGCGACACACGTGCACCCAGACGCCAGCTCGCACACTGGACAGCTTGAAGCTCTTGTCTATGAAGATGAGATCTAGGAATTCACACACCTTGGCTGGGGTTAGATCAGTAAGATGGGGGCTGCAGGGGAGGGGAGCGGTAAGAAGAGAGACACTTTGGGCTATTTTCTCTTTTTTGTTATATATGTGCAGAAATCGCACTGCATTGTCAAGTTTTTGTAAAAACAACAACAACTCACTTGCCCCTTTGCCAGGAAGGTGCTTGACCTACCGCCCCCTGCCCCAGACAGGTTACCCCCAGGCCCACCCAGTTCACCCTTTAGGAGCCCTGGGAGACCCAGGCCAAGCCCCAGTCACATGCCCCCTGCGAGCAGCCATATGAGGGCACCTCAGCCTCTGCATGCCCCACGGCACCCAAGTTGGGCACGGGAGGAACTGGTCAAGTGCAGACAGCCTCGTGAGAAGGCTGTTTGCGCAGGCGCAGTTGGATGGTGTCATAATGCTGAGGGAGCCTCAGCCTGAGGGGTTGGCAGGGCCTGTGAGGCAGGAATGGTCACGAGCCCTCTGCCCTCACCAGGGGGCCTGTTTGGGCGGGCGCATTTGGCTGGAATCATGTGCTTAGGGGTAAAAAGCTGTGTGACGGAGCCTTGGCGTGACGGGTTTCCAAGGCCTGTGGCAGGGCCAACTTGGCAGGAACCTGGTCACGGGCCAAACAGCCTCACCAGCACCTTGTTTGCGCAGGCGCTCTGAGATGGAGCCACGTGCTAAGAAGCGCAGCTTCGCGTGGGCGTCAAGGGCTCTTCACACCAGGGCAGAGCTTGATTGGAAGGAAGGGGTCACGTGCCCCGGGGTCGTGTGCCCTACATTTGCGCTGGAAGCCTGTTTGCGCAGGCGCACTGAGATGCCGCGCTCTGCTGTGCAGTAAAGGCGAGACGCTGGTGAGAGAGCCTCAGTCCCTCGGAGGTGGTTGGAGCGGCCTCTGGTTTTCCATATGGGTTCTGAGGGGCAAGGCAGGGGATCGGCAGCTATGCGGGCTGCATACGAAGGCATAGGCGGCGCAGGGGGTGTGGTGAGTGCTGCAGAAGATCTTGGTGTCCAGGGAGGCCCCAGTGTCCAAGGTGGCCCTGGTGGTCCCAATGGCCAGGCTGGTCCGGGCGTCCCCGACATTCAGGGTGGGCCCAACGGCCAGGGTGGTCCTGGCGGACCTGGTGGTCTCCAAGGCCTCTGCGGAGGAAGAGGGGAGGGCGCCATGGCTGGAGGTGCCCCCCAGGCACCACCTGTCGCAGGGCTGGGTGAAGAAGCAGCGCCCGCGGCTGGAGGACCAGGAAGCCGGCTACTCAAGTTGTATCCTTTCCCAGGGTGTTGGCAGGGGTGGGGAGCACATACTGGAGGTAGCCTGGGGCTTTTAAGGGGACGGGCCAGGGTAGGGAGAACAAAAAGGGGAACAGAGTGCTAGGTGGGGGAGGGGCTGGTGATGTGGGACTGGGGTCAGAGGGGAATGTGAAGGCCTGAACTGATGGGAGAGGGTTGTGGGTGGGCTGATGCAGAAGCGGGCCTGAGGCCCAGGCAAAGCCAGTAGAGGATGGTTCCTTAACTCAGTCTCCCCCAGCAACCTCTCCGTGCCTTTCCGATCCCCACTGGAGGCGGAGATGGCGCGAAGGTCCCTGATCTCCGATGTCCACCACCAAGGGCAAATGGTTCAGAAGGAGCTCACCGTGACGGGCAGTGTCCTGGTTGTGTCAGTTCTGGAATGGGCCGGGTTGGAGGGTGGCAGCAGGTGCTGGGGACACATCTTGTCTGAGAAGGCAGTCATGGAAGCAGGGGGACACCTTGGTGTCAAGCCTGTGGAGGGGGCGTGGGGCACTGAGCCTAGGACAGAGTTCTCCCCTGTAACTGGATTTTCTTTGTCCCTCACTTTTAGGGGATGGACTGCCGAAGACCCCGTTGTCTTCCGAATCTCCATCAATTCCTTCCTCGACCGGCTTTCCCTGGTGATGCGGAACATTGAACGCATTGGGTTTCCGTTTCCACTAAGCCTTGGCCGGGAAAAGGGGTCTGAGGCTTAATCTTGCTTCTCTTACTTGACAGTGCCCAGGGAATGGATTTCTAGAAAAGTTGTCACTTTATTATCAGAATCTAAATTTTTGCCTGTGTTGGCCTTTGGGAGCTCGGGACCCACTTGTTTTGTTACCCTGCTGATGGAGGAGATGGGTGCTTAAATGTTACTGCAGAAAATAAAGTTGAGGTAGTATTCGTGTCTGAGTTTCTTTTCAACTACTGTGCTTCCAGATTTCCTTGTCTTTGTTTTTAGGTTGGAGGGAAGGTTCTGAGATTCAGATGTTCAAGTAATACAAGGTAATTGAATACAATTTAGGAAAAGTTAGAAAATAAAAATTGCTATTAAGCATTTTAAAAATGACACAATTGTTGTCATCAAGAATTAATTGACTAATGCTTAGTTGATTAAGTATTAACTAACATTCCAACTTTGGAATATTCTGTATTTTTAAAATATTTTCCTAGTTTTTAATTGCATTTATATTTTAAATGTTTACAATAATTATAGATTTTTGCAAGTTTAGCATTAAAATTTTTCCTGAATTCTTTTCATTTAATGTTAGCTTTTTTTCTCTGTAAGAATTGTCAAAAACATATTATTAAATGGATGCCTAAACAAATGCATTATAAGGTAATTGTTGAACATTTAAATTGTCTCTCATTTATCATAATGCATCTGAGATTCATCCAAGTCATTGCTTGTGTTAGTAATTCATTTCTTTTTGTTCCTTTTATGCAGCTGCTAGTGGGAATTTTGTCTGTGTCCAGATTTGGGTGATTGTTAATAAACTAACCAAATAGAAAAACTGGAAAAGGATAATAGCAACTAACTCATAGAGAAAATACTGATGGCCAACTTTAGCAATAACAAAATCAAATTACAATGAAATTTTTTTCTATCAGTTTAGCTAACATTAAAAAATTTGACAATCCACAGGATTTGGCAAGGCTGCAATTGGCATTATCTATTAAAATTAATGATGTGCATAACTTTTGTCTCACCTTCGGGAATCTATTAGACAAAATCATGTACAGACAAACAAGGCAGAATGGACAAAGTTGTTGCAGCATTCTTTGCTGTAGTAAAAATTGGAAAGAAAATTAATTTATGTCAACTTGGGAAGTGTTCTATAAGTCAGTTCAGGGTACATCATCCTGGGAAGATGGTATGCCACAGTTAATGAAAGCAAGGTGCATAACTAAGTGCTAATGTACCTGGATCCTATCCAATCCAAAGACACTTTCTGGGGCTGCAAACAGTAGCCTGGCACTGGGCAGAGGGGAAGCTGGAGCAGAAAGGCAAATTTCAGAGAATCAAATCCAGGAACTTTCAGTTGCACAGACCCATATATTCTCCCTTTGGCTTAGGCCAATTTGGGTATTTTTATTTGTGTTTTTTGTTTTTCACTTGCAATAGAAAAGCCTTGACTGTTTTTGAAATGATGAACCATAGGTTTAATTCTTATTTAACCTACTAATATGGTTTGAGGACTGCCCTCTTTTCTTCAAGCAAAAATAGGCTTGTTTTCATGCTAAGAGACTGGCTCCTTGCTGATAAGCCATTCAGCTATATGATGGCAGAAAAGGAGACAAATGTGACTTTTGGATGTAAGAATACAAAGTGGAAGGGAAGGGACTAGAAGGGGATAGCTGAAGAAAAGAACCATAGAAAAGGGGCACCAGGATCAGCCCTTTCCAAATAGGGCTCCCCAAACTGGCCCAGAATTGTGGGGTCAGATCCTTGCGGGACCAGACTTTGGTCTGATCTTCCCTCCCTCACCCAGCAAAGCCCAGAAACAGTCTGTGACCTTGGCCCCACAGATGGACTGCTGGAGCTGCTGGACTGTTTTAAAACGTAAATCAGGGCATGTCAGTCCTCTGCTCAAACCCGTCCAGTGGGCTCCCTTCTCACTCAGTCAAAGCAGAAGCCCAACATGAGCAGGCCTGTTTCCTCTGATGTGTTCCCTCCCATTCTCCCTCTTCTTGATCTGATCCTGCCACACTGGGCTTTGCTTCTGCCCCAGAGCATTTGCACTGGCTGTTTGTGGCCAGGAGCGCCCTTCCCACAGGTTTCCTCCTGGCTCACTCTCTGACCTCCTCCAGGTCCTTCTTAAATGCCACCCTCTCAGCGAGGCTTTCCTGGCCACCCTATTTAAAATTGCACCCACCTCCTTCACCTGCCTGACTTGTCCCCTCTGCATGTGCCCCAGCTTCTCAAACAGTGCCTACCTAGCACAGAGTAGCCCAGATACACTGGCTCTTTAATCAGCTGTGTTCTCTCAGCTAGGTCTTGTCAAATGCCATTCTCTTGACTTAGAACACTCCCAGCGTGCTCTGGCTCCCCACCTCATACCCAAGTGACTCCTAGGTTCAAGTCCCTGACTGCATCCCAGAGAGACAGTTTGTTTGCATGTGGATATAATTTTCACTCTATATGTCTTGCAAGACCCCTCTCAAACCAATCCTCCCTGTGAAATTTTGACCATGGGACTCTGTTCCAGGAATAAATGATAAATTATTTGTGCTGGGCACTGTTTTGAGTGAGTATCTGTCTTTACTCATTTAACTTCTAAAACAATCCTGAAAGGGAGATGCTGTTATTATTCCCATTTTATAGATGAGGAACTGGAGGCTCAGAGCAGTGATGGCATTCTAATTATTTGTTGGATCCAAATAACAGAAGTTTGGTTTACTTCTTAAAAGAACAAAATCTGAAATTAGGGATGACTGTCACTAAGTGGCAGTAAGTGAGCAAGTTATAAAGACTGTCATTCCCCTGAGGCCGCCGTGCAGTGAGGAAGTCCAGCCTCCATGTTTATAGTGACTTGTTACACAGCAATAGAAAGCTAATACACATTCAGAGGGTACTCTTGGAACATCTCCAGATCCTTTTCTATGCACACACAAAGATAACTGGGTAACCTAAAATATTTGGGTAAGCCAACATATGCCCACATGTACCAGATGTTCCTATAATATTCAAGCCGAACAACTCAGGCCTCTCTGCATCATTCCACACCAAATGATGAAGACAAAAGCAGAAATTAATAACACAGAAAAAAATGTATATTTCACAAACCAATGAAGTTCACACATTTCTTATATATCTGATTAAGAAACAAAGATATGACACAAGTAAATAAGATTAACAGTGAGAAAGGAATGGAGATTAAATTTTTTAATGCAAAACAATTTTCAATCTAGATGAAATAGGCAATTTTCTAGAAACATATTAATTTCCAAAATTGGCTAAAGAAGAGATAGAAATTTTGTTTTCACTAAAACCAGGGAGGAAATTTAAAAGGTAACCAAAGATTTCCTCCCTTAAAGATGCCAGGCCCAGGAAGTTTTATGAGAAAGTTTCAACAGTCCTTCAACAAACAGAAATTTTCCACGTTATTAAAAAGAACATAGAAAAACATGGCATGTCCCAACTCACACTTTAAAATTATTATGACCTTGACATCAACCTGGAAAGAACAGTGTACCTCTGTGTGCACAGATGTACACTGAAAGAAAAAAGACATACAATGTTTATTTTAAAATCTCGTACCTTGACTCATCCCATTCTGTCTTTTGTTTCCTCAGCAATCATCACTACTTGAACACATAATAGACATCATTTTGTTTATCTGTTTATTGGCTGTCTCCCTCTACTAAAATGTGAGCTCCATGAGGCCAGATATTTGATCCATCTTGCTCACCTGGCATTTGTATGTGTTCAGTACATATAGGTTGAATGAATGATTGAAAGAGTGTAGTTCATCACATTATAATTCATTTCACTGATATATTGATAGGTATGTACATGAGGGTATATACATATCTATCTTAACTGGTTTTTTTTTGTTTTAAATGTAAATGATGCTCATTGCAAAGAAAATATTAACAATAACAACTGAATAAAAAATGAACCAAGGATATGAACAGAAATTCACAAAAATGAAATATACATGGCTCTTAAACACATGAAAAAAATGGTCATCACTCATAATTTGAGAAATACAAATTAAACTCTCATGAGATCCCATTTCTCAATCTTCAGATACCAAAATTCAAAAAGTATCAAATGATTTTTGCTTAAAAAGGTTCCAGGCTTGTAGATTTTTGTGGACAAATTTCTTTTTTAAAGTCCGTGGAATAGACAGTTACCATCCTACTGACCTCTTCAAAGATGGAAAGTTATCTAACTCATTTATAAGAAGCTAGCATAACCCAGATATCTACACATATGACAATAAACAGAAAAAAAACCCATGAGATGCAGCCAAAGTCACAGCTACACGAGAAAAAAAAAACCTTAAAGGATTTTATTAATTAACATAAAGGACTGAAAATAAAGAAAACAAGCATTCAACTCTAGAAGTTGGAAAAATAACAACAGCAACGTAATAGCAAAACACAGAATGGAAAAAACTAATAAAGATAAAAGCAGTAAGTAAGACCCCAGTAGGTAAGACCCCAGTAGGGTAGGTCAACGAATTCAAGAGCTGGTTCTTTGTGGAGACCAGCGATATAGACAAAGAAGGTAAAGGCAAATTGACAGCATTACAAATGAGAAGACAACATAACAAAGGAAATAAAAGTATGAGGGGACATTTAAAAATTCACAAAAGCACTGTATGATTTTATGACAATAAGTTTTAAAATCTAGATGAATGGGAAATTTTCTAAGAAAGTACGACTAATAATAAATATAACTCAAGAGGTGGTAGAAAAACCAAATAGATCAATCAATAAAACAATGAAGAAAAAGAATCAAAGATCTGTTTTCCCAGAAGGCAATAGATCCTGCTCATTCTATCAAACCTTTAGGCAAGAGATGAGTCCTACATTATTTAAATTGTTAAAGTGTATATAAAAGGAAAGTTCCCAACTTATTCCATAGGATAGCATCACCTCCCACATACCTAAACCTGAGTGCAAGCTTGCACAAAGAGAATACTTTCTTTAAGTGATAACAACAATCTGTCTTAAAAAATTTGGCCAACTTCATACTTAATGTTCAAGCACTACAGGCATTCCCATTATAATCAGGAATAAGAAAGTTCTCCCCACTACCACAAGTGTCATTTAACATTTTTTGTCAAAATTCTGGCCAAGCAATAAGGCAGAAAATAGATGCAGTAGGTATAACTATAAGAAAGGAAGGGATAAAATTTTTCATTATTTGTAAATATGATTATCTCTCTAGAAAACCCAAGAGAATCAACTGAAAAACTACTAGAGCTAAAAGGAACAGTCAATGCATTTATCAAGTGCAAAATAAGTAATGCAAAAATCAATAGCACTCCTATATTTCGGGGAGGGGGGAACTAGTTCGATGGGGCACTGGGAAAATATGGCATATGCAATAGCAACAAGAATGTAAAATTGCCTTGACAAGAAGTGAGAGGAGCCTGTATAAAGAAGACTGCAGAGCTTCTCTGAGGGACACAAATGAAGACCTGGACAATGAAGAGAGGTACCTTCTTTTTTTTGAAGGGAAGACTCAGCACTGCGGGTTGCTGGTGCTGAGTTCCAACTTGGCGGGCCGGGGCCAGGGAACCTGGTCAGCCCCTGGGGGAGGCGATGGGCATGGGCAGTAGCGCCCTCCACAGCCCCCCCCAGGGAACCTGGCCAGCCCCTGGGGAGGGTAGTGGGCATGGGCAGTAATATCCTCTACAGCCCCCCGGGCCTGAGAAAGTGGAGCCGGCTACAGGCCCCACCTCCCTCACCCAAAATTCAACCGTTAGAGGAAGCTTGCCGGAGAAAACCGCCCCCTTTATCTTGCCTGCACACTCCCCGTTGCCAGAGCAACTCCCGCCACCGCCAGTGCGCATACACCGTTGCCAGAGCAACTCCCGCCCCTTTTCAAACGACCTCCGCACCCTCTCAGAACCAATCCTAGCCTTTATCCCCTCAGCATTGCCATGTAAGGACCCCACACCCCTAACACCGACCCCGCCCTCTATGCCACCCTATATAACTTGTGCTCACCCCTGAATAAAGGCTTTTTTCTACTACCTTGAAAAGAGAGTGTCTCGCGTCCCTCTCTCGCCGCCCTCCACACCTTGCACGCCTCCGCCGGGGACTCGGCCAAGTCCCCCGCCCCACCTTCGCCTCCGGGAAGAGCTGCCGCCGGTACCCCTCAAGCAATGCTGAGCGCAGAGGGTTCCGTGACTGCACGCCCCTAGCTGCGACCGCAACTGGTGCCCCGTGTGAGGCACATCTACTCGTCCCCTCTCCACACAACGGTCCAGCAAATCGCCCGCTCACCCAGACGCCTCTCCATCTCCCCTTCCCCTCGCCTGCAAGGTAAGGGCCGCCTCTCCCTCGCCGCTCCGCACCCGGAGCCGCCTCTCCCTTGCCGAATTATCCCGGCTACAAATACTGTTGCCCCCGACTACCTCTCGTCTTCTCTTTCTATGACCCCCATCCCTCCTAACACTCTCCCTCTACCCCTTCATTACTTTGGTGTAGTCCTCTGTGTCTTCGTTTCTCTGTTCGGCGCAGTGTGCCTCGCCGTGACCGCCCCCCCAGACTGTTCCCGTTACCAGAGAGTCCTGCTTTCTGTTCTCGCCATCTCCTTCGGCCTCGCGGCCACGGTTTACCACATTCTCCTTGCTCGGTAGACGACCCCCCCCTCCCGTCCCCTCCGCTATGGGTAATCGTCTGTCCGCACGCCAAGCGCCTCAAGTTCGCGCTCTGGCGGGTCTTCTGGACACACATCGTTGCAAGGTGTCTGTCCGGCAGCTGCAAGTATACTGGGACCTCCTGCTGCCCTTTAACCCATGGCTCACCACTTGCCATCTTTGGGACCCCGTCACTTATGATCGCCTTATTGATCGGGTCACCAACGCCATGGAACATGAGAGCAAGCGCTTCCCTCCCGGCTTGCTCCCCACCTTAATAACCGTCCGCTCCTGCCTTCAAGGCTCCCTCCCCCCGATCGAGGCCCCATTAAATCCAAGGAGGCCCTGTCGACTCAATCGACAGTGAGACCAATGCGGACCACGATTCGGACACAGAATCCTTAGTCGAGCAGATTAACAGCGCGCTCGAAGTCACCCCCCAAAAACGAAACAATACCAAGTCTCGCCAAGATGGCGAACTTCCTCCTTCTTCTTCCACTGAAGGGAGGAAGTGCTCCAGCGATGACTTCAGCCCTAAGCCGGGCCGGAAACCGCATGCGCTTTACCCCACCCTTCCACAGGGCGGAGCTGGCCCGTCATCTTACGCCTTAGCTACGCCCACTGCGCCGCCATCTTGCGACACTTGGGGCCTCCCGCTTCCACCTCCCCCTTCCACGGACTCTTGGATTGCGCCGCCGCGGCCCACACCCACCCCCCACTCACGACCCGCCTTCCTCTCCCCCTTAGAGCCGCTGCCGGCGGCTGCCGCCGCCCCTCCCGCCCCACCGGCAAACAACCCCTGGCTGCCTTCTACACCTCAAGGCAACCCTTGGGGCAACGCTGCCCCTACCCCCACTCCCGTGCCAGGCCCTCTGCAAGTGCGTCCTCCTTTCCCTCACGCTTTTCGCTGCTTTCCCCTTAACCTTACCCCCACACCACAGAAACCGTACGACTGGTATCCCATTGACTCAGATACTATCAAGCAGCTTCGCAGGGCCGTCAAGGAGGACGGATTAGGTAGCCCATACGCTTCCCAAATACTGCAAGATCTCGCCATGGACTTTTGCCTCCCCCAAGACTGGGCCTCGCTTGCCCGTACCATCCTTAGCCCCAGCCAGTTTGTTGATTGGCGTGCCCACTTCCAGGCAGAAGCAGCTAGGCAAAGCGAGCAAGACGCAGCCACTGGGGCCATTCATCCCCCCGAGGCTTACCTGGGCACGGGAGCATTTATACATGCATCCGCCTATATCAATGCACCCGCCACCTTTTGGCCTATCCTTTGGGGAATTGCCTTACGAGCGTTTGCCAACTGCTCTGCCTGTCGGCCTAATAAATTCACCAAGCTCCTCCAGGAGCCGAGTGAGCCTTTCGCCACCTTTGTCTCCAGGGTCGAAGAAACCTGCGCTCAGAAGGTTAGTGATCCCCAGGCCCAACTGGCCCTCGCTCGAGAACTCATTCTCGAGGGAGCCAATCCCCCTTGCAAGCAGGCTATTCTTCCCTTGCGGGAGAAGAGCCTACACGATTGGGTACTTGCCTGCAGCGCCTTTGACCCAGCTGCCGCGTCCCTAGCCCAGGCTGTCTCTGGCGCTGTCACTGCCGCCTTAGCCGCCACCGCCGGTTGCTTCAGGTGCGGGCAGAGCAGCCATTTTGCCCAGGAGTGCCCCAATGCGGAGGTCAACCACCCGCCCTTCATGCCGCGCAATAGGCACCCCCCTCCCACTCCTTGCCCACGCTGTCAGCGTGGCTATCACTGGGCGCGCGATTGCAAATCTAACCCCAAACCCCTCCGCCCCAGTCAGGGTCAGCACCAAGGCACTGAGCAAGCTTTAAACTCCAAGCGGGGCAAGCCTCAGCCCCGCCCCTAAGAGGCAGCGTCCTAGCCGGTTCTAGTGAAACTGATCATCCCACCTGGGACCACAACGGTGGCCCCAAAGGACTTCCCGAGTGCCCCTACCATTGTCATTCTTCCTCCCCTAGGGGGAATTGCCCGTACCAGTGGCATGTGGCATCTAACGGCACCGTTAAAGTCTCCACGCCAGAGCCTCAAAAGGAAGGCCATAAAACGCTTCTCTGGACAGTCCCTATCACTCCGGAAAAGCCTACTCGTAAATTAAGAATAGGGGGGCAGTGGTACACGGGCACGCTCGATTCAGGGGCAGAAGTCTCTTGCATGCCCGCTCAGTATGCCACCATGTGCATGGTTCTTGATGGTCCCTCGGTAGTGGGAGCCACTGGTGCCTCCACTTCTCTTCAGGCCATGGGACCCATTAAGTGGGAGGATGAAGAAGACCACTCAGGCACCTTCCGCCTGTTGTTCCTACACACCATAGACCAAATTTTATGGGGCCGTGATATCCTCGCCGCCTCTGGGGCAGTGCTTACCACGCAGCCCCCCCAATAATGTGCGCCACTGCTCATTTAACACCTCCAGCGCCCGTTCCTCTGCAGTGGGATACTGAGAAACCTATATGGGTGGAGCAGTGGCCCCTTCCCACGCACAAATTAGTTGCACTCCAAGCCCTTGTCCAAAAACAATTGGACGCAAGCCACATAGAACCTTCTACTAGTCCCTATAATTCGCCAGTGTTTGTTATTCATAAAAAGGCCACAGGGAAATTTAGGCTCCTCCATGATCTGCGGGAGATCAATAAGCATATTCTTCCCATGGGTTCCCCGCAGCCTGGCCTCCCCCATCCGGTGGCCATCCCGGCTCACTATCACGTAGCCACCATTGACATCAAAGACTGTTTCTTTTCCATCCTGCTACATGAGCGAGATCGCCCTCGCTTTGCCTTTACAGTCCCCGTCCCCAATCACGCGGGCGCGGCTAGCAGGTACCAATGGAAAGTCCTCCCTCAAGGGATGCGTAACAGTCCGGCCATCTGCCAAATGTATGTTAATCACACAGTGGCCCCCCTGCGAAAGCGGGCCATGCTCATCCATTACATGGATGACATCTTGGTGGCCTCTGAGGACGCCGAGGCGCTTCCTCTAATCCTTAAAGACCTCACCACTAATTTAGCTGACCTCGGCCTTACGGTTCAGCCCGAAAAGGTTCAGATTGTGCCGCCATTGGCCTTCTTAGGGTTTAGCATTGATAAAACCATTGCCCCGTCCGCTCCCCAGCTGGACATACCGGATCGGGTCACTATCACTGAGCTCCAACAGCTCTATGGCCAGATCAATTGGCTCCGCTCTGCGTTGCCAATCACCACCGCGCAGCTCCAACCACTCTTTATGCTGCTGAGTGTCCCAAAAGCCCCGCCGCTAGCGGTCTCCCGGCGCATTAAGCTCACCCAGGAGGCAAAGGAAGCCATTGCCGCCATTAACAAGGCGCTCGCCGCCTGCTGTCTCAACAGGTTCAGCACTAGAGAGGGCAATCTTATAGCACTCATCCTTCCTACGCCCGGGACACCCATGGGCTGCCTGTGGCAAGAAGGCCCTCTACTTTGGGCGCACCCCGCTAAAAGCCGGCTTAGGAAAATCTGCCCCGCAGTGCGGCTCTGGATCAGCCTAGCTTCAGATCTAGTCACCCTGGCTGTTCATGTACTTGGAGCGCTGCCGGAAAAAATTGTTTGGCCCCTGGACGCAGGCCAAACCCGCCTGCTTATACGTGATAACCCGGACATGCAAATCCTTTTAGAAGGATTTCATGGGGATTTCAGCTGCCACTATCCTAGCCATCGACTGTTACAGGGGCTCGCCAAGCTTCCCTTCCGCAGCCCCTTCCACCCTTTCCCCTCCTCTGCACCCATCCCAGGTGCCACTACCGTCTTTACTGACGCCTCCAAAACCCGTTTCGCCTTCCTCTCTTATTCCCAGGACCACCCAGAACCCCGCCTATTCAGCTATGTCAACCTTCATTCAGTCCAAGTGGGGGAAATCCTGGCGGTGTCATACGCGCTGAACACCCACTGGGACCACCCAGTAAACATTTTCACCGACAGCCTCTACACTTATCAGGTCTGCCGAGTCCTCGCGTTTTCCACCTTTTTCCCTGGGAACTTGGCCATCGATAAAGCACTTTCTGACCTCAGGAGCATCTTGGAGCATCGACAGGATTCTTGGTTCATTAGCCACATTCGTAGTCACTCAGGCCTTCCGGGGCCCTTGGCTGATGGCAACAGTATAGTAGACCAAGCGGTCTCAGCTCAAAATACCCAAGCTATGCTAACTCACACAGCGGCCCCTCCGGGGGACGCTGTTAACCAGGCCAAGTTATTGCATTCTAGGTTTCACTTTTCAGCTGCATCGTTGCATCATCTATGTGGCCTCCCCCTAGACACCTGTAAACATCTTGTCTGCAATTGTGCAACTTGTGCGCCCTTTGCGTCGTTTGGCCCCCTGCAACCTCAGGGAGTCAACCCACGAGGCCTAAAACCCAATTCTAGATGGCAAATGGACGTAACTCCCTTTCCATCCTTTGGGCGCCTCAAGTATGTACATGTAATGATTGACACCTTCTCTGCCATGTGTTATGCAGTCCCCCTTGCCGGGGAAACGGCCAAACACTGTATCAAGGCCCTGAGACAAGGAATTCTCTTCATAGAAGTCCCCTGGGACATAAAAACAGACAATGGGCCTGCCTATCGCAGTGCCTCCTTTGCGGCCTTTCTTCAGTTATATAACATCACCCATCATTTCGGCATCCCTTATAACCCTCAGGGGCAAGCCATTGTGGAAGCAGTCCACCGCCGCTTAAAAACACAAATTGAAAAAGAAAGGGCCATGCTCCCCCAGGCAACTCCAGGGGACCTTGTTATAGCAGCCCTTATTCACCTTAATCTACTCACATTCAATAAGGAAGGGCTTTCGCCCCTACATAAACATTGGGGGCCCTCGTATAGACCCACCCAGGCCCCGATGATCTACTGGAAGGACCCAGAGAGTAATGCCTGGAAGGGTCCCTCCCCACTCCTTGCCCAGGGGCGCGGGTTTGCTTGTGTTTTCCCAGATGATGCATCACAGCCAATCTGGATCCCAGGAAGAGCAATCCGACCCGCCACCAGCAGCCACGCATCTAACGAGGCGAGAACGCCGTCGTCTCCGCAACCTGGTGTACCAGATAACAACCTTGCACCTGGATCGGGAGCCCAGTCCGGAGATACCCCCGGAGAGACGGGAAATCAGGGAAATCATGCGCCTATACAAACAGGCAAAAACCAGCCCCCTACACCTCCATAACCCCCACCCAAGCATTGCTTCCCTTCTAATAATCATGCTTGCCCTCGCCTCTTCTACCCAGGCCAACTCCCACCAGCCTTGGAAGTGGACCCTTGCGCGTTGGGAGGATTCCAAAATTATCCTTTGCAATATCACTGCACAACCCCCCTCCTTTATTTTCAATGCCACTGATCTATTTCCCCCTCCTAACCCAAAACCCATTGGTTATCCTGGCAGCCTTAATATACAAAATTATTATATGTGCCCATCCTCAAATCCTGGAAAATCGTACTGCAATTCCCCCTATGAGTACTACTGTGCATACTGGGGGTGTAAAACATTGGCCACTAGCTGGAAACCCAGTATACCAGACAAATTTCTAAACCTTACAGAAGTCCCCTATGCTTGCCAAAACTCAGGCAACCGCTACTTCGATAGATACCTCTGTCCAAAAAAACTTATGCTCACCGTACTAAACCCTACTGACTCCTACTGGCTCTTAGGTTGAACTTGGGGCTTCCGAATCTATCTAGCCGGATCCAACCCGGGATCCCTTATTCTAATAAAAAAAGAGGCCGTGCCGCGTACTCCGAGCGGCGTTGGCCCTAACAAGGTCCTTAACCCCCTTTATCCACGGCCCTCCAGCCGCACCTCAACTGCAAACAGCCCATCGCTAACCCCATCACCCCAACCTTCTCTGCCCCCCTCTCATTACTCCTCTCCCCTCCTCGGCCTTATCCAAGCGGCCTTCACCTCAGTGAATTCCTCCCACCCCAATCTTACCTCCTCCTGTTAGCTTTGCCTCTCCACCTCCTCCTCCCTGTATGAGCCCATCACCTCCAACCTCTCCTTTTCAGAAAATACAGAGTATAGCCCCTCGGAATGCAATTAAAATACCTCTGCCGTCCCCCTAAACTTTTATTCGGTTTCCTCCACAGGAAAGTGCATCCGCCCTCTCTCATACAACTCTCCCAACATCACAGCTTGCGCCAACTACTCATCCCCCGACAGCTCTGCCAAATTTCTTATTCCCCACAACTCCTCCCAATGGCTCTGCTCCTCTACAGAACTTACCCCCTGCCTTAACGTGCGAACCCTCAATACAACTCATGAAACTTGCCTCCTAATTGTCCTTATCCCTAGGGTCCTATACCACAGCGAGGAAAACTTCTTCCTCCGCCTAGAAAGAACTGCAGCTCCTGCCCCTCTGCAAAAGCGAGAGCCCATCACCGCCCTCACGATCGCCTCCCTCCTAGGTCTTGCAGGTGCTGGCACCGGAATCGCTGCACTAGCCAGTCAAGGCTCCGCCCTAACTCACCTCCGGGCGGCTGTTGACGAGGACATTCGTCACCTACAAAACGCTATTTCCCATCTTAAAAATTCTGTTAACTCCCTCTCTGAGGTCGTGCTCCAAAACCGCCGAGGTCTCGACCTTCTTCTCCTCAAAGAAGGAGGCCTTTGCGCCGCCCTAGGAGAAGAATGCTGTGTATATGCCAATTCCACAGGTCTCGTCGAGGACAGCCTAAAGAAGGTCCGAGAGGGACTGGAACAACGCAAAAAAGACCGTGAAGCCACCAGCTATTGGTCCCACATCTTTGCCCCCCTCCTCCCATACCTCCTCCCTCTCCTCGGCCCCCTACTAATGATTATTCTAGCTCTCACCCTAGGGCCCTGTATTATCTGCAAAATTGTCCAACTTGTTAAAAACCAGGCCAATGCTGTCTTCTCATCATTTGTGCAAGTCCAGTATCAACGACTTGCCTCTACTGAAAAAGCTGACCCTCCGCAGCGTCACCACCCTCATCCATCCCGCAAGCAGCGAGGCCCCTCTTGAGCACCCGGGCGCCACACCAACGCCGAGCTCCAGCCTCTCTGAGCGGCCGTCAGCCCTTTTCCCCTCCCCAGCCTCCCCTTTCCCTCATTCCTTGGCGGAACTCTCCGGTGAGCTTCTTCTTCTAATTAGAAAAGAAGGGGGAGAGACCTTGTTTTAAAAAAAGCCACTGCAGTCAATACATGACTATCCCAATCAATGCAGAGGAATCACTCCTAAGTGGAAAATGGAACTTCCTAGATATTCAACCCAGCTGATTTATGGTTGGGGTTCTGAGGGACTGTGGTCTCCTTCTAAGAAGCAAGAAATAGTTCCTGAACTGCATAATCAAGAGCCAACCAGAGAAATCTGAAAGGTGGTAACCAGCCAAAAGAATACTACAATGGCTCATTTATTCACCCATCCATTCAATAAAAATATATTGATTACCTTCTTGGTACTAGAACTGAATTTCCCCCCTTTTCTATGGGTTCAAGAATAAAACTGGGCCAGATCCAGGCACTATGTCAGGCACTGTGTCAGAGGTTTATCTCTAGCCTGTGGTTTAATGCTCAGCTCAGGAGGGGACTCTGGAAAAGAGCAGCCTGAAAACCCTTTTCAACCCTTATACTACTGTGAAGTCTACCTTCCCAGTTAGATACAGTCTTTCCATTCCCTCCAGATACCCCAGAGCACAGAAGGATATACATGTACACACACACACACCTAGAGTTTCTATTCTGCTGTATTAAATTACACCTATTTAAATTTGTGCCACTGTATGATATAAAATCTTCAAATGTATTTCTTCTTCTGCTTCTCACTGGATTCCAATAGACAGCTCCACTCCCTAGGAAGATATCTACTATAAAGCCATTTGTGGCCAGTCTTTCTTGTGAGCTCCTGCCAAGCTGACAGGAAGCTTCTGGGTGATTCCATCTTAGTTGTGTTGTCTACAGAGTCTAACAACTGTTCTTAGGGTGCAGCTTGGGGGGCCTCTAAAGCAGCTGAGCAGGGACTGGGGTGGGGCGCAGAGAGTATATTGAAGAGTGCTATGTCCCTAAGGAAAGAGAAAGCTAAAAAATGCCTAAGGCATGTACACACACAAACATATAAATATATGTATATATGAAAACTAAAGAAAAGCAAGGGCATATTCATTTATTTATAATCTGTCTGTAACACCCAACTATTACCACAAGACAAAAATACAGTGGCATTTCCCCTCCACCCAGTGCCTCTGCCCCTACCCTCTTCAAGCCCTTTGATGGCTTCTGCTGCTCCCCCCCACTCCCCTCCCCAACGTAGGCTGCCTTGGATATTCATTTTGACCTGATTTCAATTCCATCTGGCCAACATGCTGGGAGCAGAGGGGGGGAGAAGAAGAAGGACATTAGATCTGCCACTGGGGGTTAGAACTGGGCCCTTGAGTCTCAGCCACCATCCTCCCACTCCAGGTTGATCCTGTGGTGAGGGATACATGAAAAGACTTTGTCTCAGCTCAAATCCTGAGACAGATGCCACATTTGCCTGCAAACATTTTCTGAGCATTGACCGTTTGCTAGTCTCCATCCATTTGTAGCTCACATTGAGGGGTTCTGGAAGGCTCTGCAGTGGGCTCCAGGACAGCTATCTGTTCCTCTCAATGTGTGAGGCTTTTCCTCCCTACTTCAGCCCTAACAAGGAGTCCCTCTTGCCTCTTTTCTTTCTTCCCTTCTGTTCCTCCCCTAAGCTCCTTTCCGTTTTGACCTTGAGAGCCCATTAATGGGATTCCCCTATTTACTGGCAGTCTGGCAAAAGCAGTGAGAACAGATTCGCTTCAGCTGGGGTGGGGAAATGAATAAGCAAAGTGACAGGAGGAGAGACGAGAGGCCAAAAGTACTGGAAACATCCTCTGCCATCTCCTAGTACTCCACAGCATCAGAGCAAGTCCCCATCACGCCCAACTAAGGAAAGCAGTCCAGCCCCCAGGTTGCAGAGGAGATGTTTTGGCCAGTCACCTTCGGTGATTCCAACTCTGCAGAGGGGAAAACCTGCAGAGGTCCTGGCCCTGGGCATCCACAGGAGGCAAGGTGGGGACTACGAACTCATTTCAGGAGAGAAAAAACCAGAGGTTGCAGATTTTGCAGATTAATCTACCAAAAAACAAAAACAACCCACAAACAAACAAACAAACAGACAAAAAAACCCCACACACCCAGCTCTCCTTAAGAGAAAGGGAAGAAGCAGGCACTCAGTGACCTTTATTTGGGCCAAGACTGCTTTGTCTCAAGGATAGACCCAGGTGACTAGGGGAATACTATCAGTCTCGGCCTGGAATAAGGAATACCTAGCCAGCCCCTAAATTCTGCTTTTACTGTAGCCTCTTCTCCCCCTAGCCCTTTCCCTTCTTCCCCTTTGTTCTTCCCCAGGGTAAACTCTCCAGGTTGATATAAACTCTTAGCTCCAAGGAAAGGAATCCGACTTGCAGACTGGTTGCCCCGACTTTGGGTGTGGGCTTGTAGGAGGCAAGGGTGCCTGCCAACAACAAGTGTTACACAGGTCTCAGCCTTCTGGTTTACTGGGGTGGGGGTGGGGGTGGGGGTGGGGGTGGGGGTGGGGGTGGAGGGTTGCTTGCTGGGCAGCCCCTCCGCCAATGCCAACGGGCATTTGGAGACTCCAGAACAGTTGCTCCTGACGTAGCCCACAAATGAAAATGCTCTAGCCCAGCTGCTCTTAAATGAGCTGCAAAGTTGTTGGGGAGAAGGGAGGGGTCCAGGCAGGGGTAGGGGTTAAGGGAACAGGAATGGGACCATAGAGTGAGAAGGAAAGAAGGGGCCAGTTATTCGCAATCCCTTGAGGGTGCATTCTTCATCACTCATTTGCTTCACTTACCATCTCATTGTAGGCATCCTTGCTGAGCCTGGGGGCCAACTTGATAGTCCCCATGAAAACAAAGAAGAGTCCCAAGGCCACTGAAAGGGCCAGGACAGTTAAAGTTCTGGGGGATGCCCTGCGGTCACCAAGGCAGGTCCCAACGAATCCTTCTGCTTTGCACACCCTGTCTAAGGCGCAGGCAGTTAGCACAGAGAGAGCTAGAGAGACACTGTGGAGGTAGCAAGCAGCTGGAATGACAAAGGGAGAGAAGGGAGCTCGAGAGAAAAATTGAGAGATCGAGATTCAACCTCTCTCACTACAACAATCGCTGGGTCCTAATGCCCTACGTCTGCTCTTCACTGGCCGAAAGCACAGTCTCAAACTTAGACGAAGCCCTAAACTGAGATGGAAACTTCAAGTCTTAAATGGGGAGAAGTAGGTTTTGCTTCAAGTTCAGTCACCGAGCAGCCCCTAGAATAAGGAATTAGGAAAGACTTTCTTTCTATTACTTCCGTAATGTGCACTTTTCGTCTCTCCCTTCTCCTATCTTCCTCTAGTTACTCATCCCCTTTTCCTACCTTTCCCTTACTTTCCCCTTGTTTTCCTTTTCTTAAAGCAAGCATTGATCTTCAGAGAGTTATTGGTTTCTGCAATTGGTAGCATTCAAGGATAAAACTGCACAGTTGTCAGGCTTAACTGCTGCCAAATAAGGCTTTATCTTCCTCTTCAAAAACATTTAATGGCTTCCATTGCCCAGTGGTTAATTCCAGAGTTTTAAATCTGGCATTCAAAGCCCTCCACATTTTGACCCCTGTCCATCTTTAGAGACATATCTTCAAACACCTCCCACTGTCTCCTGCAGCCCCTCATCTACTATCTACTCATGTCCCTGTCAGGCCCCAGAAAAAGACTCTAACATATAGAAGGAATGTCTGATCCATGGGCCCTGCTGCTTATCTCATAAATACCAAGTGTGCCATAAACTAAGGGTTGAAGGCTGTTTGAGGAATCCCAGTCACAGTGGAACCTAGACTCCAGGGGGCAGACAAGGCAAGATCAGATATCCCCATAAAGATGAATGACCGCAAACAAGCCAAAAGGCCTGCTTCCTCCACTTAGATAATATAGTGCACATCAAAGAAGAGTAGTGTGTTCAAACCCTAGTAACCAGTCAGCAGAAACTGATAAGCACTCACCCAGTTGAGGCCCAGAACACACTCAGCAGGACCTTCCCCCCCAATACCCAGCGTGGGTTTTTCCTTTAAAAAATGCTGCTCTCAGATAGAGGGCCGGAGCCATTTTTCCTTACTTTCTTTTCTCATGGCTCCCACCTGCTTTCCTTGCTTTCTTCCTCTGATAAACCTTAAATTCCCTACTTAAACCATGACTTGCTGCATTTGTGTGGATTCTTGAATGGCTCTGAACCTAACAGTCCCCATTCAACTTCATTCTTCCAACTTCCCCACCTTTGGCCATGCCCTTCCTTTATGCCACCACTCCTCATTAACATTCAACCCTTTCGTTAATGTTACCTCCTCCATAAAGCCTTCCTGATCCATTCCCAGCTGTGTATGATTTCTTCCTCCTCTGCTTTTCAATAGTTAATAGCCAATATTTATTGACTGTTTATTAGGTGCCAGACACTGCCCTTTACATGTATTATCTCATTTAAACTTTTTGGCAATGCTGTGAGTTAGGTATGAGTCCCCATTTTTGGACAGGGATATTGAGGCACAGGGTGGTTGAGTAACTTGCCTAAAATCATACA
This sequence comes from Choloepus didactylus, assembly GCF_015220235.1. Taxonomy (NCBI): domain Eukaryota; kingdom Metazoa; phylum Chordata; class Mammalia; order Pilosa; family Megalonychidae; genus Choloepus; species Choloepus didactylus. The sequence goes on along the minus strand of NC_051335.1, from coordinate 39,732,268 downwards.
GCTAGTAAATGGAGAGCCAGGAGTCAAACCTCAGTCATTATTTCTAGAACTCAGTCTCTTAATCATTGCTCCCCTGCCTCTCCTATAATATTTTTTCCATTAGTATGACACTTATCTGATACAGCTTAGCACTATTACACACACACACACACACACACACACACACACACACACAACTTTTTGAGAGGCAGTGTCCATTAGGGGAGAGAGAACAGAGTCAGACCCAGAAGGTCCAGGGCTGAATCTCAGTCCCACCTCTGCCACAAACTGTGCTACCTTGGATAAATCAATGACTCTGAGCTTCCATTTCCACATTTGTAAAATATGGACAAAAATCCTGCCTCATAGGGTGGTTGTAAGAATCCCACATTCATAAACTATCTAACACAGTATCTCACAAATAATATGAGCTCAGTGGATGTAGTTCTCTTCTTCCTCCTTCTACCTTCCTGATCTACTCCACAATGAAATTAGATTGTAAGTATTTAAAAGGTAGGAGCCACTTCTATATATTCCCCATAGTACCCAGCACAATATCTTTTGTGAGCCACATTCTTATACATCTTTGTGGCAGGCAGAGGGGAGGATGGATTTAAATGTAAATCCCCCTAAAAGTAGTAACACTTTAAGATTTAGCAATCATTTACATCTTCTGATGAAAGAGTTTCAGACTTTTCTGATTATGATTCAACCTAAAAATTACTGAGTGCCTGCAATATGCATACAAGTGAGTTAGGCACCATGGGGAACACACAGACAAATGAGGCATAAACCCTGCTTGCAATGAACTTGTTGTTTGGTAGACTAGGATTTGTTAGAAAGGAGGGAATTTTTTCATATACAAAAAAGAAAGACTGGAAAGAATACACCAAAATGAAGTGTTTATATTTTGTTTTCAAATGTCCTACATTGACCATGGCAGTGAAAGGAGCTTTTAGGGAGGGCCATTCACATAGCTAAGCAACTGATCATTAAAGAAAACATACATATATACTCAAACACATAAATATATGCATATATATACACCCACATGTATATCTACATACACAACACACACATGTAAGAGCTAATATTACCTTACTGAGCAAGGAGTGGAATAATTTCCTGAGTCTGGAGCCCTGAACACAACTAAAATCTGGGTTGCTTCTTAATTTGCTGCAGCTGCTGCTTCTTTAATTCATTTGAAAGATAAGAACATTTAAAAGACTTTTCATACATAGTACCAAATTGCTTTCCAGAAAGGAAATTTATCCTCTGATGAGCAGTATAGGAGACTGTAGGAATCACCACATTCTATCTTCATTGAGAATTTCAGTGTGATTTTCATCTTCAATTTTATACATTTAAAAATTTGTATTTCATTGATTATAAGTGTATTAGAACATTTCTTCATATATTTATTGGTCATATGTATATTTTCTGTTTATGTCCTTTTTCAATTTTTATTTTGAGTACTAGTGTTTTCTAATTAATTCATAAAAACTCTATATTATACTGATAGTAATCATTTATCTGCATACTTGTAAATATTTTTTCGAGTTTGTGTTTGCCAATACATCTGATTGAGTCAAATCTAGCAATACCTTTACAATTTTTCCATTGCTTTATCCTTAGAAAACCTTCTAATTTCAAATTAAACATTTGCCTGTATTTTCTTAATGCTGTTTTAGATATTTATTTTACATTTAACAATGTGACTAATTCTGTTCTCATTGACTTCTGATGCTTCCTTTATTGTATATCAGGTTTTTATCTTTTTACTAGGTCAATTTCAAGGCTTTCTGTCCTGTCCCACTGATTTTTTTTGTTGATTATTATGACAATCATGCAATGTTTTGCATATTATAATTTATATATACATTTTAATATCTGAGAAGCCAAGTCTCTCCTCATTATTTTTCTTTTTCAAAAAATTCCTTTGCTATTCTCCCCTATTTATTCTTTTATGTGAAATTTAGAATCACTTTATCAAGTTAAAGTAACTTTTGAAGTTTTACTTGGATTAATTTTTTTAAATTATCTTATAAAACTTAGCTTTCCCATCCAGGAACATGGCATCTGTTTTCATTTATTTAAATCCTAGTTGCTGAGAGATACACCAGTGTCCTTATTTTCTTTGCATTTCTTTTTTGGGTTATTCCTTAGGATTTTGTGCTATATTTTGTCATCATGAATGGATTTCCCTCCCCATTATATCTTCTATTGGTTATTGCTGGCTTACAGGAAAACTAATGGTTGATATTCAGCCAGTTTGCCGAATCTTTTCTGAGCTCTCTTGTTAAATCTATGAGTGTTTCAATTTATTCCCTTGCGTGTTCTCTGGCCAGACAATTGAGTCAACTGCAGATAGTGATGATTTTGTCCCCCATCCATTAGTTACACTCCATTTCTTTTTCACATCTTATTGTAGTAGCTATAGGCCTGCTTCCAACCTTTGTCTGCCCTGGGGCAAAAGTACAAATGGAGGCCCACTTACCACAAGTCAAGGAACCATGAGTTGGAACACAAAGAGAAGCAAGAAAACGGATGCTCCTTACTACTGGGAAGTGATTTTTGTTACGGAAGAATCTGTTGCTATCATGAGAGGAAGGATTTGACAAGTTAATTTGTCTTTTCTCTTACTAAGCATTTCTGCTACTCAAATTTTCCCTGCACTCCCAAACAGCATCTGACTCCGACATCAGCATCAGCCTAACTCACAGCCTTCATGGCATTTGGATGCATTTACCTTTTGTTTCAGGTACAGTGGCAACAGTTATAAATATTCACCTTAAGTTTGATTCCTAGTAATCACGAGAGCTGATGTTTAGGGTTATGTGTTGTGCTGTGCCAACATTGTGTACTGGATCCTGAGTGACACAAGTGCCCGTGAGCTCTTTAAAAAATTTATTTTTGTGTATTTGTAATATGAGGGGTCCTCTAAAGCATGGGTCCCAGGACAGAGGTTCCCTTGCCCAGGTCTACAGATGGTACTGGTTACTCAGAACACTATCAAACACCTTTAAATGGCAGCAGCCTAGTTTTGTTCTTGACTTTAATGAGAATCCTTTTAGTTAGTAGAGATATCATTTACTGAGGGCTCAGCATTTGTCTACTGCCATTCTAAGTGGTTTACATATATAATCTCATTTATTCCTTACAGCAATTCTAAAAAGTAGGAACTATTATTATTAGGCTTTGATTTAAGTAATGTGATTCAAGATCACATGTGTTTCAGTTTCTTAGCTGGGATTTCAAATCCAGGTAGGTTTGAAACCAAAATCCAATTTTTTTAAATGCTACAATTTACCAACTTCCATTTTATCATCTATCATAATATTGGCTATTGGCTTGAGACAAATATTCTTTATCTTTATTTGGCTCTGGAATGAAATAGAATACTGGTTTTCACTCTACCTTGAAACAGAACTGAGATCCAATACCTGGGTCCTATAAAGAGGTTGCCCTCTTTATTGTCTCTTAGGGTCTGAGAAATTATTTTCTTAATCCATATCTTTCTTTACATCATAATGCTTGGATTTTTGTAGGTTTTTACTTCAACTGTAGAGGTTTCTGGGTGACAACTACTCCAGAAGTCACAAACTCACAAGCTTACAGGGAATGTAGAGTTAATACAAGTGTGGAAACCCTGTGAGACATTAATGTAATAGGTATCTTTTATTTATTTTGTATTGTGGTCCCTGAATGCTATGGAAATTCTGGGGTGACTGCTAATGAAGCCACCAGTTTTTAGACCATCATGCATCCTTTTGGTGGTTCTCAAAGTGTGGTCTGAGAACCCCTAGTGGTCTATCATTCCTTCAACATGCTTTGTGAGCTGGTTGGTCTCATAGAGTATATATTACTTTATTTTGGGCTTGCTGTCACTTGATATCTTATCCAAAGAAGCATCATTTTCATTTTTCCATTTGTTGTGGCAGAGGTTTGCAGTGACACTTAAAAGGTGGATGTGCTGTAGTCTTTTGCCTTGTCACAGTGGTCCTGACTGAAAGATCTTGAGATCCACATCACAATGGGTACAACACCCACACATCTCATAGGGTCACAGCCTCACAACTTTCTCTGTAGGCTGAAGGGGGATGCCTTATTTTTATTAGCTACCATCTAGGGGGCACTCACACTGTGCTAGGCACTGTATAATTGCAGTATATTAAACATATCAGCCCTTTAGTCCTCATGACAGCCCTGTGAAATAGGTCTGATGGATCCTATTATTATGCCAATTTTTATAGTGGGGAAATTGAAGCTGTGTGACTTAAGTTATTTGCCCAAGGGCATCTTTTCATAAGTAACAGATCTAGAAATGGATTCTGCATAATAGTAGAGCTATTCTCTTGGCCATTATTAGTCAGTAGTCTTAACCTGCTGCATGTTAGAATCACCTGGAATTTTGTGTTTTTAAAAAAGGTTAGAGTTTGAAACAATTTCAAATGTACAGGAAAGTTTAAAAAAAATACGTATATAGAAATGGATTCTGCATAACAGTAGAGCTATTCTCTTGGCCATTGTAAGTCAGTAGTCTTAACCCACTGTGCGTTAGAATCACCTGGAATTTTGTGTTTTTAAAAAACGTTATAGTTTGAAATAATTTCAAATGTACAGGAAAGTTTAAAAAAAATACAAAAATAATACAGAAAACTCCAGTATACCCCCTACCCAGACCCAGATTTACCAACACTTAACATTTTGCCACATTTGCTATGTCATTCTATCTATCTACCTATTGATCAACCGTTTATCTATCTATCTACCCATCCATTATCTATCTACCTACCTACCTATCAGGAAATTTGTTTTTAATTCATATACCTGGGGCCCACCTGCAGAGATTCTGATTTAACTGGTCTGGGGTGGGGTCCCTGGCATTGGTATTTTTAAAAAGCTTCCAAAGTAACTAATGTGCAGTCAGGGTTGTGAACCCCTGCACTCTATCTTGTTTTCTCAAAACTCAGTGTCCCCAGCTTGTATCTCAGGGAAATGCGAGGTACATGGTAGAAAAAAATGAAGTGAAAAGAGAAACAAAGTTATGAAAGGGTGAGTGTTATGTTCACCTTGTGCCTCTCTCTGTCTCCTGTTGGCAACATATGTTCTTTATAAGGTAGGTGTAAACAACAAGCTATGAGAGGAGCTTGCACTGTAATGGTTCTTTCCTCCACTTGATAAGATAGTGCTAATCGAGACCCTCCACAGCATCAGGCTACTATGTCAGTTGTATCAAAATTGCAACTGACAGGTAGGTATACTCAGCAAATAATGCTCCTCAATTTTAACTCTTAGAGTTCCTTTCAAAAGAGAACTAAGATCACATTGTATATGCATCAGCTTTTTTTTTAATTTACTTTTTATTTTGATATAATTTCAAACTTACAGGACAGTTGCAAAAATAATACAAAACACACAGAGAGAACTCCAAAATACTCCCCATCCTGATACCCAGATCTACCAACTTTTAATATTTTACCATATTTGCTACTGTATCATTCTAACTATCTATGTATTCATCCATCCATCATATCCATCCATCTATCATCTAACCATATATCATCTATCTGGTTATCTATCTAATTTGTGAACATTTGAGAGTAGAGTGTATACATTGTGCTCCTTGAACACTTATTACTTCCATGGACATTTCCTAAGAACAAGGATATTCACTTATGTAACTACCTTAAGTACAATTATCAAGTTCAAACAATTTAAGATTCATATAAAGCATATGGATTATATTCCAGTTTTTTCAGTAATGTTCATTTGGGTCTTTTCTCCTCATTATTAGTTCTGGTCTAGGATCATGGATTACATTTAATTGTCATTATCTCTTTAGTCATTCTTTTTTTCCAATTGTGGAAGCATATAAACCACATAAACTTTCCCATCTCAACCATGCCCAAACATACCATTCAGTGTGATTAATCAGGTTAATAATGTCGCACTATCCTCACACCGCCATCCATCACCAGAACTTTCCCATCACCCCAAACAGAAACCATATACCCCATTTTTCCCACCCACCATAACCAGTACTCTACTTTCTGTCTCTATGAATTTGCATATTGTAGTTATTTCAGATAAGTGATATAGTAGAATATCTGTCCTTTGTGCCTAGCTTATTTCATTCAACATGATATCTTCATGGTTTATGAATGTTTTAGCATGCATCAGAACTCCATTCCTTTTATGGCTGAATAATATTCATGGTATATATACACTTCATTTTGTTTACCCATTCATACATTGATGAGGCCTGAGCTGCTTTCGCCTTTTGACTATTGTGAATAATGCTGCTCTGAACATTGATGAACAGATATCTGTCTGAGCCCCTGCTTTCAATTCTTTTGGGTATGTACCCAGAAGTGGGATTGCTGGGTCATACGGTATTTCTATGTTTAACCTCTTGAGGAACTGCCAAGCTTCCACAATAGCTGCACCATTTTACATTCCCACCAACAATATTCTGAGGCTCCTTATTTCTTGGCATCATCAACAGCACTTGTTATTTATCTGGTTTTTTTTTAAATATAAGTCATTCTAGTGGGTGTGAGGTGGTACCTCATTGTAGTTTTGATTTGCATTTCCTTAATGACTAATGATGTTAAGCATCTTTTCATGTGCTTATTGCCCTTTCTATATCTTCTTTGGAGAAACTTCTATTTGAGTCCTTTGCCTATTTTTAAATTGGGTCTTTTGTCTTTTCATCATTGAGTTGTAGCCATTCTTTATATAATCTGTATATTAAAATTTTATTAGATATATGGTTTCCAAATATTTTATCCCATTCTGTTGGCTGTCTTCTCACTTTCTTGATAATGTCCTTTGATGTGCAAAAGTTTTTTGTTTTGATGAAATCCAATTTATCTTGTTTTTCTTTTGTTACTTGTACTTTTGGTGTCAAATCAGAGAATCCATTTCCTAATACAATGTCCTGAAGATATTTCCCTGTTTTCTTCAGGAATATCAGTTTTAGCTGTTATATTTAGGTTGTTGATACATTTTGAGTTCATTTTTGTATATGGTGTGAGGTAATGATCCACTTTTGTTCTTTTGCATATGGACATCCAGTTTTCCCAGCATGCATAAACTTTTTGTAGCTGTCAGGACCACATTAAAAACTGAGCCTAACCCAGGAAATGCCCAACTCTTTTCAGAAATATTATATTCCTCTATGAGAGCAGCATATGCAGTGCCTCTCTCAGAGTGGAGTCCCTAGTTGGTCTTCTGTTCCTCCTGGAAAGACAGAGGCAGTGACTAAAACTGGCAGGTAAGAACATTCCACAGGAGAATGAGCCATGAGGAGAGAGACCAGACTTCCATGCATGTGCTTCTCCGTAGCCTCATTTCAGCTGTAGGGCTCTTTTGCCCTTTAACGGGTAGCTATATAGTACAGAGCGGTGGTTCTGCAAGTGTGGTGTTGCTACTAGCAGCTTCAGCTTCACCTGGGAACTTGTTAGAAATGCTAATTCTAGGCCCTATCTCAGACCTACTGAATCAGAAACTCTGGAGGTATAAGACCCAGTAATCCATGAGTTAACAAGCCCTCCAGGGAATTCTGACGCACACTAAAGTTTAAGAACAACTGGTTAAAAATTAGAAGTTTAAAAGTAGGGACATGGGCAGCACACAGCCAAGTTCAAGTCCTGCTTCCACCACTCACCTTGTGAACTTGGGCAAATTATTCAACCCTCTAAGTCTCAGTTTCCTCTTCTAAAAAATACAGCTACCAATTTCTCATCTATGAAAAGGATACCTACATGTGATAATGCACAAAGAGCAAGGCACAAAATAAGGATTCAATAAATGTTGAATACTCATTATTTTTATAAGGGCTGTTCTCGGTAATCACTTTCATTTCGAAATATGATTGGGTTCCTTTGGAAAAAGTCCTAATTAATAAGTTCAGAACCCAGGTGCACATCTTAACAACTCAATGGAGGATGGGGCAGAATGTATTTCATTTACCAGTTCCTTCAAAGAATCATGGAATACAAAAGTGGGGAAGCACCTTAAAAGCCATTTAGTCCTGCCGTTCCATTTAACTTAACAATAGCTCATGAAAAAAATCCAGGTGCATAGAATCAGGAAAGAAAGAGATGGGTGTCTTTATTATTAGGGTATGTGGAGGATGGTGATTTGGAGAGGAATGAAATTATACCCTCAGTGTAGTTGTAGAATTTGTGCACTTGGTGCTGCGTCCCAGGCATGAAGTGGAGGTTCATGTATTGATGACGCTCCAATATGGAACAGGACATGGGATAGGCATCCCTGTGTTATTTCTCTTCATCTAGCCCTGAGGGATAAGCTGCCAGGGATGGAATGCTATTAACATTGCCTTGCAAATTTCAGCACTATAAAAAGCGAAGTGTTGGGACCTTATTAAGTGAGAAAATGAACAGCAGCACCAGCCATGTAAATGCTAGGTAGTAAATATCTGTGCTACCCTAGAAACCAGAAGTACAAAGGTAGCTAGGTAGTTTGGTGACAGTTTCCAGGGCAATTCCTCCCACATACAACATAAGTGCTTTCACATTATGTTAACTCTTTCTCCACATGCCCACTGGACCTTCACTTCATGTTCCACTATTACACCTCCCTCTCACAAAAGACTCCCTCTGTGAATTCCCCATTTTTGTGAGTGGCAGTGCCATTCTCCTAAGTACTATCGTCAAAAACCCTTAATGTTTATCAGTCAACCAAAGGGTCTGCAAAGTAATGTGTATCCCCAAACCTAGGAGATATAGTTTGAAAAGCAATTAGACACATAAATCAGGAAATGATAGACTCTTCAACAACAACAAAATACAAGAACAAAAATGGCTCACAGTGGATGAAGCTAGCCATCTGAGACTTCCCAGAAGCAACTTCTTGTAAATATAATTTGTAGATATACTGCAGATGAGATTAAGATGCTTCCCAATATCTCACCTGGGAGCTACCAACCTGGAATGTAATTCATATAAGATGAGCTGTTACCTTGGAAACTGTGACATGTAGTGAGGATAGGAGGCAGGTAATATTGTAATGACTGAAGATTCTGGTAACTAGTTAGAGATGGTGAAAAAAGAACATTGGAGAGTCAGTATCCACCACTGTCAAAATAACAAGGACTTTGGTCTGGTAGATGCACTACAAATAACCCATTCATTTTGTACTAGAGTGATAAGAGCTCCCTCAAAACCATTCAACTCCATTTGCTCAAGTTGCAAGCGGCCTTCTGATTAATAGTCTGGTTTCTCAGGTATCTTAATAGCTGTTAGGTACTACCCTGGGTAGTACATAAGAATATTTCCGTCACTAGAAACTGTATACCTCAGTGGCATCCAGCTTGTAAGCCAGTCTCCAATAAATCTGCTTAGTGTAAGTTAGTTCTCCGGAGTGTAAACACTTCCAGGTGAACTGACAAAATCTACTTCTCAGAGTCAGATTCTGGACTATGGGGCTTCACTAAGATTCATCAATTCACTTTTTTTCTCTGATATTTTGATTTATTCCTGATTATCAATGTAATGCATGCCAGTTGTAGAAAAATTGGAAAGTACAGGAATGTGGAAAGAAACTAGCAAATGAATCACCCCCACACTTGTTATACAGAGACAACCACATAGACATTTGGCACAATTCTGCCCAGTTTTTTTTCCAATGTATTTTTTTACACATTTAAGATCATAGTGAATGCACAATTTTTATCCTGCCTTTTCCACATTTCCATGTCTCTACAAACTTTTCAAAGGCAAAATATTTAGTTATATTTTTTTGAAGTGTAACATACAAATGGAAAAGTGCATATATCATAAGAGGATGAAGAAATGGAATATTAGTAGCACCCCAGAAGCCTCCCCTCATTTCCCCCTGCCAGTCACTACCCTTTACCCAAGAATAATGCTGTTCTGACTCTAACATCATAGCATGAGTATAATTTTTAATGGCTCTGCAAAAGCCTGTGGATATATCATATTTTATGTACCAGTTCCCCATTCCTCTAATGATGGACCTTGAAGATGCTGTTTTGTTTTTTAACCCCTGAGAACTTTTGGGCATACATCTTTGCCCATATTGCTATTTCCTAAGAATAGATTCCTAGAGGTGGAATTTATGAGTCAAATGGTACGAAATTTTTTAAAGGCTCTTGGTTCTTAGTACCAAATTGCTTTCCAGGAAGTTTGTATCTATTTACAATCCCACCAGCAGTATGTGCAAGTGTCTGTCTCCCTGTCCATGGTCAACTTTGAGAAATATCAGTTCTTTTTTAATCTTCACCTATTTGATGGGTAAACCAATATCACCTAGTTGATATACTTTGCATGTTCTGTTGTTCTGTAATTACTAGTGACGTAGAACAAAGCACTTGATTTACTAAATATATTTCTTTTTCTGTGAATTATCTCACTCTGCCCTTTGTCAATGTCTGTATTAGGATCATTGTGTTTTCCTTATCAGTTTATATGTTTTTTATTCAATAAAGATAATAACCCTTTGCCATATATATATATATATATATATATATATATATATATACTGTCTCTAGTTTATGATTTAATTTTGTTAATTATATTTTTGTCATATTGATGTTCTTAAAGTTTATGTAGTAAAAAATCTACCTACATTTTCCTCAGTGATTTTTTTATATTGCTTTTAAGCTTAGAAAGTCCTCCCTGGTTCAGATTTCACAGGCATAATCATCTATATTTTATTCTAGGGATTTTATTATTTAATTTTTTTATCTTCAACTAATTCATCTTTTTAGTTGGTGTGAGGTAGCAGTTCTCAAATTTTAATGGGCATCAGCTAGGGTTCTTATTACAAACCCAGATATTCCTGAACCTTCTCCTTGAGAGTTGAATTCAGTAGGTTTGCAGTGAGGCTCAGAATTCAGCATTTGTTACAATCATCCCAGCTGATTATGTTAAGAGATAGATCCCTGGCCATATTTTGAGAAATGCTTGCAGTGTGCAATATAGCCTGCATTAGCGCAGAGACTTATCACAACCCATCTGGATGACTGCAGCAGTCTCCCTAAGCTTCCAGGTCACTCCATCTTAAAGTCCCTCCTATACACAGTTATCAAAGTCCTCTTCCAGAAACATCTCTTGAAAAACTCTTTTATTAGCTTCCTATTGTTACAGAATCTAATTCAAACTTCTCATCCCAGCACTCCAAGCCCTTCGTTATCTTCCCAGACCTATCTGTCTAATCAGCTGATCTCCAATGACTTTTCAGCACCCAGTCGCCCATCAAGCCAGTTCTACCTCCCCCTGACTCTTGTACAGGTTTTACTCATTCCTGTTTTCATGACAAGTCCATTTATTGACTTTCCGCTTGAAGAATTTAACCTTTTCAATAATATGGGATATTTCTTTCCCCTCTTACAAATGTAATGATTTCTCTTTTATAGACGAACATGCTTTATCAGATTAAATAAATATAAAGGAGTTAATGGCTAAATAGTTATTATAGCTTCCTTAATCTCTTTTCTTTCCTTTTCTTTCTTTTTTTATTTTTTTATTTTTAACCTCTGGGGTTGTGCCTCCTCAAAAGACAGGCCTGCTTTTCCTTTCAGTATACAAGGTGGGATTCAATTCAATTTGTCAAATATTTATTGAGCTCCTAATGGGCTCCTCGTTCTGTGCTAGGCACAACAGAGGATACCAAGATGAGAAATGATAAAGGAGCATAGAGGCATGGGAAGGAGAAGAAAGAGGAAGAGGCAAGGAAAGGCGTTGAGCTGGTTGCCCACATAAGAGGGGACTAAAAGAGAAGAACAGGCAAAGAGTGCCAAATGTTCATTTTCTGACCTGGTCTCATTTGATAGCAGTGCTGTGCATGCCTAGAAACCTAAAGCAGTGGTTTGAACCCAAATTTTGCTTAAGAGCCATAGCAAATTGTGGGGCAGTTAGGAAGGCCACAATTTGAGTCAAGCATTTATCGGCTCAAACCTTTACAGGGGGAAGTAAATGATCTCTTAAAAAATAAAGGTGTATGTGCATGTGTGTGTATAAACACACAGTATATAAGATTATTTCTGAATGATAATAGCTAATATTTATGGAGTGTGTGCTCCATAAGCACTTGACACAACTCGTGTTCAATTTACTGCTGTACTCACAAGGGCAAATGCTGTGCCTTGCACATAATAGGCATCTGATGCTTTGAATAAATAAGTAAATGAAAGTGTGACTAAACAGTCTTTCCTACTTAAGCCCAAATACTATTCAGCATACACAAACATTAAATGTCACTAAATGTGGATTCACTTTGCTGGAAATTTTTTTCTATTAAAGCAATGATTTTTATAGTACACACGTTTGCATCCTTTAACATTTTTCTTACTCATTTAGCAGGGCTCATGACCACTCGAAAAAATTAGAGGAATCCTTGGATACAGTCCAGGAACAGGTGAATGAACTAGTGGAATTCTGGCTTCCGCCTGATGGTTCTATAGGTGAAGAAAAAAAATTTTCTCCCTGAGGGTTTAGGGTTTAGTAGCCCTGAGAGGAACCCGCTTAAGAAACCAGGTTTACTTTGTCATAATAGCATAATACTTCTCTGACGCAATGTAAAATAGAGGGAAGATGAATGCCTGAAAAACCGTATAGCCCAGAATAGGACTTTTACAATAGCATGTGATTTGAGGAAACCACTCAGTCCTTCATCTCCCAATCTTCCAATGCAACTCTACCATTAGAAAGCCATTGCTTGTTTAAAAGAGTAGAACTGCAAACATCCCTGGGATGGGTAACGTTACTAACACTGTCAAGCTAATTTTTAAAGATGATTTTAGAGGCGTATCCAGATCCACCAATGGGACGGTGAGAAATGAGCAGGCCGTGGGCGGAGTCGCGGGGAGGGGAGGGTAAGTCGGAGAGGGAAGGCGGCTGGGCAATAGGGTAATAAGTGCTTTTTAGGACGGTCTCAGGAGAAGAGTTCTGGGCAAAGTTAGGAGAGGTGCTTCTGGAGATCAAGGGCCTGAAGCCAGGTGGCCCAGCTGGCGCCTGGGAGGAGCCCCGCGTTCCGCCGCCCGGCCCTTGGGTCTGGTCGCGTGTGCACGGGGAGTAGAGGCGCTGGCGCACCAGGAAGTGACTCTTAGCCCTTCATCTTTTCTCCAGCGGCTGCAAAACCTTGCCGTTCTCCGGCCTTTTCCTTTGCCGTTCTCCGGCCTTTTCCTTTGCCGCCCCAGGTTTGTAAGAGGATTTATTGGTTACGAAGGTAAGGGGGTAAATAGACAACCCAGAGAACCCGATTTAACTCTTGCTGTACAGACTGCTTACTGCGCCAGACTGCCGGCGGGCCGAGGAATTGAGAGGGCAGGCGGGGGTGGGGACGAGGACCGGGTGAGACCAAACGATGGCTGCACAGGGTCACATCCAACCCTGCTTTCGCCTGTGGTCTGACGCCCCCTCCCCCGCTTGACTCCTTAGGCCCTGCAGCCCGCCCGAGTTACGGGGTAGGGTTTGTAAATGTGTGTTCTTTGTTAATCTTTCCTACAGATACGATGGGCAGAACTTATCCAGTGAAGACGAGGGGAATGGAAATGGAGGGGCTGGTGAAGGAATCTGGTTGGGGAAGGAAGGAACTGACCGCGCGGCCTGTGGTCAGGTCGCAACAGTAAACCGATCTGTCTGTTCGTCTGGTTTAGCAAGGCACTGTATCTGAGGCCAGGCCAGGCTGAAGAAAGGGTGAACTGAGAGTGTAAGCAGGATGCTTGTCTGTGGGTGAACATTTTGTCCCAAGGGATCCTTGGCCCTGCGCTGATGAAACCTATCACATAGTCTCTTTGGTTTGGACCTATTTGATCACTTCAGGCAGGTTACCCATTCCGGCCCTGGGGAGTTGGTCTACCTTCCTATCTGGCTGCTCTGGACTCTAGGTTCTTTTTGATCAATTCCCTGGGCAGAAATAGGGCAGTTGTCACACTTTTTTTTTTTTTTTTTTTTTTTTTTGGTAAGGAGAAAAACCACACAAGCATTTACTCAAAACAGGAAAAACTGTAAAAAGGAAATAGGCTTTTCTGTGAACGTTTGTCCCCTCTGACATTAAGAAACAAAGAAACAGCACTCACCTTGCTTGGTATTATTGTGCTGCTTTGAAAAATGTATTTCACTACAGAAATGATTAAATGTGATGAAAAGCTCTGTATCAGGAGTGATGGTTGGTTATGCTGAAATAGTAGGGTCCTATTTTAGTACATGTTTGATAATGCTGAGGAAGGGACCTAGATAAACAAGGACTCTTATGTTGGGGTATGGGGCAAATAGACCACAGTACTGGTGGCAGTCACTAGTGAGAGGACTTACTTACAAAAAAAGTCTAAATGTGGTGGAGACCAGATACTTGCCTTCAAATCCCTCTGCTTCCATGCCTCTTATCTCCCAACCCCTAAATGGGCCTGCAGCTTCCTTCATCCTTTGTACTTCTCTGCCAGCCAGAGGGATGGGGTCCCTTCTCCTGGACTAGCACCACTGCTCCCTGTAGTATGGGCCTCCTCATCCCCCAGGGCATTCTTTATTCTTTGTCTCCTGCCTCTTTACTCACTTCCTCTCACTGGACTTTGCTCTCCTCCATATCAAATACTTACATTTCTCTCGCCTTGAACATGTCTTTCACAGGTCACACGTTTTGGTAGTATTGTTGGGCTGTCCAGAGCAGGCCTTTGCCTTACCACCTTCTAGCAGGCACTAATGCAGAGGGTCAGGAAAGGTTTTTATTTTACATCTTCCACAGATGATTAGTTTATTGCTAGAGCTATACAGCCTGAATTTTTTTAAATGCAATTTCATTCAGATATATTCGCACAGCATAGAAACCATCCGAAGTATACAATCACTGATTCACAGTATCGTCACATAGTTGTGCATACAGCCCCATGATCAAGTTTAGAATATTTTCATTACTCCAGAAAAAGAAATAAAAAGAAAACAGAAAACTAATCCTTCCATACTCCTTATCCTCCCCCCCCCCAATATTGACCCATAGTATTAGTATGGTACATTTGTTACTGTTGATGAAAGAGTATTAAAATATTACTGTTAACTATAGTCTTATAGTTTGCAATAGGTACATTTTCCTCCATATACCCGTCTATTATTAACTCTTTGTAATAGTGTTGTACATCTGCTCTAGTTCAAGAAAGAACTTTTAAATATTTGTACAGTTAATCATGGACATTGTCCACCACCAGATTCACTGTGTTATACATTCCCATGTTTTAGCCTCCAGCTTTCCTTCTGGTGACATATGTGACTCTGAGCTTAGCCTTTCCACCACCTTCACACACCCTTCAGCACTGTTAGTTGTTCTCACAACGTGTTACCATTACCCCTGTCCATTTCCAAACATTTAAGTTAACCCTAGTTGAACATTCTGCTCATAATAAGCAACCGCTCCCCACCCATTCTTTAGCCTCGTTCTGTACAATAATGTGCTACTGTCACCTCTGTCCATGGGAAAGGTTTTTGTGTGGGGGTTGTTTTTAAAATTTACCATATAAGTATATTTATCTTCACAGCACTTGCCTGTATTATTGTGTCTTTCCAGTTTTGCAGGTTTGGGACATTGAGGCACAAAGAAGTCAAGTGACATGCTTTGAATCAGAGGCCAAGGAAGGGCAGTGACACATGTTGAACACCTATAGTACTAGGTACAGCCCTGAGCACTTCATATTTTTGAGGTCATTTGATTCTCACCACAACCCTGAAAGGTATGTATTATGAGTCCTGTTTTTCTAGATGATGACACTGAGAATCCTAGAAGTTGTGTAACTTGCCCAAGATTACATATCTAGTAAGAGGCAGAGTTGGGATTAGAACATGGCTCTGAAGCCCATGTTCTTAGCATTTACAGCAAATTGTCTTTCTTGGGAGTAGGGAATTGGGGTGTTGGTACCATTAATACTTGAACTCTGGGCCAGTTTAAATGTATTCTGTTAGAAATTTGAAATCCCTAAAACTGTTTACATCATGTGACAGTTACTTTCTTTAGTAATTTATAGTCATACAAATGGTATATTGGCTAAATATTACAGCACCCATGTCAGCATCATCTGGGTTACCTATTGATCATGGCATACTAATTCAGTGATACAGAAAGAGTCATGGAGGAATCTGTGTCACCAAATCTATCACATATATCGGACTTTTAAATACATATCCTCTGAATTGAGGTGTGTTCTAGTTTGCTAATGCTGCTGGAATGCAAAACACCAGAAATGGACTGGCTTTTATTAAAGGGGGTTTATTTGGTTACACAGTTACAGTCTTAAGGCCATAAAGTGTCCAAGGTAACACAGCAGCAATTGGGTACCTTCACTGAACGATGGCCAATGGTGTCCGGAAAACCTCTGTTAGCTGGAAAGGCACGTGGCTGGTGTCTGCTCCAAAGCTCTGGTTTCAAAATGGCTTTCTCCGAGGACGTTCCTCTCTAGGCTGCAGTTCCTCAAAAATGTCACTCTTAGCTGCACTTGGGATATTTGTCCTCTCTCAGCTTCTCCAGAGCAAGAGTCTGCTTTCGGTGGCTGTCTTCAAACTGTCTCTCATCTGCAGCTCCTGTGCTTTCTTCAAAGTGTCTCTCTTGGGTAGCTCCTTTCCAAAACATCACTCACAGCTGCACTGAGTTCCCTCTGTCCCTCTGCTCATTTATATGGCTCCACTGATCAAGGCCCACCCTAAATGAGTGGGGCCACACCTCCATGGAAATATCCAATCAGTCATCACCCACAACTGGGTGGGGCGCATCTCCAAAGAAGCACTCAAGGAAATCTAATCAAAACTGATAACGTCTGCCCACACAAGATTACATCAAAGATAATGGCTTTTGGGGGACACAATACATTCAAACTGGCACGAGGTGTAAGTTAACATTGGGATGAAATCCAAGGTAGAGAACAAGGACAGATGAGGTAATTTCACAGCAGATGAGTAAGTTGTCAGGCAGAGTCCATTCATGTACGAGGTACTTAAAAGAGATACGTACACAGCGATGGACAGAACAGCAAAAAGTATGTAGGCAAAAAGACAGAGTCCTGTGTTGGAGGAAGAGGGATTCCTTCCTCTTTCCAAAGTGAGGCCCTCTACTTGTGTTCTCAGACTCCTCCATTCTAACTCTTCCAGATTTTGCTGCATAGTTTCTCCCACCATCTCCTTCCCCGCTCCCCTGTGTCTTCAATATTGCCATCCCCACTCAGTTCCATATTGTTTTTCAACAAATCATGACAGCTATTATTAGCACTTATTGAACTTTTGCCAGGTGCTGGACACCGTGCTAAGAGCTTTACAAACATTATCTCTATTTATTCTTCTGCTAAGTACTTTTTATTAATTATCTTTATTTAATTCTTATAACTACCTTGTGAGGTAGGTACTATTACTCTTTCCATTTTACAGATGAGAAAAGGGAAGGCAGAGAGAATGATTAACTTGCTAAAGGCCACCTAGCCCATAAGTGGTAGAGCCAGTGGACCACCCAGGTCTGTCTGACTCTAGGGTCTGTGCTTCTAAAATCTCAAAATCTTTATTTGTCCCCAGTGCCTAACACTTTCCATTGCCTTAGGTCCCTTCTTTTACCTCAGACTTACTGGATGTGTCAATTCCTTCATGACAGGCATTTCCCTTGGCTCTGTACTCTCCTGGTTCTCTTTCTGGGTCACTAGCAACTCTTCTTGCTCTACAAATCTTGCTTTCCCTCAGGTTTAGTAATTGGCCTTTTGCTCTTCTCTTGACTCAAAGATCTCTTTTTATCTTACAGTTTGTATTTCTTATGGACACTCGACCAAATCTCTAGCCCTGACTTCTCTCCTGACTTCTAGTACTGGCTTCTCCACTGACTTGTTAGTGTTACCATTTTAAACACAACATGTCTCAAACATTAACTTGCTTTTACTAACTTCCTTATTTCATCTTCTGTATGTAAAGCCTCCATCAGCTCCCTCATAATAAAGTCCATATTTTTTTCAGGGATCAGAGTTCCTCCACATCTCACTTTGACTTAAATTTTTAGCCTTGTTGACTCTTTCTTAAAATAAATCTGTTATAGCTAGACTGGTTTACCCACTGTCCTCCAAATATCTAATTCACATCTCTGCCATCCTTTAAGACCCAGTGCAAGGCCTACCTTGTCTGAAAAGCCTTTCCTGACCACTCATCAGGAACCCTGCATATCCTGTTATTTACTGCAGTCTTTTCCTGTGTCTGCATTTGATCTCCTCAATCAGATTGTAGGCTTTCTGTCCCCTCCAGTATCTTGTGTGGCACAGTAAGTGTTTACTAAATATTAGCTGATTGACTGGCTGTTGGAAGGGAGGATAGAATAGGGGAGAAATTGGCCATAGAAGTATAGCCAGAGAGATGAACTCTTTCCTGGAGAACAAGAACAATGCTTTCCTCATCTTTTTATTTGGGGAGCTTAAAACAGTGCCTAGCACAAAGTAATTTGGTTTTATTCCACAAGTCTGCTATTACTGAGTTTCTGCTCTGTTCCAGGCACTGTGCTAGGTGCTGGGGTTCCGTAAGGGTTTGTAAATGAATGAAAGGGGTTGGGAGTTGTGCCTCCATTTCCCAACTTCTGCATGTTCAATACCTTCATGCAGGTGAATTTCAGTGTGTTTCTTTGTTTGGTAGGTAATGAAAGAAGAGTCAGTTTGTGGTACTGTGGAGAGCCGTCTCCCGGGACGGGCATAGCGCATGCGCTGTAAACCTGCTCCAAAGTCCCCCCGCCCATCGAATGAGCCAAGATGGCGCCCATATCCTGCTTCCGCTTATGACGTGCACACTCACTATTCCTATCTGCCAATTGAGTGCATATGCGCGGCGCTAGATCATTGGTTATGAGTAGAGTACTTAAGAGTTTGCCCAAGCGAACCTCGGGGAGACAGCCCACTAGGAGCCGTACCTGACGGCCACATCGAGGCTGCTCTCCCGCGAGGCACTCTGCCCCGCGTGGAAACCTGTAACAGAGAATGCTTATCTAGCTTCAGTAAAAGACTTGCTCTCGCAACCGCCGTGTGGCTCGAGTCGTGACTTCCAGCCAGGTCAGTTTGCGTGGTCTGCATCTCTCTCTCTCTCATCCCTTGTTTCTCCCCTCGCCGGCCGGGGAACAGGGGTCGAGCGGGGCGGCGCCGGACAATTCAGAAGATATCTTTCAACAAATTTAACTTTAATTTCCACTAAACATACTTTTTAAAATAACATACATGTGTTATTATCACCAGAATATTAAGATATTTCTAAGACTTTGTTCCCCCATGAAAAGTCTATATGACTTCGCTGGTACCAAAAGGTAAAAAAAAAAAAAAATCCACACTATCTAGGCAAATGATCACCTAAACATAAAGACCAAATGAGATCACCATAATCTAAATTAAAAATGTTGGTAGACATCAACTAGCAATTAAGATCATACTGTATTAAAGTACTGAACATCACCTTTATAAACAAAATGTACTATCTGGTAAGCAATGCATATACTCACAACAGCTACTGGTAGACTGCTTTTCTTACATTTTTACTGACACAAGAATGATGATTTGTCTATTTTAATCTGATCCCTAAAGTACATTCCATAACAAAGTAAACTTCTATGGTATTTATTTGTGCAATTAGAAATGCTTGGTATGCTGAAATTTCTCATACATAGTGTCTTAGTCGTCTTAGGATCTAAACACAGTCCACTGTGGTGATGAAAAAAAATTTTTTTTTCTGATTTCAACACATAGGCCTTTTTAAATGAAGACGGGTTTAACTGTCCAACTGCTACATTAGCAAAAGCATACTTAATGGCTAACTGGTTTGTTAAAAGCTACAAGGATCACTACCCTGTCTTAAAGTTCAGTGGTTAACAATTTAACTAGCTCACATCAAAATTACTTCAAATATAAAGGAATAGCAGTAGAAGAATTTTTCCTATGGGACTGGCGAATACCCTACAAATATCAATACCATGCCTAAGCAGAAGGGAAAAAAAAAGAAACACTGCACTCTTTTTCAAGCCTGCCTTATGTTTCACTATGTCCTCTAATAACGCTTTCTTATCAGTATTTTCCAAAGCTTTATTGTTCCTAAGGTTCATCTGGCCAGACCAAGTATAAATTATGATTTTTTCCACACTGGCTAAATGGTAAAAAGGCAACCAGATCATGATTCTAGTAGATGCTAAATATGCCTGTTCAAATTAGGTACAACTTTGTTTAAACACATTCAACAGTTCCTCACCACCACCAACCCCTATTCAAAAACTACATACACAGGTTCTGGGCTGTTTTAGGATCAAAAACTCTCAATCTTTCACTTTTTTCTTTGCAGGTATGCTCTTCTTTTCTTCTAAAGCATCTGGATTCTTTTGAACTGAAAAAAAAATGTTGACTCATAAAAAATAATGGTACTAATCCAGGTATGTGGGCTAACATTAGTAAGGCATATTTACTGCATTAATAAAGCTCATTCTGAAATCAATAAATGTGTTTATTTCATTAGTTGGAAGAAGAGGATAAACATAAAAATATAGAACTGTTTAGAGGTTTCCCTACAAAATAAATATCAGTGCTTAAGCAGAACAGATAAGTCAAATAGAACCAAAAATCAATTGCTGCTTCTTACCTAATGTACATTAATTACTCCTTTACCACAGACTTAAGCAGCACTGGAATTAAATATATAGTAAAATCTCACTAATTTGGACTATTTGAGGAAAAGGGCAGACATTCATTTCTCCTAAAATATGCTCTCTTTTAGACAATTCTTTAATTCAGTGAGATTTCTTTAAAGAACATAAGTTCACTTTAACAGCTAAACAGGTTGCCATATAAAAACTCCTACTGAGACTGCTTTGAAGAATAGGCATGAACCATTTGCAAGTCGCACAATAGTAGCATCATTTATGTATACATTACTAAAGATTAGAACAAAAGATTTACTTTTGCTTTCTTCAGAAGGTAACAATCTACTTCAGAACAGTTAAAATGATGTGAAAACTAAGAGAAGTGGTTTTTAGCCCCCACCCCCCATAACCTTCTTCAGCAATTTTTTTTTGTATTTTTGTTGAGACCATCTTTTTTAATGATACAAATATAGGAAAATTAAATGAGCATACCCTACCAAAAAAAAAAAAAGATGAAATACATTATCTAAATAAAGACCTAACAGTTAGTTGTAAGCATTACCTGTATGACCACTCTAAAATGATACACAATTTAAGCAGACTAGGTTATAATTACAATTGAAAATTATAATCTTATGAGAGACGAGAAGCAGTTTACCATAGTTACTCAACATAACTTCTATTACTGGAAGAAACATGACTTTTAATATATTTCTATAAAAATCATCACAAATGTTCCTCAAAGGATATTTCTAAGAGCATTGTGCAAAGGATATCTCTAAGAGCATCATGTTTCCTATGCAACAATCAGCATTTTAAGTAATCCTAACTTTCAAGACATTCTCAGTTTAAGACAACTCTATAAAAAGAAATGACAGTTCAATAGTCATTCTTTATGCCTATAAATAATCTGAAGTACACTGACAGTACTCTTAGAATCATTCAAAAATTTTAACCCAGTTGAGAAAACAGTCAAGAAAATTGTCATAACATCTGGGTAGGCCTTAAACTTCACAATGGCAGACTAGTTAGCCACATATATATACGATGAAAATACTGAAGCATGGAGGATATATTAAGATTATTCTGCAAACTGAACAACAGACTCCTGACTAGCTCGGGCATAGATAATGCTCTTTCTGTATCATTTCATACTATTACTTTTTTTCATTTAAAGATATTCTATACTCCCTCCCTTTCCAAATTAAAAAAAAGTGTTTAAAATTAATATTAGATATCTCAAATATCTATAGATCACATTTTTGGTTTTTGAATTCTAAAATATTTTTCCTGTGTTATGCAACCTAGCTTAAATCCCAGGTTCAGGAAGTGACCAGAAGAATTCCATGAGTGGGTGCTGCTATTCTGGAGACTCACTAGAGCAAAGCAAGTTTAAAATAGCCCCTTAACTAGACAGGCTTTCAAAAAGAATCATGTGTTTGCCCTAATCAGTAGATATTAACCAGTGGCTATTATTGCCTCAGGCCTTCTTGTTTTTTAAAAGCATTCCTAGGGATCACAGCTGCAGGCTTAAATAAATAAAGAATTTAAACAGTAGTAATGAGACATCAAATTTATCCCTATGGTATTGAAGTCTTCATAAGTTAAAAATTGCCTGATATCACAATGACTACAAGATGCCACTTGTCTTAGGATGCTTTTGTTCCCGATGTTTCTAACACTGACAAAACTTAAACAAATATGGAAATTCTATAATTATCTGAAATTACTTGGAAGGGAATGAAGAGTTTTGTGTTTTTTGTTTGTTTTTTAATAGTCGCAATATAAAAATTTCAAAAGTTGTTTTTGTCTTCAATGCTCTTATGGTCTCCAGGTTCTTAATGAGGCCACCAATCAAATATGACCTTTCCCTGTGCAAATGAAAAACCATAAAGTAAATGGGTTTGAATCCAGTTGACCCAATTAATTTCAGTGCTTAAATTGGCACTGCTAATTGACAGAATAATAATGAAACATTATGAAATACTGTTTGTAGGAAGATAATGATGCTAATAATATATTTGTATTATTATTAAAGCTATGTGACATTGAGATACTTATTATCTAAGAGAAAATGCCCACTGAGTATTCTTATGTTTCCTTTAATACACAGATTTTACATGCAATTGAACTCTAAATTTATTCCTTTACTACTGAGGGATGCTTACCAGCATAAATAAAATAAACATGGTTATATTCTTTCCCCAATCTAATTTAGGCAATGTTCAGGAATTGCCGATTATTTTCTGCTATCCCAGTGGATACACAGAACATGTGACAAGATGTTTGTAATTTGTAGCAAATATTATATTTTAACTGGGTAACTGATTGATTTACAAAGTGGTATCTAATCATAAATAAAAACAAAACGTGTATAACTACTTCATCTCAAAATTTTAGTGAGAAGGCATCAATACTGTTCATTCATTCATTCACCCATCCATCCAATAAATACTTGTTGAGCATGTTCTATGGATTAGCCTAGTGCAAACATATAATGGTACACAAGGCTTAAATTTCTCCTTGTATCTATTAAATAAGAGGTTACATATAAATTAGTAATTACAGAAGTATCTCCAAAAGGAACTAAAATTTTTAAATGTTCTCATTCATAATAATATAATTTGGAGAAATACAAGCATATCATTCAGCAAATTCTCCTTTTGTTATTGGAAGCTATAGTGCAGATACTAGAAAATACTATATCACTGAATCTGATGTCATTGATGTGTTGCATCAGATTAAACAGAATATGTGGAAAAGTAAAAGTAACGCACTTCCTATAACAATACTATATACAAAGCCAGGGTAAAATATAGCTAATAATGGTAGTGTTAAAAAATACAGTGCAGTGAAAAGACAAACTACAGAATGGGAGAAAACAGCCTCAAATTATGTCTCTGAAAAGGGTTTAATAGCCAGAATATATGAAGAATTCCTACAACTCAACAACAAAAAAGACAAAGGACCCAAATAAAAAATAGGCAAAGGAATTAAATAGACATTTTTTCAGAGATGTACAAATGACCAAAAAGAACATGAAAAGATATTCAACACCATTAGCCATCAGAGAAATGCAATTCAAAACCAAATTTTGATGCAAAATGAGACACCACTTCACACCCACTAAGATGGTTATTAGAAAATAACCAGTGTTGGCAAAGATGCAGAGAAACTGAAACACTTTCATATTGTTGGTGGCACTTTAACATGGTGCAGCCACTGTGAAAATCATTTTAGTGGTTTCTCAGAAAGTTGAACATAGAAGTACCATAGGCTCCAGCAATCCCACTTTTTGGTATATACCCAAAAGAACTGAGAGCAGGGACTTGAACAAATATTTGTACAATAATGTTTATAGGAACATAATTCACAATAGCCAAAAGGTAGAAACAACCCAAGTGACCATCAACATATGAATGGATAAATGAAAGGTAGAACACACAATGGAATATTATTCAACCATAAAAAGAAATGAAGTCCTGATACATACTACAATATGGATGAACCTTGAAGACATCATGTTGAGTGAAATAAGCCAGATATAAAATGGCAATATTGTATCATTTCAGTTATACGCAATACCTAGAATAAGCAAATTCAATGGAGATAGAAAGTATAGGTTACCAGGAGCTGGGCACAGGGGGAAGGAATGTGGAGTTATTGCTTAATTGGCACAGAGTTTCTTTTGGGGTAATAGGAAAGTTTTGGTAATGGATTGTGTTGATGGTAGCACAATATTGTGAATATAATTAATATCACTGAATTGCATATGTGAAAGTGGATAAAAATGGCAAATTTTGTGTTTATAGATATATTAGTACAATAAAATATTTTTAAATATTGCAAAATGTATGTAACTTCATGCATCTACATTACATTCAACAACTGATTGCCCAAAGTTCTTTTAGAAATCTCATGCAGACATAAGAATTATGTTCTATATATAAGTAAATGCATATTTTATTGGTGTGTATACATTTCCTGAAGGGATTATACCTATATGGAAATAATTTTTCATGTATTAATTGAAAAGATGCTATTCTATCTTCAATTAAGCATTTGCTAATGTTAAAATGAATGCAGATCAAAGGAGAGGCTAGGCCTCGCTATGGTTGTGCCTAAGAGCCTCCTCCTGAATGCCTCTTTGTTGCTCAGATGTGGCCCTGTCTCTCTAGCTAAGCCAACTTGAAAGGTGAAATCACTGCCCTCCCCACTACGTGGGATCAGACACCCAGGGGAGTGAATCTCCCTGGCAACGTGGAATATGACGCCCGGGAAGGAATGTAGACCTGGCATCGTGGGATGGAGAACATCTTCTTGACCAAAAGGGGGATGTGAAAGGAAATGAAATAAGCTTCAGTGGCAGAGAGATTCCAAAACGAGCCGAGAGGTCACTCTGGTGGGCACTCTTATGCACAATATAGACAACCCTTTTTAGGTTCTAAAGAATTGGGGTAGCTGGTGGTGGATACCTGGAACTGTCAAACTACAACCCAGAACCCATGAATCTCGAAGACAGTTGTATAAAAATGTAGCTTATGAGGGGTGACAATGGGATTGGGAAAGCCATAAGGACCACACTCCACTTTGTCTAGTTTATGGATGGATGAGTAGAAAAATAGGGGAAGGAAACAAACAGACAAAGGTACCCAGTGTTCTTTTTTACTTCAATTGCTCTTTTTCACTCTAATTATTATTCTTGTTATTTTTGTGTGTGTGCTAATGAAGGTGTCAGGGATTGATTTGGGTGATGAATGTACCACTATGTAATGGTACTGTAAACAATCGAAAGTACGATTTGTTTTGTATGACTGCGTGGTATGTGAATATATCTCAATAAAATGAAGATTAAAAAAAAAACAAAAAAAAAACAAAAAAACAAAAAAAAAATGAATGCAGATATGACAATAGTATGCAGAAAAATCTATGATTTCAGTGTGTGATATCTGCAATGATTTTTAAAATTATTTTCCATTCTCGTTTGGAATAATCTTTACTCTTTTATTTGCAGAAGTATCATGCAAACACTAATGAAAAATGGACAAATGATATATATATATATATATACACATATATATATATATATGTGTGTATATATACGCAACAAACAAAAGAGGAAAGAATAATAACAACAGTAATAGCAATCATTGCCACAACCATCATCAAAATCAACTTCTATTAAATATCTGCTCTGTGCCTGGAAATTATTTAATTTTTATATCACTTTGTACAGTAGATATTAGCATCATCATTTTACAAGTGAGGAAGCTAATAAACAGGAAAACTGAGTAATTTCTCAAAGGTTACATAGCTAGAAATGAAAAGATGCTCAACTTCACCAGTAGCAATCATGGAAATGCAAATGAAAACAACCTATGAAATCACCCTTCATTTCACTGTTAACAAATTAGAAATAACAACAACAACAAAGAGCATTGATAAGGATGTGGAGAAATGAGAATTTGATTATGCCACCAGTGGCAGTAGAAATTAGGACAACATCTTTAAAGAAACATTTACTAACATCTAATACATGTGAAGGTGTGCTTACTAGAAATATAACCCAACATTTCCACTTTTAAAAGTCAAATGGCCAAAACAAACAAGGATGTTCACTGCAGCACTGTTTATAAAACTACAAAAATTGGAAACAACACACATGCCCAGAGATTCTGGAAGGGATAAAAAACATGTGGCATATTAATATAATGGAATAATTTCCAGCAGTTAAAGTGACTGTACTATAGTTAAATATTTCAACAAGGATAGACCCCAAATACAATTCTGAATGGAAAAAGTAACAGTGGTGGAAAATAGTACACACAATACAACATAATTCATCTAAATAAAAAATAAAATACACAGTTTATATATAGTATAAGATTCATATTGTTTATAGATAAGCATATATGTAGCAAAATTATAAAAACATGGAATAGATACTCAAGAAATTCATGATGGTGTTTGCCTTGGGGAAGGAAAGTGATACTGGTAGATCCTTGGAAACTTCAACTTTACCTATAATGTTTTATTTCTTTAAAAGCAAAGATGTGAGGCAAATGTGACTAAATGTTAGTATTTGTTCATTCTGGGTGTTTGGTACAGGACTGTGATATTAGCCTTTGCAATTTTCCATTTTTTTCAACATAAAAATAAAAATCATGTGACTAAATTGCAAAACTATATCCATCCCTTTTACAGTTTATAAACTGTTAGCCTAGGAAATTCCAAGGATGAGGTGGAGACAGGAATTAGAAACAATTTAGAAGAGAATAATAATAATTTTAAAAACAGTTAAACTTTAATCAGTTTGGTAAGCAACCATGATTTTGTTTTTTATTGATTTTTTGTCTATTTTCTGAAGAATAACACATTTGCTTACCTAATCTTGACAGGGAAAACTGATGCAAATATGCAGTGAGAGAGCATTTCTGTCTTCTCTTACATGCTACATACTACAGCTGTGAAACTTGCACTTTCCACATTACCTACAGCTGCACACTAACTAAGGCATTCACCCAGAATGGTAGATTTCATTCTGACACCTGCATAGTACCTCAAGCAATACGAATGGCATTACCAGGACTGTTCCCAAAGTTTAGAGAATATTAAACAAGACTAATGGTTCTAACAGTGGGAATCGCACACACATACTCTGTAATGATTTCCTAATTAAGGAACAAAACTTACTGGTTGTGGTTTATACGAGAACCACCTCCCCTGCCCTCCCACCCCAAAATCAAGAAGCACATGTTACTCCAAATTAACATCTGCATAACTAATATACTTGTACACCTATTCATTAAACCAATTACTGAACATTGCTAAATGTCACCAGAACACTACATTTAACAATGTGCATAGATAATGTTGTATATTTTCAAATGGGCCTCAATAACTCCGCAGTTAATATATATTTTAGGAAGGACAAATAAAACTGTCTTAAAGGTTATAGGGAAGAATTTCCCTCGTTTAAAGTCATGATTTAAATACTGAAACTGAGGTAGAGTTCTTACCTCAACCTAGCATTTGACAAATGAGATAGTTGGTTATTCCTATTAACCTTTAACCTACATGAAGTACCTTATTCAAAGTATAGCAATCCCCATTACCCACTGGTTGTCTGTAGCTTTGCAAGTATAGAACTGATGTTTTTCTAGCCCATACCAGACACTAAGAGAACTGCATATTATGTTAAATTTCATAATTCGTAAGTCAGTGAGTCTAGCACTAAACCCAAAATTGCTGAATGGGTCAAATAAAGAGAAGTACTAAGAAAAGCATAGCACTCAGAATTGTGATGCTAAAACCAGTACAATTAAGCTAATAGGACATTTCTTGTTGAGAATATAGTTTGGATATTCATCACACCCAGACTTTTCTATTTTAATATGGTCCATCTCATACTGGTGCAAATCCTACATATAATTTAATTTAATGCTGAATGCAGTTAACCTTGCTGAGCAAGACTCATCAAAATAAAACCCTGAAATATTTGTAGCCTGGTTCTCAACTTGACAATATAGGATACTTCTGTCTAAGGTTTCAAATACATATCTGAGCAAGCCTAGAAGGTCAGTGTTGTGGGTCCTGCAAAGGGTTTATTCAAATGAAGAACCACTGGGAAATTATTTAGCTTATAAGAAACTATTTTGCCAGTTCCTTTTTATCTCCTGAACTGTCTGATAAAGTCTCTCAAATTTAGCATATTCCAAACCAAACTCCTAATCTTATCCCTAAGCCTACTTCTCCCACAGTCTTTTCAATTTAAACAAATGGCAACTCATCCCTTCAATTTGGTCAAGCAAAAAAACCACTATTCAGTCATCCATGACGCTCAAAGACCACATGCAACTCTTCAGCAAATCAAGTATTTGATTGCTTCTCATCACCTTCACTTCTACCTAAGTGTTTCAATCCTCATCATTTCTAGTTGGTTATTGCCTCATCTTTGGTCTCCCTTTTGCCTTTGTACCTCTTCATTCTATCCTGTCAATTAATTAACATTATTGCTCTGTTCAAATGACTTCCCATCTTATTCAAAGTAAAAGCCAAACTTTACAATAGCCTGACACGCCCTAATTCATGTCACACCCACTCCTTGGCTAGTCTGACCTCATCCTCCTCCTATTTTTCTCTCATTTACTCTACTCCAGCCACATTGGCTCCCTTACTGTTCTTCAAATACACCAGACCAACTCCCAGAGCAGAGCTTTTGTACTTGCTGGACTATGTTCTCCAGATCTTTGCCCAGTTCTTTCACATCTTTGTTCAATGTCACTTCCTTAGAGACCTTTTCTAACTATGTGATTCAAAATTGCAACCTTCCCTCTTGGGACTTCTTTTGCCCTTTCTCTGCTTCAATTTTCTCCATACCACTTATGGCCATCTAACATAATAAATTTCTTATTTATTTGTTTATTGTCTATACCTTCCACCAAAATGTAAGCTCCATGAAAAACAGGGATTTGTGACTGTTTTGTCCACTCTTCTATACTAGCACATAGAAGAGTGTCTGGAAAAGAATAAGCCCTCCAAATATATTGAAACTTATCCTACATATATATTCTTACTCATGCAAAATGATTTGGGTAATAAGGTTATGCATTCCAATGTTCACCATAGGAAATGATTATGTTCATCAGAGACAGATTTAATAAATTATGACACATTGTGTATTGTTTACAATAGCAAAAGATTTGAAACAACATCAGGCCCATCAACAGAAGACTGCTTAGTGGACTACTCAATCCACCAATGGACTACTCTAGTGCTATATCAATGATCAAGGAAGCTCTTAATGTAAGGACACAGGATGATTTCAATAAACATTAAGTGGGAAAAAAGATGTACAAGATTGTGCAATGTATATGAAAATTTATGAAAAAAGGAGGGCAGGATATTTACATGTATTGCTGGTGTATGCATAAAATATTTCTTGGAGAATATACAACAAATTGATCACATTAGTAACTTCATAGGGAGGGAACTGAGTAGCTGGGAGGGCAGGGGTAAGAAGGTGACATTTTACTCTATATTATTTGTGCCTCTTGAATTTTGAACCATGTATTTATATTTATCTATTCAGAAATAAATATTAAAAGCCCCCCAAAATAAATGAAAGGATAGTATCAATAAAATGTCTCTAACACATGAATACATAGGGTAGAAATGCCCTGTAACACAAGCCGCCCACTTGAGATCGCATAAGAGGAACACAGCCCAGGCTACCGAGCAGCATCATCAACAATCAGAGCAGAGGAGGAGCAAAATGACACTCACCAAATAGTTGCCTAGCCCCAGAGGCATGTTGGAATATATAAGTGAAATATATATTCACTTATATATATATAAGTGAAATATATGTGAATATATAAGTGAAATATATATATATATATATATATATATATATATATATATATATATATATACCCTACTCATCTCTATTCTGATGGCTATCATATGTCATGATAATAATCTATTTACTTGCCTATCCTCCCCACTGTACTCTAACTCCTTGAGGATATGGAGTCTTATTTCTGTATCCCTGAAACACAGCACAGTACCTAGAACAAAGCAGGCACTTGATAAATGTGCATCAACTAAAGAAAGCAGAAAAAATGCAACTAGTATTCGCAGTTTAGATCCTATTATAACAAGATAAGACAGATCAGGTAGGGAGTCCCCACACAGAATGATGCTTGACAGGCTTTTTTGTTATACATTCATTTAAAAACATATGAAGAAAAAAGTAGGGATATGCTATGCTATAAAGAATAGCCTTTTGGTTGGGGGTGGAGGGCAGGTAGGGGATAACGTTTATGAAATTAAGGATTTTTTCAATATTTCTCCATCTCTGTGTAACACTCAGAATTTTATCATTCACATTCTGGTCAAGCTGGTTAATGGAGACCTCTAGTGGGGCTCCAGAAGCCAATGGCCTCCATATGGAAATAGCTCCCCTGAAGTGGCTTCATCAAATACCTAATGTCCCCCTAAGTGGTGTGACTTGAGCTCACACTCAAGGACTAAGAAATGCTGCAAGAGATGGTTAATCAATCAGTCTTTGCAAGCCATAGAAAATCAAGATGGATGTTTAAGAAGGAAGTAAAAGCTGGACATATATTTTAAACCCCTCAATAAAGTCTTAGTTAGGCTAAATAGGAAATAAAAATCAATACACAAAATATGGCAGTTAAATGCAAGAGATTTCTAAAGTATACTTTATTGTACTTTTAAGAATAATTACGAATACAATTATCCTTGTTTGTTAAAATTATTTTAAGCATAGGATTCTACTCACTAAAATTTAAGTCATGAGTAAATTTAGAATCATAAGCTATACCATCATGGTATAATTGACATTATTGTATATTCACAGTACCATGAAAAAATTTTCACTAAAAATTCAAGGGGTTAATGTAATTTTCTATAAAATGAACTTGAGGACAAATTACACATATAAATATATATAGACACCCACATATATATACATACACAAACACACATTATATCTGAATCATGTATAGGAAAATTGCATAAAGGCAGTTTCAAACACACATGGATAAAACATGGAGAAATGCTAAATCCATAAATAAAACAATTTTGCCAATGTATAGCAAAACTTGACTTTTTCCCCCTATTCTCCCTCCTGTACTCAGTTATTTCTCTGGCAGTAATGGCTTTGTTCATTCTACTTTTTAAGGATTTCTCAAATCCTCCTCTCCATCCTCACTATCTTAGCCTCCTCCTCTACAATTTTGCTTCAGATCTGAGTTATTACTAATTGCACCATCTTGAAGTGGTAAAACACTGTACAGAGATATCTGTATTCCTCCTCTATCCCCCAATCCTCAACCCATAGAAATAATTAGGCAGAATTTATGATTTTGTGAATATTTTTCCAAGTGAAAAAAAATAGTATTACATTAAACCATTAGAGGAGAAGGTGATGATAGTAGGTGTTTGGTGTGAAAGAGGACAGTAAAGAAGTCTAAAAAGAAGCCTGAGAAAAGAGTGGACACAAAAAGGTGACAAGAAAAGTGACTAATATCAGAAAACAGGGAGCTAAATAAAACAATATGTATCAAAAGGAGAAAAAAGTAGGAGCTAAACACTTCCAAATTTAAAAATGACTACACAGCCATAGTAATGAAAATAGTGTGGCACTGGCATAAAGACAGACATATAGGTCAATAGTATATAATTGGGAGTCCAGAAATAATCCCTTACACATATGGTCAACAGATTTTGAACAAATGTAGCAAGACAGTTATGGAACAACTGGATATTCATATGAACTAAATGGAAGGAGCTAAAACTATAAAACTCTTAGAAGAAAACATAAGTATATGTTACCTAGGTTAGGCAATGGTTTCTTAAATATGACACCAAAAGCACAGGGAACAAAAGAAAAAATACATAAAATAGGCTTTATCAAATCAAAAACTTTTGAGTTTCAAAAGACACCATCAAGAAAATGAAAAGACAATCCACAGAAAAGGAGAAATTATTTGCAAAAAGACAAATAACCCAGTTTAAAAATGGGCAAAGGATCTGATAGTCATTTCTGCAACAAAGATATACATATGGCCAATAACTACATGGAAAGATGCTCAAAATCATTAGCCATTAGGGAAATGCAAATCAAAACACAATGGGATATCACTGCATACCCACTATAATGGCTATAATCAAGAAGACAGGCAATAACAAGTGTTGGAAAGGATGGGAAGAAACTGGAACACTCATACATTGCTGAAAGGAATATAAAGTGGTGCCGATGCTTTGGAAAACAGTTTGGCAATTCCTCAGAATGTTAAACACACGTATATGATCCAACAATTCCACTCCTAAGTACATACCTCAAAGAACTGAAAACAGATGGTCAAACAAAAATTTGTGCACAAATGATCATGGCAGCATTTTTTATAATAGTCAAAAGGTAGAAACAGCCCAAACAAGCATCAATGGATGACTGGATAAATAAAACTAGGTATATCCATGCCATGGAATATTATTCAGCCATAAAAAGGAATGAAGCACTGATACATGACGCTACATCATGAATGTATCATGAAAACATTAAGTGAAAGAAGCCAGACATAAAAGGTCACATATTAAATGATTCCATTTATATGAAATACCCAGAATAGTCAAAACCATAGAGACAGGAAGTAGAGTAGTGACTGCAAGAGGCAGGGGATTGGAGTTGGGAGATGAGAAATGACTGCTAATGGGTAGGAATTTCTTTTTGGGTGGGAAAAGTGTTCTAAAATTAGATCGTGATGGTTTCACAACCCTGTGAATATACTAAAAAACCCTGAATTATAAAAAACGAACACCCTGAGAGAGATACTGTATCAAGATGGTCTTCATGTAAAGATGAAGAATGATAAGAAATAGCTGACAGACAAGGTCAGGATGTAACTGGATACCCTAGAGAGGGTAGTTTCAGCAGAGCAACCAGCATGGGCACGTCACTGTTAGGAGTCAACAAGAGTCCTGGAAATAGAGGCAACGATGTTGACATCATACTGAAAGTGATTAGCCATAAAAGAAATACAAAATCACAATCATTTAGATTCTAGGACAATACGCACATTGAAAATATTTCCATGAACATTTTAAAAAGATATTCTATGGAATATTTCAGCATTATTACTTCTTTAATGCAATTAATTTTCTAATACCTTAAGAAGATTCAAGTAATATTTATGCAAATGGCCCAGCTTATATATGACATTGCCACATAACACAGCTTTTTGAATTAAAAATTGTAGGTCAAAACTTTTCCAATTATTGTTCTGAATCAATTAGTTTTTCCCTCAAAATAAAGGCCTTGATGTAATTGCATGAAATGTATAAAAGAAACATAGGCAGACTCACTGTTTACAAGCACCCCTGCTTGTTGGAAACTCTGGTTTCTTTGGTGTCATTGGAATGCTACTCTTCATGTAGGTCCATTGTGTAGTGATGAATAAAATGGCTACTGATGCCCTCTAAATAAAAGACTCACTCTCCCTCAACAGAAGCAGGTGCTATTGAACAGCTACTGTTTGCCCAGCAACTTTCTAGACAAAAACTTTACACAAAAGGAAAATACAAATAATTCCTAGGAGGCCTCCTCTGTGAATCTCCTAGACAATAGCCCAGCTGCAGCAATGCCACATGTGTCAATCTTAAGGTCATTTTGGTATTTGTGCCTTTTGATGGCCCCACTACAAGGGTGGTTATTAGGCACACATCACTTAGAATTCCACATTTGGGGTTATATTTCATTACTTGATAAATGTCTTAATATAAGACCTTTATCACAGTCTTTTGGCTGTTGGTGTTTACAGCTTTAACACAATTAAGTGTTGGCAAGAAACATCTTTATAGCACTTTCTCCATGGCCCATAATATTTTAGACTAATCTATTATTTTAAATAATAGCAGTTGCATAATGTTTACCTATTTTTCAAAAGAAAGAACTAGATTTGCAGCTTATAAAAATGTAAAGTGATTTATTATTGATGATAATACCATAATACACATTAAAGGCTATGCTATCTCTAATTTACTTCTGCACATAATTTGCATGAATGTATCTCTACACCTTCATGGTCTCAGGAAATGTCCCTAAAATAACCATCAGAATGAATAAAGGTACATGTGAGGCTTGGGTTTCCAGCTGAAGTTGTATCACAGGTCTTCATATTCATTTATTTTGGTATATTTAAAATTTCCATATTTTAAATATACAGGTATGTCCAAATAATAATGGAATATAAAAGCAATGGTATTTTGAAAATGAGGGAAAGAAAAATGAACAGAATCATCTTTTTAAAAATAGTGAATATTGGTATGGTCTTTTAGAAGCATTATCAACACTGTAATTGATGTTTTTAAAATCCTCATATAACACATGCAAAGGAAAATCAGAGGCATTTTAAAGGAAGCCTAAGCAATACTTAAAAAACAAAAAAAGCCCTCTTCTGCATGTGAGAAAACAAAGCTATGTTGCTTGCAACCCAATAAATAATACAATTATCAGAATTTTGAAAGAAGGTATGATGATCTGGATGAAAACATTTTTCCAAGCAGTTAGAGGATAGGAAGAGGGTAGAACAATAGTTCTTAACCTAAACCTAGAATTGAAAGATCAAGAGAGCCACCTGCAGTTTGAAATCCAGAATTATGAAAATTCCCCAGATCCTCTATTTAAAAGCATTGTTTGTGGGGATGCTTTTCCCAGAGGTTCTGAACAAATTAAATTTGGTTAGGAAAGCCAATCTCAGCACAACTTAGATATACTGTAAAAGTAATTCATAGTGTTTTGAGTTCTATGATGCTTTCAATCTGAGTTCTTTTTAAATTTTTTTCTTATATTTTTGTATATTAATTTTCAACATTTTTGTATATTAATGTTGTATATTAATTTGTATATTAATACATTCAACAATCAATCAAAACATATTTATAACCAATAATATTAGTTAGTTTTTATTCACTAACCAAATGATACAAATGATATTTTCCTACAAACACCTATGTGACCATATTTGTCCTCATAAGAGGAATCTTCAACTTTTGGGGGCACTATCAAAGTACAGAATTATCCTGTTTAAAATATTTTTATTTCCTCTCTTCTCAGTTGGATACCATAATGTTCTCATGGCCTATACCAAAGATAACCCCAAATAAATGTACCCTCAGTTAATATATAAAGTTGTCAGGCAAAAGCATAGCCTATTACAAACCATGGGTCTATTTGGAATGCTAAGAGGTAAAGTCATGGTATTGGCACCTAATATCTGCTGGACCCTAGAATCTAAGGATATCAACACTTAGGCAGGTACAATAGTCTATTTCCCATCTTCAGCTTTCATGATAAGGATAATCTCTTTCACCTGAGATCTAGGAGAAAGTTGACTGAAATGGTTTATGTTTGTTTACCTCTTGTAAAAAAAATGACACAAGATTTCTAAACTGCTGAAAATGGAGATTACTGCATTCTCAATTGACTTCAGGGTAAGTAACTCAAGTCTGGAGCAGAATCTCTCAGTAGCTTGTAAAATGTAACACAGTAGAACACAAAACTATTCCCACCACAAGCAAATGTTTCCCAAACCGTAATATGCCAGCTTTCCCAGGAGTAACAATGCCTCCCCCCCTCAAATATAGTATATTGGAAAAATAAAATATAGGGAATGTTGTCTAATCAACATGAGTCTATTGTTTTTTTAAAAAGGAATAATCAGAATTGATGAGCTGATCTGTCTTTACCATCATTCCTAACTTGAGAAAGAAAGCAGCTATTTTGGGATGGAAATAAAGAATAATCAGATTTTATCCTGAAACTGATAATCCAGCATTCATATTGGCTAGTTGCTTTGTTTCTTTACCTCTTGTGGTAGCTTGGAGCTACGAACCCCAGAAAAACATGTTCTTAAACTTAATCCATTCCTGGGGGTGTGAAACCTTGTAAATACAATCTTTTGATGATATTATTCAGTTACAGTGTGGCCCAATTGAATCAGGATGAGTCTTAATCATATTACTGAAGACCACATATGGAAGGCCACAGAGAGAGAAAGAAAGCTAGAGGGAGCACCAGAAGCTGAAAGCCAACAGAACAAGGGAAAGAAAGGAGAAGCCAGGAGTGGCTACCATGTGCACTGTCATGACACAGAAAAGTCAAGGACCAAAGGTTACTGGAAGCCAGCCCCAGAACACCACAGTCCGGGAGAAAGTATTGCCTTGATAACATCTGATTTTGGACTTCTCCTAGCCTCAAAACCTGTGAGCCAACAAATTCCCATTGTTAAAGCCAACAAATTGCATAGTATTTGTTTTAGCAGCCAGGAAACTAAAACACTTCTTATCAGATTGTACTCTGGAGAGTTAAAACTGACATAAAAGTAAAAGGATTCAAGTCTGCTACTACAGCATAGCTCTGATAACTTTACATTTGAACACAGCCCCTCAAGCACTAACAGGGCTGAGGAAGAGACAGCAGGTCTTCATTCAGGTGGAGGAATACTGAATGACTGACAAATAAAGACAGTTACTTTTGCCTCCCTGGCTTACTTAGACTAAAGCATGTCTCTCTCTGATGTTGGAAGGACATGATGTGAGATAATGGCACTACAATGTGCATAGATATAAATACTACCCCTGGCAGTTCATTTGTAGGTATTACAGAAGGTTTTGGAGATACCCAAGGATCTTACAAATCTTTCCATTTCAAGGAATCTGACAATATTAACTGATAACATTAAAGGCAGCATAATATTTTTAACAATATCTATGTACAAAGTGGGAATATTTTTCCATAAGAAAAAGCCTAAAAGTAGCTTAAGAGTATAAAGCCACTTTGATTATCCCACATGATGTAAAGAAACAATGCCACTGTCTTCCAGTCTAGGTTGATAAAAAAGAAAACCCCTAATAGTTCATTGTACTGCAGATGGATAATATTTCCTCTTAGATTAGTAGTAGTATATAGATAGACTACAACTTGTAAGACTGCATAATATATCTATATTGTTGGATAACTGCTTAGGGTTTGACATGCATTTCAATAGAAATCTGATTTCCTTCAGGTAATATTGAAGTAGATTTGTCAGCTTTAGTTATGTTTTAATGGAAAATGTTTTATATATAATGTCACTGCCAAGATAAAAAATTTAAACTATTAATTTATACTGATAAAAGTAAACTGCAAATAAAATACGGAATCTCAAAATTTTTTTGTTATGGCATCAACATGGTACAATCTTTTCTCTTAATGATTACATTCTTAATCCTATAGGCATGAATCTAATTCTGTTTCTAATATGTTGTCCTCGCAGCTATTTAATATTGTGGAGGTTAAAAAGGCATTGATATGCTTGTCATGTAATAACAATAGAGAATGAAATGCCTTCTTTGGTATTCTTTTCATTTCATCAAATGTCCTTTAAGTCAAGAGGAGGTGTTAGGAGTATGAGCAATTGGGATAGACTGCCTGATTTTAAACTCCATCTCTGCCATTCAAGCTATGTGACCTTGGGTAATTTACTTAACCTCTTTGTGCTTCATTTTTCTCATTTATAAAATGGAGATAATATCAGTTGTCACAGGATTTACTGTGAGAATTAAATGAGTCAATATGTATAAAACAGAGCAATATCTGGCACTTAGTAAGCACTAAATATGTTGGCTATTATTATTGTTATATAGACTTTAGAGTAATCTAAACCAATTAAATATTAGACAAAAATACTAATGCCATGAAATTTTCTATAAACAGAAAGAAAACAGTAGAGGCAATAAAAGAATAAGAAAAACAGCAAATGTAATAATTAACATAAAACAATTAAAATCTGAAAATAAAATCTGCAGTATCCCCAAGGGCATTGGTGAGTCATGCCAACACAGTAATTTGAGTGATTTCAAACTGCTAATAAGTGTGAATCAGAAACCAAAAATATTAAATAAAAAATATCAAAAGGTATAGTGAATGTAAATGAAATTTGTGAGTGCCAAATACCCAACGCATTCCTATATCACAATATAACATACGTAACATTTTAAGAAACTTAGTAAGTCATTGTCATATAACTGCTCGAAAAGTTGGATTTTGAGAATATCTTAAAAAGTTAAAAATCATTATCTCGGGATTTCCAAAAGAATTGCTTTTCAATGTTTAAAAAATATTTTTTTCAGAGAAAATGCTAATAATGTAAACAACTTTGCATTGTAAAAATAATTCACATTTCTGTACAGATGTCTAACCTAGAGAATAAAGACAGGTCTTCTTCTGCCAGAGCTCCTCTTAACAGCCACCTTGCAGCATTTTCCCAACTCTACCAAACAAAAGAAAACAGTATCTCACTGTACTCCAAACAAAGGTGTTCAGGATGGACAACACCGGCTATTGTCTACAGTGGAATCAATGCATGAGAAAATTTATATAGCATTTCCTGGGTTAACTATTTTCATAGTTTCTCGTTACTTTTATTCCTTACATTTCAACACTACTGACCATTATTAATTTAATCTCTAGACTTTAACACTATTGGATTTAAATTCTTTGGTTTTTCGGAGATTCCTTTGTAACATTCACTCTGAATATATTACTCGAGGTTCTCAATATCCATTCCTAAAACAGTAATTTTTAAGACTTTCTCTGCACAAGTCCCTAAGGACACTAAGAGAAACAGAAGACAGCCCCCACTTAAGATTTCATTTATAATGGCAAAGATAGAAAACTGTCTCCTCAGAGAGTTAAGAGCATCATAAAAAAAAGGGGGGGGGGATACTCATCTTACTGAAATTTTCTTTGTGGTGGCTCAAAAAATCGTATGTATAATATCTGTCAGTAAATGATAGCAGATAAACCTGCAAATCACCTTGCTACTACAAAAATAAGTCTAAATGTTAACTACTGTTAATTAGATACACAGCCACGGGGACACACATACACACACACACATACACACACAGTTATTCAGAGAGCACAGAGTAAATTAGGAATTATGTTCTTGAGTCAGCTCAATGGTTTATTTATAGTATGCTTCAGGTTCATTCTCACTAGAAAGTGTTCCACACAATAACATTAACCATCCTTTGCTAAAATGTATTGATGCTGAAGATAGTGTTAACTAGATTCCCTGAACAGAGAAGTGAATGGGTCAACTACAGCACCACATCGCCAAGAGCTTAAATTTTCCTTGTTCTTTAGGATTTCTTTTAACCCAGTTGATGTTTCAGTTGAACTGGCATTATTCCGATTAACTTCTGGGTGCAGGTAGAGTTAAAATATGGGAGACTTGGCATTAACAATTTGATGTATTCCCTCAAGGATCTGTTTCACATAATTGATGTGACAATCCCAGTCTTTCCTGATTATTATAACTTCACTAACAGCCTTAGTTTTTTAGCCAGAGACTTTTTCTATGTTGTCAGTGGAAAATATATCATTAATATTTGAAACAGTCTCAAAATGGACAAAACTAGTATTAGACAGTGTGATGGTTTAGAGGTTTTATGGACCCCAGAAAAGATTATGTACTTAAAGTTAATCCATTCCTGTGGGTGTACACCTATTGTGGATGGGACCTTTGATTAGGTTATTTCAGTTGAGGCCTTCCTCAGGTGGGTCTTAATCTACTTACTGGAGTCCTTCATAAGATACGAAATTCAGAGAAGCCCAGAGAGAAACTAACTGTGAAGGACACAAAGAAAACAGAGAAAAACCACAGAAACAGAGAGGAAGCCACTGAAGCCAGAGCTGGAAGCAAGGAAATCAGGGAGTAGCGAGAGAAGGGAGAGACTAGCAGATGTCACCATGTGCCTAGAGGATTGCCAGTAGCCAGTCTTCAAGGAGAAAGAATCACTTGTTGATGCCTTGATTTGGACATTTTCACAGCCTCAGAACTGTAAGCTTGTAAATTAATAAATCCCCATTGTAAAAGCCAACCCATTTCTGATATACTGCATTTCGGCAACTTTAGCAAACTAAGACAGTTCAATTAAAATTCTATTAATGCTTATTACATATTTGGAGGGAGAAAATTGTTTAAAATTATTTAGACGAGTATTCCCAAGAAATAATACCTAAATAATCAACTAACTTTTACACGATAAACATCATAAGGGACCATAATTAGGCCTAAAACTAAAATAACACTGGTCTCAGGTTAGGGGAGGTAAGGGATGAATTGGTCAAGAGATGCATACAGTTAAGCTACAGGTTATTTTCAAGGCCCTAGCTTTTTTGTTTTGGGTGGTAAACTCAGAGTGGGTTATAAACTAAGGGTTTGTGGGTAGTTCATTTCTGTGTACCCAAGGTCAAAAAAAAAATGGAGAACTAAACTACATGGGTTTATAATATATAACTAATTTCTCTCTATTAAAGTCAATGTATATTAAGAATGATGAAAATGAAAGTACAATATGTGCAATAGTATAACTGGTAATATAAAAATAGCAGCAAAGTAAATTCAGTACCTTTTGTGAAAATAAAAACTAAGAACTAATAATAATTGACTCTTTCAATGGCTGAAGGATATTTTTTTAAATCACCTCAAAACTTCATACAATATTACATATGTTTATTGTAATAAACATTTTTTTTCAAATTTTTATACAATTTCTATGATTCTAGCCTCTCCTGTTTCACAAATGAATAAGTAAACACAATTTGTGGCTTTTTACTATAAGACAGCTGCACTTTATTTTAAATGATTAATTGATCAACTAAAACTACACAAGCATAGGAGTTTAATCTTAAGGGAAATGTGGGGCATTTAGCCTCCTCTAGATCTGGTGTTGTGTTTACAATACAGATTTTATAAATGCATACGTCAGATTTATTTATAAGTGCAAATGCTAAAACATCTTACGCCAACTAATAACTTCCAACAGGTTTTGCATGTAACAA
Organism: Choloepus didactylus; assembly: GCF_015220235.1. Lineage (NCBI taxonomy): Eukaryota > Metazoa > Chordata > Mammalia > Pilosa > Megalonychidae > Choloepus > Choloepus didactylus. The sequence goes on along the minus strand of NC_051335.1, from coordinate 39,691,275 downwards.
TTTCCTAGATCACCTAGGCAACTAAGATTCTGTTATCTTAGGTCCTGGCTCTCCACCATGCCACCTTGGCACAAGTACTAAGTAAATTAATTTGCAGCAGGTCAGCTCCACTCACATGGATTTTCCTGCTTCTATTAAATTTATTTGGGTTTCATGAAGATTGTGCCAATACTCTAGGGAAGAGGCAGTCAGGTAAAAAGAAATTTTTAAGTCACACCACTATAAACTTTTATTCTTTGGTTTATCTCACCAGCATTGAACCATTTGAAAAGTACTAAAGAAACTCATTACTAGGAACTACTTGCACCTCCAAATACCATCAAGCTGCACAATAAACCTAAAGGTGAGTTAAAAAATCAAACTGCATAAAATGGAGGGTCGTGCTATTGTGAGTTTAATTAAAAACAACATAATTTCTGTTCATCTGTACAGTCACAAAAAAGCACTAAAAGAAAGCAGTGAAATTTACATCAAAAACATTTGACTATAAAATGAACTGAGAAGATTTCAAATTATCTTGACCCAGTCACTTTTTAACCCTCCCTATCCCATTCAGATTGTATCTAAATTCATGTTATTGTACAATGCTTTATCGAGTTTTACTGCATTTATGACCTTTGAATTAATATATTATTTACCATCAGACAAATAAGAGTTTTTTCCCTCATCACCAAAAAAAAGAAGAAAAAGGTAAAAATTCTAAACTACTGATTGCCAGCTAGTAAAATTCATAATGGAAAATGTAAAAACTAAATGCAACTATTTATAATCCTTTCTTCAAAAGGTCATATTAAAAAGCCTTAGTGATTTTCAAGTTTGCATTGAGAGACACATCTCAGCATTGAGGTTTCATGGTTGTTACTGATAAATATTTTAAAAGTAAGCATGCTTCAAAAGATGTATTTAAAAAGTCCCTGCAATTTACTTCAAGCAGCTCCAAGAAAGGTTTTAAAAACAGAAGTGGTGCACAACTACATACCTAGTCTCATGATGGGAACCTGTGATAGAACCCACAGACAACCAGTCATGTCAAGCATAAAAATTAAGTCACATTTAACATTAACCAGCAAGACCAGGTGACCAACAATTTATGTGATAAACTGATAAATGATCTCCTGCTCGTCACACATCCCTGAAGAACCATATAGTGAGATGAGGCAACTACAAACAAAGTGAACGGAAGCAATGATTTAAAAATACACTTGAAGAGATTAAAAGAAATGGTGGACACATTGGAAACAACAGAAGAAATGACAACAGCAAAATAAGAAGCAACTGAGAACTGGTCGGCTCCTACTAAACAATCTTCTTTGACAAGGAAACAAAGCAACCATTCTGTAACCAGTGGCTATAGCCCCAAGTTTGTCAGAAAAACCAAGGCCTGCCATAGACGGGTGTTTAGGAATAAACTTGAGTAAAGGGAGCATAAACATCATCAATAGAAACAATTCCTTAAATAGTAAAGATGGGTAACCTACAACATATAGCATTTCTCTGGTATTAAAGAAAGTTATCTGTTTCTCCTCATTTTGCTTTTTTTCATACAGACACTCTGATGACACTATTTTAACAGTATACAAGGAAAACAAAAACACAGCATTCCAAAATAAAAGGTCAAGAATGAGTTAATTTTAATACTGACAAATATGTTTTTCCTTTCTGCCAAAGCGTATAAACTAATAGTCTAAGTGAGATGTTTTCCAAGACAAACAAGAACAATTTAACCTTAAGAAAAGCCCAACATCAATTTTTCATGAACTAGCCACTGGTGGGTTTGCATTTCATGCAAAGAAAGATGAAATGTCGATTTCACACTTGGTAAACTACCCCACCTACTGATCCAAATGAAAACGGAAGAAATTCATCACCAACATATTGACAGCTTGTGATTTGTTTCAAGACATAGCTTTTTATCAGTATTCCAGTCTGCAGATAATATTTTCCTACTATATGAAGTTAATAGTAGGTCTTGACATTATCCTTTTGCTGACTTCTAACAAAATGACTGAGTAGCTTTTAAGATATTCCTAACAACAGAACTGTTTAAATATAATTTGCTCAGGACTAAAGAAAACATACAAGAATCTACCAATACATAGTTTTACCACATATATCTGAAGTTAGAACACTCCAGATGCAGTTATTTTCTCTTACACAGATCATCTGCTATAAACTGCTAGATAAAGAGGCTTTTCTTTAAAAGAGAGATTTTGAAGCTGTAGTTGTTTTAACTGAGCAAGATGTGTTACAAAGTCACCCCATATGAAAAATGTTCTGATAACATGTGCATAGACACATTTCCATATGTGTTATTAAGCATACACAATAAAATGAAAAAATAGGAAAAAAAAGTAGTTTTGACAGAAAATCAGCATACTGGGTGATATTTGTTACTATATGAAGCTTGGAAGGCTTGTCAGAAGCCCTGTCATGTAAAGGGTAAATGAAGAATGAATGCAAATAGGAAAGACAGTATGGAAATTATTGAACTCAGGCACGGTTTATTGTGTATTCATGAAAATCAAAATGAGACCTTCCCCAATAAGAAATACTAGAGGATTTATTGAGTGCAGAGCATTTACTTAGCAAGAAATGGCATATCATCAAAGAATGCCTTTCAAAAACTAATGTTTATTAAAAATGCTTATTGGTTCACATATAAGAGTTTGGATTAGAGAATATTTTAAGCTAAATATGGTCCATTTTGATGACTTGATGCTACACATAGCCTATTTTTTCAGTGGCACTTTCATGTCATTTATATTTTTTTAAATAAATAAAAATTCTACCAAGTCATACTCTTTCTAAAATATGTTTTTAATGTGATCACTCTCCCTTCATTAAAGAGACTGAATAAAACATCTTATTTAAAAATTAAATCAATTATTTTGAGGCTAAATTTCTACAATATACAAAAATAAATGAATAAATTGAGGTCTTAAAGTTGGATGTGTTCTTCATCAAGTCTATATAATAAACTGAAATCACCACCACCACGACAACAATAACAATAACAGCCAAGACTTACACAACATTTACTATGGGGCAGGTACTATTCTTAACCTTTTATACCTTTAAATCTTCATGAAAACCTATGCGGTAATATTACTGTTCCTCTCATTTTACACATGAGAAATTTGAGACCTAAGAGGGTAGGTAACTTACCCAAGGTCCCTTAAAGCTAGTGGCAGTGCTGGGTTCCAAATCAAACATTCTGACTCCAGAGTTCATTCCTTTTCAGAATCTCCTACCCACTGCAAAAAAAAGCTGAAGATATCTCACAAGCCGTTTTTAAGAAGCATATGTCTATAACTAGCTCTCAGATGAGTAAAAGTTGTGTGATTGATGTGGTTCAAGCTCTTGAAAACAAGGATGTTCAGGATTTATGATGGGATGAGAGAACATAAGATAAAATATATGATGTTTCATGTGGGAGAGGAGGAAATAAGTGTGGAGGGAAATAGAGGCAAAGAAAAGTACACAGCCAAAGTAATACGACAAGGAATCTGGGGGGGGGGGGGGAGGAAAGGAAGAGAATTTTATAAAAAGAAAATAAAATTACTCTAAGAAACAAAGCTATGAAACAAACACCATTCCATTCTTAAGACCCAACAAACTGGTTCTCAGATTCACCACTTGACTGAAACTGCAAGTTTTGCCCATAAATTTTCCCTGAATACTTTTCCTTACTCATTCTTCTTGAACTCTTATCTAACTTTAAACATTGATCAGCATCCTTACTTTTCTACCTCTTTTTCTTCCTTTTGCCATTAACCATGGCTACTTTCCATGGTTCCATATTCTGTTTTTTTTCTCCTCACAATCTTAGAAAGCTCATGTATATGAGCCTGTATGTATATTTTGATATTTAGTTGCCTGAAACCTATCTCTAATTATATATCCCACTGCATCATGACAGTAAACATGGTAAAATGAAAATGTCATTCTATATTACACAAAAAAGGTCCTTTCTTATTTCTCCATCATCAGAGCCATTCTCTACTTCCCTAGGCTTATCAACCAATGCTCACCAATCCTACCCCCTTAAAGATATGCCTCTTCCATTCTGTCTTTACTGGTTAGAACACAGTTTCCAACCTTTCATTAGTGTAGCTACACTTTGGTTGCTAAAACAGCCACATAGTTCATGCCCCTGCCCACAGTTTTTTCCCATGCCAGTGTCCATGTCCAGCTGTAAGAGCCATCACAGCTCCCTAATGCCACTCGGATTCAACCTAACCTCCAGAATTTGTTTTCAAAGAATGATTTGAAAATTTCTCCCAACCTCACTTCCCCTTGGCACCTCCTTGAATGCATTTCTCTCTAACCCTCCATTTGCATTTCCTAGTACAATCAAATTGATGAAATTATATACTCTCAGCCCATATAATTTTTCTTTTAAATCCTTACCTCCATGCCTTTAAAATTAAACAACTTAAACATCTAGACCCTGTATATTTTTAATAGTTAACTACACATATTTCTGTATAGAGTTGTGGGATAACAGAAAAATTCACGTTTATTGAATGGCTATCCTAGCAAAGGAACTGTGCTAGATGAGTCTTAAGCACGATACCACAAACTAGGTATTATTAAACAATTTTGTAGCTAAGAAAAAACAGTTACATTAAACTATTCGTCCAAGGTCACAGAACAGAATCTAAATTCAAAATTTATTTTCTTCTATTCTATTCCTTTGCTTATTCCATCTCTCAACCAAATTGGAAGGCATGCTAATCTTGTTTCACTTCTGAACTCTTTCTTCCTTCTGCTGCTTCTGCTGTTTGCCTGCTGATGTTGGAAGCTTCAGGCATCCAAGCTAATTCTGTAACTCTGAAACAAAGGTGTCATAGCCTTTAATTTATTTAATGCTAGCACTTGCGCCCCCACTACTGAGGTATGGTAGGCTCAGTGACAGCTGTATGAAGTGACAGCTGACAGCAAGGGAGAAGACAAAATACCTATAAAAATCAGATGTGAAAACTATTAAATGACAGCAGAATGAGGCTGTGAGCCTCTCCTGGTATTCTCTCTGTGCATTCCTCTCCAACTGAAAACTGACAAGCAAGAACAGAGCAGCTGTCCACCCCCTTTTCTCTATGACTATTTTCTGCTCAATGAACACATGAAGGAAAAAGAGGAGAGGGGTTATTTCCTGAGTCCCTTCGGTTTTCTCTGTGTTTAATCCGTGACTCCCTCCCATTCCTTGTAAAGATGTTCATATAACAGACCAACGCAATTCTCAGTTGTCTCAGCAACTTTAACAAATTCCAGATAGATTCCAAAGGAAGATTCTTAAGGCACCATCCTGTTCTTTAAACTTTTCTGCAGTGAATTCTTAAGTCATTCTCCAACTTACAGATCTACATGTCTGATGTGTTCCCTAAATACATGGGGCATATATGTAAGAGAATCCAGGACTACCCCATGAAGCTGGTAGCATTATCCTTATTTCATAGCTGAGAAAACTATGACTCCATGTTTCCAAGATTTCACATCTATTAAGTCTGGTCTAACTTCAAAGGCCATGAACTTTCCAACAATATTAAGTTTTCTAAAAGAACTTCTATCTGTTATTATTTGAAGATATTCCAGTTCAACAGTTACTAAGTGCCTTCAACAGGCGATGTGATCATCTCATTTACTATTTGTTACAGCCCTGCAAGACAGCTATTATTAAACACGATTTACAGAGTAGGAAACTGAGGATCAAAGAAGCCAATCTCTCTGCCTGCAATACCATTTACTACCTTCTCAACTTGGCTTGAAAATAGTACTTATCACTATAATATAATTTATCTGTAATAAAGTAATAAGTAGCAAAAACAGGGTTTAAAACCTGTTGCACTAAATCAGGAGAATTCCTAAATATTCTAGAGCTGTTTCATCATTTAAAAAATATCCCCAGCATAGCCTATCATTTTAGTTGAAAGTTATTTATAAGAGTTGTTTTGCCTACGTCCTAGATTATGAAATCCTCAAAGAGAGAGGTTGTTTCTTAATTATTATTTTTTAATTTCCACTGTAATATATGAGATGGCTCATAACATGGAACTGACATGAGGACAAACAATTTCCAAAATGGAATGTAGCTCTAGAGTCAAGACTGGGCTCAAACCCCAATTTTGCCACTTCCATGAGAGCTCATGTTAGGCATTTAAACCTCCTGGAATTTCACTTTTCTTTTTCTTCCTTAATTAGGATTTAATAATAGTATCTACTTTGGTGCATTGTAAAGATTAAAGAAAACAATGCATGTAAAGTACTTAGCACAATGGCTGACACAGTAACTTTTCAATAAATGTTAGCAGCTGTTACTCTTATTACCTCGGAGGTCATTCACCTCAGAAACTACTTATTTCCATGCTACAGTCGTCCGTCCTGTAAACCTTTCCCAGATGAAACACAGTTAGGAATATCTCCCCTATGCTCCTACAGCATCTTAACCTACATTATGACAGCACTCATGAAAACAGGTGGTGGTTATTTGATTTAGAGTCTACCTCTTATGCTGCAAGGAGAATTCCTTCGGCACAGGAACTATCCTATTCATCTTGTTAACATTATAATCTAACAGTGTCTACACATGCACCAATCCCTCTGCCTGTAATACCATTTACTACCTTCTCAACTTGGCTTGACTATAGTACTTATCACTAAGGTATAATTTATCTGTTCATCTACTACACACCTGTCTCTGTAACTAGATTGTGAACCTTTCCATGACAGGAATCCTGTTTCTTATTCATTGCTTTAGTTCCAGCTCAAGCAGAGCACAATATATAATAGACATTCAAGAACTATTTGTTTGGATGAATGATGAATAAATGAAGCAAACAAGGACTAAGCAATACATAATGGACATCTTAAATGGCATTTGAAGTATTATGACATAAAACTACAAGCCAGGTCACCATTTATGAATTATCACTACTATAATTATTCATAAGAAGGATATTTTGAGAAGAATTCACATCTTCATGAGCTATTTTAGCTTGAAAGGATAACAGGAAAGTATATATGTAGGTATATATTTGGACTCAGAGCAAATAATTAAGATTTGCTTCTTGTCTTGAGTTGTTTATAAAGCAGAAAGAACCATTTGAAAATCAAGCCTAATCATAAAATTATATAGAGGTAGGTTAAAGAAAGAAAGATTTAGATTTTTTCTTCTTTGAGCACAGGTTGTAGTTTTCTTCTTACTACACATTTGTATAGGAAAGTGAAAAGAGAAGAGAGAGAAGATAAGGAGAAGGCTGGAAATAAAGAGCAAAGGGGAAAAGAAAACACAGAGAAGGGTAAAGACAGGAAAGGGGTGTGGTTTCTACTAGAAAACTAGGAAGGGAAAGTGCTGTTCTTCATCTGAAATTGCACTACAATGTTGCCTGGCTTTGATTTAAGAACTGTTCAGTGTGACAATTTTCACATCTACTAAATTTAGTTCATAACAATTAAAGTAATAAAATTTCATATAACATTTTCCTTTGAGTAAATCACTCTCTATCATTTCCTTCTTCCACTTCTAGGCCATTTCAAGGCAAATGAAATAAAATGAAAATTAAAAATGGCAATACAACTTAAGACATAATTCATATTTGCCCCATCTGATAATAAATTATATATTGAAAAGATACCAGATTTAGCAGTGAGTTTTAAAAGATAAGAAAAAAGGGTTGGCTTAGCTCAGAGTTGCTTGGAGTTGTGGACCTCTGACGTTGGCTGACGCTTAGACATTTTGGAGAATACCATTTTTTTTTTTTTTGGAGAATACCATTTTGAAATGCAACCTGGAAGCAAGCAGATGCCAGCCACGTGCCTTCCCAGCTAACAGAGGTTTTCCAGATGCCAAGGGCCTTTCTTCAGTGAAGAGATTTAAAGCCTCTGGATTGTTCCTATGCCAGAAAAGCTCTGAAACCCAGAAGTACCAGACGCTCCAAGAAAAAACAACCACCAGTTTATCCCTCTGCCCCATATTGTTGATGCCCCTTTTCAGCATGAAGCAATTAGAAAAGTCATTTGCCCAGATAGAGGGAAAATTATCAAATGAGAGGGAGAAGTTGTAACTGAGAAGTTAGGATTTAAGGATTGATTATGATTACTGAATCATCATCATATAGATATTCCTTTTTACTTTCTGGTTATATTAGAGTAGACAGAGGGAAATACCTGAAACCTGAACTGTAATCCAGCTGCCTTGATCTCTGATAATGATTCTATAGCCTTTATCTTGTGCCCTTGTGATTGTAAAAATCTTGTGACTAACCCTCACTTGTACACATTTATCCAGTTTTTCGACTTCGAAGTCTTATGACTACTAAAGACAGCCCCTAATGTTTATTAATGAAGGGCTCAGGGTCAGCCCAGAACTAACCTATCCCAAGTCCAAAGTTATTTTGATAACGGAAGCTGGATCTAACCAAAATGGGCCCACATGACATGTGCATCATATTAAGGCCACCATTTTCTTACATACATGCTGTGACTAACCATGTAATCAATCTGCACATGCTCAATAATTAGATCACTTCTAATTATATCATCTGGGGTTACTGTGCTCATTATCCTAAAACCTGCCCATCTTTTGACACTATAAGACTATCAGAATTATTGCAGTTCGGGGAGATAGATTTTGAACCTATAGGCCATCTGTTCTCCTGCTTTGTGCCTAGCAATAAAACTCTTTCTCTCTTTGAAACCCCAGTATCTCAGGAATTGGTCATTTGAGTGCATTGGGCAAAAGAATCCACTACCTTGGTCCAGTGTGCCAGTTTGGATCTATTACGTCCCTCCAAAAGATATGTTTTTATCCAATCTTGTGGGATATTTGGATTAGGTTGTTTCCATACAGATGTGACTCACCCAACTGTAGGTGACAATTTTGATTAGATTATTTCCATGGAGGTGTAGCCCTACCCATTCAGCATAGATCTTCATTAGTTTACTGGAGTACTTTAAAAAGAGCCACAGAGGCCCAGATGCTTGCTGATGCTGATGCTTAGACATGCTTGGAGATGCAGACAGAAGGACATTTAGGTAAGAGATGAAGCCCAAAATTTGCCCTGGGATATACTAAGACAGAACCCCCAGGCACTTAAAGAGAAACGACCTGGGAGAAAGAACCAAGAACACACAGGAGCTGAGACAGGAGCTGGAACACAAACCGGGATCAGCAGATGCCAGCCATGTGCCTTCTCAGCTAACAGAGGTTTTCCAGATGCCAATGGGCATCCTCCAGTGAAGGTACCCAATTGTTGATGTGTAACCTTGGACACTTTATGGCCTTAAGACTGTAACTGTGTAAGCAAATAAACCCCCTTTTATAAAAGCCAATCCATTTCTGCTGTTTTGCATCCCGGCAGAATTAGCAAACCAGAATAGATTTTGGTTATCAAAGAAGTGGGGTCCTGCTGAGATTGCAAAGACCAAACATGTTGGAATGGCTTTTTAAATGGATAAGGGGAACACTCTGAAAGAATTGTGAGGAGCTTGACAGAAAAGGCGTAGACTGCTTTGAAGAGACTGTTTGTTGAAATATGGACTCTAAAGATACTTCTGATGAGGCCCTGAGCAGAAATGAGGAATGTGTTCTTGTGAACTGGAAGAAAGGCAATCCTTGTTTTAAAGTGACAGAGAATTTGGCAAAATTAAGTCCTGGTGTTGGATGGAAGGAAGAATTTGAGAGCGATGAGCTGGGATACTTGGTTTATGAGATCTCGAAACTAAAAGTTGTAGATGTAGCATGACTTCTTCTTGAGGCTTACAGTAAAATGTGAGCAGAGAGAAATAAACTTACAACTGAACTCTTGGGTTCAAAGAAATCAGAAACTGATGGCTTGGAAAATTATGAGCTTCCAGGGGGTGGAATCTCAGAAGCTACAGCCCAACATGAGGATGTAACCAAACACGGAACCCAGCTGCCATTTCAGCAGAAGCCAAGATTGGAGAAGGAGTTAAGCAGAAAGGATTTTTGGAAAGTCCTATTGTCTGACGGCTTTGACCCCCATGTGCTTCATGGTAAGCCAACAGAATTTTTGTGAGATCTTTACAGACAGAGCCGCTGCTGCTTTGGACTAGAGGGAACAGATAAGGAACAGATTGAAGGAAAAATTTCTTCAAAGACAGAGCCATGGAGGTTGAGGTCTGGAGTCAAGTGGCCTTCGGCTGGGAGAGTGGAGTGGCCCACACGCATGGAAAGGGTGAGTTTGCCCCAGAGGTCGAGGATAGGCCTTCTACCTCAATGCTCAGGAAGAGTTCTGCCACCCCAGGCCCCAAAGACACTTTATGGCCTTAAGACTGCAACTGTGTAACCAAATAAACTCCCTTTTATAAAAGCCAATCCATTTCTGGTGTTTTGCGTTCTGGCGGCATTAGCAAACCAAAACAGCATTGATGTGGTATTGTTTTAGGAAAATGACAATTCATCCGTTGTCTTTATTAACATTAGGTGTTCTAACAAGCATAAATGAAACTGAGGTTTCATACTCAGATTCTTTGATCACATTTGCTACAGTGACACTGAAGCAAATGTATATGTATTCATTACAAGTTGTCACTTCTTTTCATTGGAAGGTAAAGATAATGGATAAAACTTTTAATAACATACCCAAGCTTATATATAAAAGTATGTAATACTTAAGTACACAGAGTAAAGCCAACATGCAAATGAGTAGTTAAGACTATAGATACATGGATTAGATTTGACCTACTGAGTGACATTCAAGAATTAACAACTTGAATTATCAAGACAGTATTTGTTCATCAACCTTTTTTTTTGCAGAAAAGCTAATTATGTATCTATGAATTACTTCTCCCTCTGATCTTGGGAAATTCATTCTGATTGCAAGAAAAAACTAAACTTGCATAAAACATTGAACCGTATTTGGAAAATCACCATTCTTCCAAATGCAGAGCCACTTAAGCACACAGCCAAATAGGCCTACTTTTGCCAAGCAAGGTGGAAAACTTCAAGGCTATAGGTACAATCTTTGATGCCAAAAGTTTCTAGGATAGACTTCCAGTATAATGGGCTAAAAATAAGCAATACACAAAGGGAACATTCAATATTGATATACTCCAAATTAACAACAAATACATTACATGGAGTGTTTAACAAGATCATAAATCTCCCAACTCTTTACCTTGTTTTGTATATGCAAGCTAATTCAAAATAAATTTTCATACCCTGAGCATTTCCCCACTAAGTAAGTTGGTCAGGAAATAGCTTGAACTAAAGACCCACTAAACACTAAAGCAAATAGATGATCTATTACCTGCCCTCAGGAAGCTAAAAACAGGTTGAGTACAGTGAAGAGAACATTTAAAAGTAACTCAAGGGCATTCAGAAAGCAAACGCACATGTTAATAGAATGCATATACTATTAATACAATATATATTTGTTTCTCCTCAGTATTCTCAAAGCTTGTGTCAGGAATAAATAGAAGAAGTAAACAAAATTGTAAAGGAGGTAAGCACTGTGATTAATGGAGTCAGAGATGTAAGATGTTTCATTTGGGGAAGTGGCATGTGATAGGCACATGAGCAGAACCTGCAAGTGATGACAACCAGATTGGTCAGTACAGTTTAAACTGACTTAGATAATGATGGGGGGTAATCAATGGATTGTGTGAGAACAATGACAGATAATAATAGAAGCACGTCAGGAATTAAGTTTCTTTGTCATCATCAGTAGTGCTATAGGTATTTTTCATTTAAAGCAAACATTATAATTTTCTAGAACTCATGAAGTAGGCATATATTTTAAATATTTTAGAGAAACTCATGTCTGTGACAACCTAAATCTCTGAATAAAAAACCGAGAGAAGAATCAATACTATTCAGATAAAAGCTGCAGCAATAAAATGGATCTTCAAACTTTTTGCTGTCTCTTTTCACTAAAGAAGGAAGAGTTTTCCATTCCACAGTTGTTAGAGCTCTACTTTGGAAGTTAGGCCAATATGAAAATATTACACTTCTATCACTGATATCTTTTTATAGCCTACATCCTTGAGTCTCTTTTATCCTTCTTTTATTTCTCATTAACCTTGACCCCCTCCATTCTTAAATGTGACCTTTATCACATCTTAGGTGCACATATATACAGTTCCATAACAGATATGATCAGAAAGATAATTCCATAAATGTGTATCAGAATTCATTTTTTTCCTGGGAAAACACAACCCAAAACAACTCACATCTATATTAATATTTTAAACATTTACTACATGGTCCTTGCCCTGAAGGAATTCATTATTCAAAAATGGTAGAAAAACACATAGACAAACCGAAGCCATGAAAAGCAATTAGTACCAAACAGGCCGTTGGAAGAGCTATATTCATAATTGGACTCTTAATTACTGTTTTATAACCTTAAGAACATGCATTTCTGGTCCACAGTTTCTTCAGTTTCTTCATCTACAAAATAAGACTGCTGTCCAAAATGTTAGCCAGCTCACAGGACTCTACAGGCAAGATGAAACAGGTAATAACACTGTCAACGCTGTTGGCCACATTCTGTGCAAACAGATGACAAAAAATTGACTACACCCCTGGGCTAAAAAAATGCCTGCTGTTATAAGTGATCATTATTGATAGGGATAAAAAAATGATCACAATTACCATGACTACCAGATGGCAGGTACTATGTATATTAACTAAGTTGTCACAATAACTCTAAGGAATAGACACTGTCATCATTCCCATTTCATAGATGAGGAAATTGAGATATTATGTATATTAAGTATCTTACTCAAGATCACAAGCCAGATAGGAAGTAGTAGAAGTGGGTTTCGAACCTAAGCAATCTGAATTCAGAGCCTGCATTCCTAATCCTGATTCTCCAACTAACTGAGCCCTATTTTCTAGTAGGCCTTTGTTTCCCTTTCACCATGACCCCCTGCTGATAGGCACAGTATAAATAAAGCAAGAGAAGTTCACTAATTTCTATTCTATCATAAATGGCTACCTTTATCAGACAAATGCATGTCAATCAATTTTCATTTCTACCTTCAAAAGACACTTAGAAAATCAATATAAGTTTTGGCATCCCTCATCAACAATAGCAACAAACTATTACCTAATATTGAAGGAATTCAGGTTTTCACACTGAACATGACTAATGTGTCCTTCATGAACAAAGCATTATAATTTTTATTTCCTTAACAGGGAAAAAAACATTAAAATGAGTTGGTTCTTTAAATACAACTGTCAATTTTTCCCTAAATCAAAAATGTACTCAGTAAACCATGACAGAAAACATGTGGGTGAAATAGATTTTAAGTGGTGGTGTTTTTTTCTCTATCTTTTGTGATAAGTAATGTTGAGTCTATTTACTTATTCCAAGTAGAAATGCCACAGTGTAAATTAATTACTATCTTTATTGAGGTACAGTACAAAATTTTCTCCAGAGTCCAACTATCTTTTTTGACTGGGAAAATACACAGCATATATCACAGGAACTAGAGGTTAAGGCTGTCCTTTAAGGGAAAAGCATTTGCTTTCTCTGAAAAATGCTCTCATTTAACTATGAATACAACCTCCTACAATTTAGTCTAACAAAAACTAAGCCAGCTTTACTGGACACTGATCTTTTGAAAAAAACATGAATTACCCAAATGATAGTTGGTTGCCTACCTTAGTCATTTTAGCACTAAATCCACCAGCGTACCTGAAGGCTTATGCTATCCATTGAAATTTCTTTTCACAGCAGGAATATAAAAAGTGTGATATTTAATAGAATCAAAATGATCACAATCATCAGATTAAATGACAAAATCCAACAAAGTACATAAGATATTGAAGATTATTTAAAAAAGAAGATGACTACTGAGGTGGAAGTATCAATAGAGCTCTAACTACAGAAATGGCAATGATGGCTCAAGGTCTTCTCAAGATCTAAGAAAGAGGAAGAAGAAATCTTATAAACTCTCAGAAAATGAAGAACAGTTGTATTCAGAGCTTTAAGACTCTGAGGCACATTCCTAATCATTAGTAACCAAAACAGTCTCATGATTCCTGTACATCATGCAAAGTTTAATAGGATTGAACACTTGTATGAAGATCTTGAAAAGAATCCAAAGTCTTGGAGAGCTTTAAAATATGCATCGATTTGCTAAGATAAAGAGTCATTTATGCCACGGGACGGAACTTATGGGGAACACAATACTGTACATACCATCCATGCCTCTCACGTACACTGAGATAAAAGAATTCTGAGAGAGAATTTTACAACTTCTGTAACTCCTACATGCCACAACCAAGGCATCTCCAAGAAAACATAAGTTTAAAATAATTCACCCTATGCTACATCAACAGAATATATTTGGTGTGTGTACCTAAGTATGTATAAACAAACAGCCACAGAGGAAGAGAAAGTGATCTTTGTACAGACTAACCTAAGAATTGACCCACTCAAGTAATTATTGACATAAGCAAAAGAGATGACCCTGAGGTGTGTTGATACTATATTCATATCCCCACATACTCATCATATTTCAGTAGTAGGCCTCTGTAACCCTTGTTTTAATTAGAGCCATGTCCTTAGAGGGGAGTAGAGGCAAATGGGAGTAAAAACCATTGCCATATATCAACAATTCTCATTTAGGAGGTAGGTGACAAATCTGATTAGTCACAAAATATACTGCCTTAAGTAGGAGATAGGGAAGAGTTCTGAATATTAAAATAAGAAATTATTTCAGCTTTTCTTTTTTGTCTTCATTTCATGGCTTTACTAATGTGGAATATGATTTTATAGATCAAATTATGGATGTTTACATTCAATAAAAATTTTTAAAAATGCATTAAAGTCAACATAATTACAAATGCCTTTTGGAATATCCACATAATCGCATCTAACCGAAATATGTGGTGTATATGCAGTCACCGAGGATGACATAACTATAGCAATTTAAACATCTTTTAAGTAAGAATTGTAACTGTGACCGCTATGTTTTGACACTTACACTCTCTAATTAAGGCAATATTTAATGAACTAGTGGTTGTTACTTAAAAAAAAAAATGAGCAAAATCTGGCCTTATCATTTAGACAATTTCTTAAAAATGTGACAATATTGTCAGTGAGAATTCAACCACCTAGTTAATTTCTGTCAACATTTTACTGACGAAAATGTCCTGATAGGATCCTTGACCTTCAATAAAGAGTTTAAATGCATCAAACACAAATCATTAAGTATTTTTCAAAAGCATACAATAGCAATTTTGACATTTTACAAGGCCATTTTTCAAAAGCTCAAGTGTATAAAGGTTTCATTCTGTAAAATCACTTACCTTTTATTAAATTGTATAAAATTAAAATTAATAAGGTCAATCATATTCAAGGTTTTCTTTACTAGTATCAAAAACTATGTGACAAAAATAATTTAAATCAAAAATGGTCATTCTCAACCATTATACTCCATTGTGAATATAGCAGTCTGAGGATAAAGCTTTTACCACAGAAGTTTCTTCCAAAAGAACTATTATGAGTTTCAGAAATCCTCAGACTTTGTATACCGGTATTCTATTTCTAGGTGAATAGTAGAAATAAATGAGCAAATAACTTTAGTTGGCACTTCACAGAAATTCAGGGTGCAATATAAAATTTAAACAATGAAATTAATCATTTGTAGTTTTAAGACCATTTTTTTTCAAGCCTAATTATTTAAATAGGACAGTCTGCTTTGGTTATGTTTGGATTTTATAAGGATACATGATTGTCACAATTTTTTTTTCATCAACTAGTTTTCTAGACTCAGAAAATATACACTTCAGGTATTCACTGCCTTAACCTATACGGAGTGTATTCAAATAATTACTATTTAGAGATGGCCACATTAACACATTTCATTCCTTTTCATTCATTACATTTATTGCAAACTGTGATGTATGTGTACATATCTGTAATGAATTATACATTAATAAAATATTTTCCTTAATGTATTGGACCCAATTTTAGTTCATAATGCTGCTGAGAATATCCAGTAAAACTTTAACTACTGTACCACCTCCAAATCTTTATCTCCAGGTACTTTCCTGAATTCCAGACCATTTGTCATTCTATTTGCTGAATACATCTAGCTGAGTACCACACTCTGTAAAACTCAGGGTTCATTCTTTCTTTCTCCTACCAAAGCTTATTCTCCTTCTGTATTATCTCAATGAGTTGCAACACCAGATACCTCCAAAGTTCCTAAATTCTGAAGAGCTCCATGCTGGCTTCCATCCACACCAAAGGTCAGAAAATGCTTATGTTAATGATTACTAACATTTTCCACACTGCCAAATGTAAAAGACTTTTCTCTGCCCTCTTCTGACTTAACTCCTCAGCAATATTCAGTATGTTTGAACCAGCCCCTACCTTCTTCCTGGAATACTTTCTTCTCTTGGCTTCCATGACACAAAATATTCTTGGCTTTGTTCCTTCTTTGTTGGCATTTCCTTTGCTGGTGACTCCACTTACATCTACCCCTAGAATGTTGGCATTCCTCAGGGATTGATACAGGGCACTCTTTTTTTTTTTTTTTTTTTCTGAAATTCCTCGTTAGGTGACTCTATTCATTCTCATGATTTTAAATTCCATACATATGTGGATAAACTCCCAATCTCTCTCTCAGACCCTGATATTCTTCTAAGCTCCAGTTTCTACATCCAAACGCCTATAGGACATAGACACTTACCTATATTTATATCTCAAATTTACTGTCTTATATCTCAAATCTTAACTTCTTTTCCCCCCCATTCTTCCCTGTCTTAGTAAGTAGCATCATCATCTACCTGGTTGTATGAGCCAGATAAATGGTAATCATATCAGATTTCTTTTTCCACTTTCTTCCCTTTCACTTTTCCAAGTTTAATATGTCTATAATAACTGTTAGTTTCACTTTCTAAATATTTAGCTCCTTCCTTTACATCTCCCCTGCCACTGTCTTAGTTTAAGTCATTAAAATCTCTCACTTATACTATTATAAAAATTCTCCTAAATCTCTGCCATCAATCTTTCACTTTCCCACTGAAAGTGATCTAAAACACAATCTGATCAACCATTGTAAACCCCTAATTAAAAATCCATTACAGGATGCATGTAGGTTACAGTAAAAAAGTCCTTTATCAAATGAATCCAACCTGCCTTTCCAAGTCATCTCCCTCCCTCTTATTTACACCACCAATGCTCCAACCAAACATATGCATTACTCCCCAAATATGTGATGCATTGTCAATCCAGCCTTGGTCATGTAGTCTTCTCTGCCCTCAATGCCCATCTCATTTTGGAAAAAAAAATCTACATATACCTCAAGTTCCAAATCAAATATTACTTTTTCTCTAAAAACTTCTTTACCTATCTTTAGTTATTTGAATAATAAGAATAGTATTCTTTCATGCCTCTTTATAGCTGTTACACTGTATTACAGCAATCTGTTCATGCATCTGCCACTCTTTTGACAAATAATGAGCTCCTTGAGGATGCAAACCACATCTTACTCATCTCAGTATCCCCATCTTCCTAGAACATGATGGTCTGAGATATAATACTCTCTCTCACAGAGTTAAAATATTGGTCTATTGGACTTCATCACCAAATAAACCTAAAATAGGAAGTGCTTCTCCCTCTGGATTACCACTGAACACATTCTATTGAGCCACAACCAGAGTGTCTTCTCACATTGGTGTGATATAATCAGTTCAAATGCAAGATACAAAGAGTTTTTATTTTGTAAAACTTTAATGAAATTTGTGAATCGGTTGCTTTTTAAAAAATGAAAGTAGATTCCACATTTTCCAACATGTTGAGAGAGAAAGACAGAGAGAAAAAACATGTTAGAATTACTGCTAGTACAGGAATAACTGCACAGTTCTTGTGTATGACCATGGATGTGGTAGTATGAAGCTGCTATGTACCCCAGAAAAGGTCATGTTCTTTTTATCCATTCCTGTGGGTACAGACCTACTGTGGATGGGACCTCTTGATTAGATTATTTTAGTTCAGATGTGACCCACCTCAATCATGGTAGGTTTTAATCCTCTTGCTGGAGTCCTTTATAGGAGGATAAAATGCATACAGAAGCGAAGAGACGAAACCCAGAGAACTCGGAGAAGCTCCAGAGAAGCTGAGAGAGGAAGCCATAAAGCCAGAAGCTGAAAGCAATGAAACCCAGGAGAGAAGGCAGAACCAAAACAGATTTTGGTACCAAGAGGTGGTGTGCTACAATTTGCAAATACCAAAAAAAAAATACTGGAATGGCTTTTTAAATGGATAAGGGGAAGATTCTTGAAGAACTGTGAGGAGCTTGATAGAAAAGGCCTAGAATGCTTTGAAGAGACTGTTGGTAGAAATATGGATGCTAAAGGTACTTTCAGTGAAGCCTTAGACAGAAATGATGAATGTGTCATTGCAAACTGGAAGAAAGGCGACCCTTGTTTTAAAGTGGCAGAGAATTTGGCAAAATTGAGTCCTGGTATTGATGGAAGGCAGAATCTGAAAGTGATGAGCTTATGTATTAAGCTGAAGAGATTTCCAAATTGAATGTGGAAAGTGCAGCCTAGCTTCTCCTTACAGCTTATAACAAAATGCATGAGCAAAGGCATAAGCTGAGAACTGAACTCTTAGGCACAAAGAAATCAGAAATTCATGGTTTGGAAAATTCCAAGCTTTCGGAAAGTAAATCACCAGAGGATAGTGCTTCATGTAAGGATTTAACCAAACCTGGAAACAGGCAGCCATTTCAGTACAAGTCAGGATAGGAAATGCAGCTAACCAGACTGGATTTGTGGAAAGTCCCATCCTCTGATGATTGGAACCTCTGTGTGCTGCATGTAAAACCGACAATTTTTTTGAAAGATCTGTATGAACAGAATCACCACCAGCCTGAACTAATAGGGGCAGAAAAAGGACAGATTGAAGGGAAAAATGATTTCAAAGGCAGAACCACGGAAGCCAAAGTCTGGAGCCAAGATACCTCAGGCCAGGAAAGCAGACTCACCCGTGCATGTGGAGAGGGTGAGTTTGCCCCAGAGTTTGCAGAGGTTGGGCCTGTTGTTCAGGAAGTGTTGCTGCTCGAGGGCTCTGAGATACCTGGGGGACTGAGGAGAACGTGCCTGCCCTGTTGTTCACGAAGAGTGCTGCCACCCAAGGCTTCAGAGAGGGTGGAGCTCATTCCCCAGGCATTGGGGAGACTCTGACCACCATCCCACTGTTCTGAGGGGGTTAAGCATGTGTCCCAGACATGGCAGAGAGTCCTGAGGAGGGTGGTGTCGAGAGCATGGCCGTCTTCCCAATGCCTGGAGACGGTGGAGTCCTCACCTCAGTGTTTGGAGAGAGCAGAACGTCTGCATAAGTTCTTGGAAAATGTGGGGTTGCCACTCTATCAAACCCCAAAGATAAAACATCATTCTATTGATGAATTTCAGACCTGGAAATCTAATGAAGCAAGCCCTGCAGGTTTTTGGAACTGTTTGGAACCTGTGAATCCTGTTTCCCTTTCAATTTCTCCCTATGGAATTGGGAAACCTTACTCTATGACTGTCCCTCTCTTGTACATTGGAAGCAGATAACTTGTTCTAAGTTTCAGAGGTCCACAATTGGAGGGGAATTTTGTCCCAGGAAAGACCATGCCTATAGATGATTCTGATGAGACTTTGTACTTAATAACTGTTACCAAAATGATTTAAGACTTTTGTGAGATTGTGATGGAATGAAAGTATTTGCCTATGGAAAGAACATTTTGTTTTGGGTCCAGAGGGTGGAGTGTGGTGGTATGAAGCTTTTGTGTACCCTAGAAAAGTCCATGTTCTTTTAATCCATTCCTGTGGGTGTGGACCTATTGATTAGGTTATTTCAGTTGAGATGTGACCCGCTTCATGCAGGGTGGGTCTTGATCCTTTTGCGGGAGTCCTTTATAAGAGGATAATACAGAAGTGAAGAAATAAAACCCAGATTGCTCAGAGAAGCCCCAGAGAAGCTGAGAGACATAGCATACGCACAGAAGCAGAGAGAGGAAGCCACTGAAGCCAGAAGTTGAAAGAAATGACACCCGGGAAAAAAGGACCAGCAGACACCAACCATGTGCCTTCCCAAGTGACAGAGGTGTCCCAGATGCCAGCAGCCTTTCTTCAGAGAAGGTATCATCCTGTTGATGCCTTGATTTGGACATTTGCATGGCCTTAGAACTGTAATGTAAGCTAATAAATCCCCATGGTAAAAGCCAACCCATTTCTGGTATACCGCATTCTGGCAGATTTACCAAAACAAAATGATGAATATATAAAATACAAAGCAAAACCGATTGCCTGAAAACACAAAAATACTAATAAAACCTTAAATAAAGGAAATGAGAAAACTATTATTTGGGGGATTGGCAGAGAGAGGATGTGAAGAGTCAATCTGTACAGTGCCTGTGGTCCATAAGAGAAAGAAACATGGTGGTCTATGAGCATTAAATTACTATTGTGAACTTCAGGGCCCTGGTTATAAAAATTTAGTTAGGGTGTGAGTCTCAATATGTTTGACAACATGGAGATAGCTATACAGCCCCAGAGAAAGAAACAGTGAGGGCAACTCTTTGAAAAGATATTACAGACCAGGATTTCCATTATTTCATTGCTGCATTCTAGGTATTTCCTTTCAAAGGAAACGCTTATGAGCGAAGCTCAGCAACTGCACTTAAGGTACAATGAAGTTCACACCACCCCACCAGCACAGAGACAGCAAACAAAATGTTGGTTACAGATGTGTTCACATATATACAATAAGTGGATTCTTCCAATCGTCCATTATGGAAATGGAGTTCTTACAATGTACTAACTTCTAAACGCACTACATTGATTAAACAGAAAACCTCTTATAGCTACTGTTATGATGCTATTTTATCCCCTGGGAATAGCAGGAAAAAGATAAGTGATGATTTATTGCAAAGCTTGATGAAAAGCTAAAGGGAAAATGATATCAAGGCAATTAGCAAATTAATAAATTATAGCATAGTCAAAAGGGCCATGAAACAGAATGCCTTGGCTTGAATCACAATTCCACCATCTATTATCCGTGTTATCTCAGGCAAGTTATGAAACTTCTCTGTGCCTCTTCTTTCTTATCTATAAAATGGGACTAACAATGCATTACCCAGAAAATATAATGAGATAATGCTTTTAAGACAATTATAACAATGCTTGGCACAAGATAAGTGCTATGTAAGCATGAGCTATTATTATCATTATTTCTTTCTCAGCCTCGAATTGTCAAGATATTTATTCCAATTAGAATTTTTTAATGTACAAGACCATAATCATTCACTCTGAGGTCAGGGGGTACATAAATTCTAATTAAAGCTGCTGCATTGTGAAGCAAGGGGGAGCTGAGAAAAGAGAAAAAATGCTGAGACATATTCCAGACTCCAATATTAGTGGCATAGTAATTACAGCAATTATAACTCTTTAGGGTAACATTTGCCTTATTCCCAACAAAGAGCAATAATTAAGCACCTTTGTGGAATTAGTTTCCTGCTAGCAAGGGAAAGGCAGAGAAGGGAAAAGAGTAGAACAGCACAAGCAGGAAGCACTGCGGAAAATATTTTCAGGGGAGGATGAGGAGTGAAGGCCAGTAGTCACAATTAGTGGCTACCTAGAGTGTGGCCTACCTGCCTGTCTCCTGGCTATATGGCACTACTGTACAAACTAGAAAAGGGCAATGCCTGTGGGAAGAGGAAGAAGATCTATGCTGGGCGAGTACAACCTGCGCCAAATTTCAGCCCCTACTCACACCCTTCGCTGGGTACCTTTGTGCAATGAACAACCATAAATGGCAGCCCTGGCCCTTCAGTGACATGCCCCTAGAAAGAGCTTGTTGAAAATATAGACATGGAAAGACTGAGATCTTTCAAGCCTGGCACAGATCACTTTTTCTAATGCTTGGCTCTACTTTCTATAGGGTGAGCCTAGCCTCTTCCTTTTATTAGAGTCCCAGAGTGAGGAAGAATTACTGAGCAGACCAGAATCCACTTTACTCTAGGGCATGTAAAAAAACTGTTTTGTTTGTTTTTTTTAAAATGTAGAAATGTAGATAATTTATACAAATTTAAGGATGTGTTTGTTTGGGCAACTGAGCATAAGCCACTAAACCATGTGCCCTTCAAAATACATGTGCATATGCATGACTATAAATGCTTTTTAAAAATTATGATACCATTTCTAGAAGACAAAACAAAACTCAAAAAAAACTACTAAAGTTGTATGATTCCTTTTATGCTTTACTAATTCAAAATGTCAAGTGATAAACAAACTGAAAAAACAAAGGAGATCAGTTACCTAAAAGAATTGTTTTTAAACTTTCTTATATTCTTCCCAGCAATCCTCCAAAATAATTCCTTGGAGTTCATTAATCAAATAAACTAAGCTACCTTAGATGCAGGCTAGCAAATTTCAATTGCAATACACTTTCAGCATGTACTAGAACACTATTTGAAAAGATCATCATACAGAGAAGATACATTATCACCGTGCATGCAATTCGCCAACACTTTGACAAATGAAGTTATTATAATGGTGCTAAAGTACCTCTCTGCCAAACTGAAATGAAGTAAAATTTTACAGCTGAATATGCATCAATGTCCTGGATAAAGTTGGAAAGTACAGTCAACCCACTTTAAATACTTCTTGGGGATTCAGATTTGGTGCTAAGTTTTCTGGGCTAAGGAATAGGAAGAACTAATCAACCACAGTTGCCTTACATAATTCCATACATTCTAGAACTAAGTAATTAGAGACATGGCTGCTTGATCATGAAGCACCAAGGAATGAATAACAGGGTCCTTTGGTAAATATCATAAATAATACAGCCACAATTTTAAAAATTGGCAATTTCTCCAATAATTAATAAATACTAAATTTACTCTCAACTCCTACTACATGATAACACACAATCTTTTAAAATTTCCTGGAAAAGGTATATTATTTCTATTTGGAAAGAGGACTTTGAAATATGGTGCTTCAAGCCATTTAGAAGAAAATCCTAATGAAATGACCTACTTTTCTTTCTGAACTCAACAGGATTTTTGTCAGTACATTTTCAGTGCCCCTCAGGCACACAAAGAATATAAAGATTCTTCTCAGATCACAGATTTAGTTGGAATAAGGATAAAATTTCCTCTTCACCAGAACAAAATTGTTCACTTTATAATTAATCCATGTCTAGTACATAGTATAACCCCAGCCTGGAGTAAATCAAAAGAAAGACTTAGAGGTCCAGTGTTCATCTGACCAAACAGTTAAACAATAAAAAAATAAAAAATAAAAAGTAAAGGTTGTCTTTATAGTCAAAGCAAAAGAGGTATAAACCCTTAGAATTGAAGCAAGGATTAATGCTAAAGAAATAAATTTTATTTCCACGTATCAAAACTGAACTAATTCAAGCTACATGATTTCCTACCCTTGAAAATATTAGTATAGTACATCCAAAGATGTACTATTTTGATTACCATATTGTGTTAATCCTCTGACCACTTTTTCTATCAACATTATCCTTCCTAGCCGTTTCTGATTTGGTGATTAGAATAGAAGATTTATTGGACAGTATGTTTATTTGGCTCAAGCCACAAATCTAGGAGTGATCCTTGATTCCTAGATTTTCTTTTATCCTCTGCATCCTATCCAACAACAAGTTCTGTTGACTTCTGCTTCTGAAGATATTTCCAATTCATATGCTTTTATAATTACTTTCTTTAAATGTCCTGTGTAACCCCCATCTAAGTATTCTCTATCATATTACTGGATTTTATCTTCTTTAAAACATTTATCACTATCTGAAATTCTTATTAATTTCATTACTCATTTATTATTATACATTTACTGTTAGACTGTAAGTTCTAAGGGAGTACAAATCACATCTGCCTTAATCACAGCTATATCTCAAAGGCCTAGACCTAGCATATAGCACAGAGTAGATGTTCAAAAATTATATATACACTTGTGGAATATAAGAATGAGCAGATGAATGAATTTGCTGATTACTATTAAGGGACCCATCATTTTTAGGAAAAACTGCTTATTATATGCCTCTTGAAAATAAAAATAAAACATTTCTGAGAATATAAGCAGTTCTCTCAAACAAAATTCACTACTAATTCTATAAGCCAGAGATATAATTCTGTAACTCTCTTACCTAGTGAGGTGACAAACATACTAGGCTATCGCTAACAATCTTTTTCACAATCTTAGTTTTCCTTTTATTGGATGCCCTACCTGCTATCTTTTCCACTCCAATTTCCAAACTTCAAAAAACAGGTTGCACCAAAGTCCAGTGTTTGACCATGTTCTCTTTTTATTCATATTACGTTTTAGGAGGCAATAAGTGGACTCAGAAATGACTAACCAGAAGGTCACTGGAAAATACTGTCCATCATAGCACATACCAGGTCAGTTGACACAAAGTCTAAACAACAACAAAAATAATTTGGATCCTGGGAGATTCTTGAAGGTAGTAGGAAGAAATAGTTATCTTCAGTCTAGGTAAGCAAGCAGGGTCTAAAATACAAAAATACAGGGATGGTTGCATGGCAAAACAAAATAAACAAAATCCATTTCCACCACAGAGAATTCAGAGTTATTCATTCTGTGGGTCACAGGCCTAATGGAGCACTAAGCATTCTGTGAAAACTAGCAGAGTATGGCATGTGATAGAAATTCTATACATATTCGTTGAATGGGCAAATAAAACAAGGAGAACAGCCTCAATGACAGCCAGGAAGAATTGCTAGAATAATGCTATCTCATTTCTACAGTGAATTAGTTTCTATGTTGGACATCATTACTTATTAACACCTATAAACAGAAACATAGCTCCCCCTACCTGAGCATCAGTTGATCCAAGATTTGTGAAATAAAAACTATGTTGATTATTCAGATGTGTGGATCCAGTTAGAGAAGGGAGATGTATATGTCTGAGGGGACTAGGCAGAAGGAGACTGTTTTACAAAGTTTAATTACATTTAATTCATCACATTATCTGCAAAGGTTGTAAAAATTTCTTTAATCTTTTATTAAAATTTGGTCCCCCCCCCAAAAAAAAAGAATCTTCAATCACTGTTTAGTAATGGAGAATAGCATTGTCTATCTCTTGGGAAATGTATTGTCCATGACCAGCAAATTTTGTACATCAGATAGTATACTGATATATTAAGTCTATTGAATGGTTTATTTAACTCTGAGCTGCTGACTTCATTAAGTTATTAGTCCATAAAAAAATGTCATCTATTTTGATTGGCAAAGAGCTGACTAATATCACGTTTACTAGCTGCCCACCACCATACGGTAAGGGAAACAGATTACTTAAATTCTATAAATTTCAGGGTAGTGTCCTTAAGAATGAATGAATTATTAACATATCCATTCCTTAAGTTTTGTATGTCTGTTAAACAAACATGAATAATAAATCAGGGCATATATCAATTTCCTCTCAACAAGGTTGGATCAATATGATAAGTAAAATGCTGATGTTCTATAAGCAGCAGTCATTTGACAACTCCAATGTCTTAGCAACTCTGTTACTTCCTACATACAGAGTTGCTGGGTTCCAAGGTAAATTTCCTTAATGGCAGTATTCAGGCTGATTTGTTGAGAAGTACTCAAATCAACCTAACTCCAAGTAATTATTGATAGGTTTAATTATTCATAATGTGCAACTATTACTATATATGCAAATGTACATGTTATCACCATGTGTGAAAGCCCATTTATATAGTTGATTCAAATTTAAAATGTTTCATGTAAACCCTTTAATCTGATCCTAATTCAAACTGAGAAGTGCAGAAAATTTGAAGGGAATGCCTATGGACAACAAACATTTTAGTGAGTGAGAGGGGAGGGGAGGGGGGAGAAAGAAAAGAAAGGGTATAGTACAATTTTAATTTAAATAATTAACTTGCCAAAATTATTATATAATTAAGCTTTCCACAATCTTTTAAATGGTTTATAATTTTTAAAAGCAATCCATCTGAAACAGTATAAAAAACATACTTTCATAAGTTGACACATTGATTCCTTTCAAACAGTCAAAGAGGCATGCTGTCATGCCAGCAACTGCCATACAAAGTCACCTCTTAGCAGGCATTTGGAAATGACCTTGAAACTCAATATCCCACACTCCAAAACACTATTAATGAAATATTAATATTTACATAATAGGCATGATAATGTAATTTGCCTTGAGGGGAACAGGTGGCTCGCAGATGCCACCTGATGGTTAGTCACAGAAAGTGTATTCCACGAAGTCGTAGAACTGACAAATTAGAGATGAGGATTTCAATTGCTCTACAAATCCTAAAAGAACCATAACAAGTTAAGCAAATGCCAAGAAGCCAAAAACAACAGAAAATTTTAAAGCATATGAAAACACCAGAAGATATGGATAACCCAAGCCCAAGCACTCAAATCAAAAGATCAGAAGAAATACAGTACTTAGAGAAACTAATTAAAGAACTAAAGATGAACAATGAGACCATGGCATGGGATATAAAGGACATCAAGAAGAGCATGGAACAGGATATAAAGGACATCAAGAAGACCCTAGAAGAGCAAAAAGAAGATATTGCAAGACTAAATAAATAAACAGATGATCTTATGGAAATTAAAGAAATTGTTGACAAAATGAAAAAGATTCTGGACACTCATAGTACAAGACTACAGGAAGTTGAAAAACGAATCAGTGACCTGGAAGATGATAGAATGGAAAATGAAAGTACAAAAGAAAGAATGGGGAAAAAAATCGAAAAAATTGAAACGGACCTCAGGGATATGAGAGATAATATAAAACATCTGAATATAAGACTCATTGGTGTTCCAGAAGGAGAAGAAAAGGGTAAAGGTCTAGGAAGAGTATTCAAAGAAATTGTTGGGGAAAACTTCCCAAATTTTCTAAACACCATAAATACACAAATCATAAATGCCCAATGAACTCCAAATAGAATAAATCCAAATAAACCCACTATGAGACATATTCTGATCACACTGCGAAACACGGAAGAAAAGGAGCAAGTTCTGAAAGCAGAAAGAGAAAAGCAATTGACCACATAAAAAGGAAACAGCATAAGACTAAGTAGTGACTACACAGCGGCCACCATGGAGGCAAGAAGGCAGTGGCATGATGTATTTAAAATTCTGAGTGAGAAAAATTTCCAACCAAGAATACTTTATCCAGCAAAGCTCTCCTTCAAATTTGAGGGAGAGCTTAAATTTTTCACAGACAAACAAATGCTGAGAGCCTTTGCAAACAAGAGACCTGCCCTACTGGAGATACTAAAGGGAGCCCTACAGACAGAGAAACAAAGAAAGGACAGAGAGACTTGGAGAAAGGTTCAGTACTAAAGAGATTTGGTACGGGTACATTAAAGAATATTAAGAGAGAGACGGGAAAATATATATGGCAAACATAAACCAAAGGATAAGATGCCTGATTCAAGAGATACCTTCAAGGTTATAACATTCAATGTAAATGGATTAAACTCCCCAATTGAAAGATACAGATTCACAGAATGGAATAAAAAAAATGAACCATCAATATGTTGCATACAACAGACTCATCTTAGACACAGGAACACAAAGAAATTGAAAGTGAAAGGATGGAAAAAAATATTTCATGCAAGCTACAGCCAAAAGAAAGCAGGTGTAGCAATATTACTCTCAGATAAAATAGACTTTAAATGCAGGGATGTTTTGAGAGACAAAGAAGGCCACTACATACTAATAAAAGGGGCAATTCAACAAGAAGAAATAACAATCATAAATGTCTATGCACCCATTCAAGGTGCCACAAAATACATGAGAGAAACACTGGCAAAACTAAAGGAAGCAATTGATGTTTCCACAATAACTGTGGGAGAATTCAACACATCACTCTCTCCTATAGATAGAGCAACCAGACAGAAGACCAATAAGGAAATTGAAAACCTAAACAATCTCATAAATGAATTAGATTTTTAACAGACATATATAGCACATTACATCCCAAATCAACATGATACACATACTTCTGTAGTGCTCATGGAACTTTCTCCAGAATAGAATGTATGCTGGGACATAAAACAAGCCTCAATAAATTCAAAAAGTTTGAAATTATTCAAAGCATGTTCTCTGACCACAATGGAATATAATTAGAAGTCAATACCCATCAGAGACTTAGAAAATTCACAAATACCTAGAGGTTAAACAACACACTCCTAAACAATCCGTGGGTTAAAGAAGAAATAGCAAGAGAAATTGCTAAATATATAGAGATGAATGAAAATGAGAATACAACATACCAAAACCTATGGGATGCAGCAAAAGCAGTACCGAGGGGGAAATTTATAGCACTAAACGCATATATTAAAAAGGAAGAAAGAGCCAAAATCAAAGAACGAATGGATCAACTGAAGAAGCTAGAAAATGAACAGCAAACCAATCCTAAACCAAGTATAAGAAAAGAAATAACAAGAATTAAAGCAGAAATAAATGAAATAGAGAACAAAAAAACAATAGAGAGGATAAATATCACCAAAAGTTGGTTCTTTGAGAAGATCAACAAGATTGACAAGCCCCTAGCTAGACTGACAAAATCAAAAAGACAGAGAAAACCCATATAAACAAAATAATCAATGAGAAAGGTGAAATAACTGCAGATCCCACAGAAATTAAAAAAATTATAAGAGGATACTATGAACAACTGTATGCCAACAAACTAGATAATGTAGACAAAATAGACAATTTCCTGGAAACATATGAACAACCTAGACTGAACAGAGAAGAAATAGAAGACCTCAACCAACCCATCACAAGCAAAGAGATCAAATCAGCTATCAAAAATCTTCCCACAAATAAATGCCCAGGGCCAGATGGCTTCACAGGGGAATTCTACCAAACTTTCCAGAAAGAACTCACACCAATCTTACTTAAACTCTTTCAAAACACTGAAGAAAATGGAACACTACCTAACTCATTTTATGAAGCTAACATCAATCTAATACCAAAACCAGGCAAAGATACTACAAAAAAGGAAAACTACTGGCCAATCTCCCTAATGAATACAGATGCAAAAATCCTCAACAAAATACTTGCAAATCAAATCTAAAGACACATTAAAAAATCATACACCATGACCAAGTGGGGTTCATTCCAGGCAAGCAAGGATGGTTCAACATAAGAAAAACAATCAATGTATTACACCACATTAAAAACTCTAAAGGGAAAAATCAATTGATCATCTCAATAGATGCTGAAAAAGCATTTGACAAAATCCAACATCCGTTTTTGATAAACACACTTCAAAAGGTAGGAATGAAGGAAACTTCCTCAACATGATAAGGAGCATATATGAAAAACCCACAGCCAGCATAGTACTCAATGGTGAGAGACTGAAAGCCTTCCCTCTAAGATCAAGGATGCCCGCTGTCACCACTGTTATTCAACATTGTGCTGGAAGTGCTAGCCAGGGCAATCCAGCAAGACAAAGAAATAAAAGGCATCCAAATTGGAAAAGAAGAAGTAAAACTCTCATTGTTTGCAGATGATATGATCTTATATCTAGAAAACCCTGAGAAATCGACGATACAGCTACTAGAGCTAATAAACATATTTAGCAATGTAGCAGGATACAAGATTAATGCACATGTCAGTAATGTTTCTATATGCTAGAAATGAACAAACTGAAGAGACACTCAAGAAAAAGATACCATTTTCAATAGCAACTAAAAAAATCAAGTACCTATGAGTAAACTTAACCAAAACTGTAAAAGACCTATGCAAATAAAACTACACAACTCTACTAAAAGAAATAGAAGGGGACCTTAAAAGATGGAAAAATATTCCAAGTTCATGGATCAGAAGGCTAAATGTCATTAAGATGTCAATTCTACCCAAACTCATCTACAGATTCAATGCAATCCCAATCAAAATTCCAACAACCTACTTTGCAGACTTGGAAAAGCTAGTTATCAAATTTATTTGGAAAGGGAAGATGCCTCGAATTGCCAAAGACACTCTAAAAAAGAAAAACCAAGTGGGAGGACTTACACTCCCTGATTTTGAACCTTATTATAAAGCCACAGTTGTCAAAACAGCATGGTACTGGCACAAAGATAGACATACAGATCAACAGAATCGAATTGAGAATTAGGAGATAGACCCCCAGATCTATGGCTGACTGATCTTTGATAAGGCCCCCAAAGTCACTGAACTGGGTCATAATGGTCTTTTCAACAAATGGGGCTGGGAGACTTGGATATCCATATCCAAAAGAATGAAAGAGGACCCCTAACTCACACCCTACACAAAAGTTTACTCAAAATGGACCAAAGATCTCAATATAAAAGAAAGTACCATAAAACTCCTAGAAGATAATGTAGGAAAACATCTTCAAGACCTTGTATTAGGCGGCCACTTCCTAGACTTTACATCCAAAGCACAAGCAACAAAAGAGAAAATAGATAAATGGGAACTCCTCAAGCTTAGAAGTTTCTGTACCTAAAAGGAATTTCTCAAAAAGGTAAAGAGGCAGCCAACTCAATGGGAAAAATTTTTGGAAACCATGTATCTGACAAAAGACTGATGTCTTGCCTATATAAAGAAATCCTACAACTCAATGACAATAGTACAGACAGCCCAATCATAAAATGGGCAAAAGATATGAAAAGACAGTTCTGTGAAGAGGAAATACTAATGGCTAAGAAACACATGAAAAAAATGTTCTGCTTCACTAGCTATTAGAGAGATGCAAATTAAGACCACAATGAAATACCATCTCACACCGATTAGAATGGCTGCCATTAAGCAAACAGGAAACTACAAATGCTGGAGGGGATATGGAGAAATTGGAACTCTTATTCATTGTTGGTGGGACTGTATAATGGTTCAGTGACTCTGCAAGTCAGTCTGGCAGTTCCTTAGAAAACTAGATATAGAGTTACCATTTGATCCAGCGATTGCACTTCTCGGTATATACCCAGGAGATCGGAGAGCAGTGACACGAACAGATATCTGCACGCCAATGTTCATAGCAGCATTATTCACAATTGCCAAGAGATGGAAACAACCCAAATGTCCTTCAACAGATTAGTGGATAAATAAAATGTGGTATATACACACGATGGAATATTACGCGGCAGTAAGAAGGAACGATCTCGTGAAACATATGACAACATGGATGAACCTTGAAGACATAATGCTGAGTGAAATAAGCCAGGCACAAAAAGAGAAATATTATATGCTACCACTAATGTGAACTTTGAAAAATGTAAAACAAATGGTTTATAATGTAGAATGTAGGGGAACTAGCAATAGAGAGCAATTAAGGAAGGGGGAACAATAATCCAAGAAGAACAGATAAGCTATCACGGGTAAATTTAATGTTCTGAGAGTGCCCAGGAATGACTATGGTCTGTTAATTTCTGATGGGTATAGTAGGAACAAGTTCACAGAAATGTTGCTACATTAGGTTACTTTCTTGGGGTAGAGTAGGAACATGTTGGAAGTAAAGCAGTTATCTTAGGCTAGTTGTCTTTTTCTTACTCCCTTGTTATGGTCTCTTTGAAATGTTCTTTTATTGTATGTTTGTTTTCTTTTTAACTTTTTTTTCATACAGTTGATTTAAAAAAGAAGGGAAAGTTAAAAAAAAAAAAAAAGAAAAACAAGGAAAAAAAGATGTAGTGCCCCCTTGAGGAGCCTGTGGAGAATGCAGGGGTATTTGCCTACCCCACCTCAATGGTTGCTGACATGACCACAGACATAGGGGACTGGTGGTTTGATGGGTTGAGCCCTCTACCATAGGTTTTACCCTTGGGAAGACGGTTGCTGCAAAGGAGAGGCTAGGCCTCCCTATGGTTGTGCCTAAGAGCCTCCTCCCGAATGCCTCTTTGTTGCTCAGATGTGGCCCTGTCTCTCTAGCTAAGCCAACTTGAAAGGCGAAATCACTGCCCTCCCCCCTATGTGGGATCAGACACCCAGGGGAGTGAATCTCCCTGGCAACGTGGAATATGACTCCCGGGGAGGAATGTAGACCCGGCATCGTGGGACGGAGAACATCTTCTTGACCAAAAAAGGGATGGGAAAGGAAATGAAATAAGCTTCAGTGGCAGAGAGATTCCAAAAGGAGCCGAGAGATCATTCTGGTGGGCACTCTTACGCACACTTTAGACAACCCTTTTTAGGTTCTAAAGAATTGGGGTAGCTGGTGGTGGATACCTGAAACTATCAAACTACAACCCAGAACACATGAATCTCGAAGACAGTTGTATAAAAATGTAACTTATGAGGGGTGACAATGGGATTGGGAAAGCCATAAGGACCACACTCCACTTTGTCTAGTTTATGGATGGATGTGTAGAAAAGTAGGGGAAGGAAACAAACAGACAAAGGTACCCAGTGTTCTTTTTTACTTCAATTGCTCTTTTTCACTCTAATTATTATTCTTGTTATTTTTGTGTGTGTGCTAATGAAGGTGTCAGGGATTGATTTTGGTGATGAATGCACAACTATGTAATGGTACTGTGAACAATCGAATGTATGATTTGTTTTGTACGACTGCGTGGTATGTGAATATATCTCAATAAAATGAAGATTAAAAAATAATAATAATTTTAAAAAAAAGAAAGTTAATATCCACACTTGTAGGAATTGATCCTAAGAAAATAAAAATAAAAAGCCAAACATTTACATACAAGAACGTTCAACTGCAGATTTATTTATAACTTTGAAAACTTGAAAACAATCTAGATGCATAATAAGAAAGGAATGATTATGATACTCCATAAAATGTAATAACATACAGACATTAGAAGTCACATTTTGAAGGTTAACATAGGAAAATTCCCATAATGCTCCATGAAAAATCAGCATGCTGAGAGACAGAAAGAGAAGGAAATGTGCCAAGCTAAAAAAATATAAATCTTCAGTGATGTTATTGCTGATTTATTTTGTCACATATGTTTCTAAATTGCCTACAAGTGTGTATTAATTTCAAATATCAGAAAAGAATAATAAAATGTGATAAATAATAAAAAAGAGTTATCTTTGAATATTACCGTGAACCTGCCCTGTGCTGTGGAGTATCAGAATGATAACATGACTGGCATTCAAATAGCTGTTTTTTTTTTTTTATTCCTTTAAAGACAAGACAAATGAGTTCATGCCTGAACCTTAGCAATAGTGATTTCAAGTAGGTATTAATAAAAATGCTTAATTATAAGACCAAATAGCATAATATATTTCACGTGGAAGGTTTCATATCATCCTTCAAAGATAATTCCAGAAAGTATAGCTAACTACCAGTCTAGGATGATATATGGTTGTTTCCTCAGCAATCTAGGGGGATGAAGTTGAACAACTCATTCTTTCTTAGCTCTAAGGTCAGGTCTATGAAAATATAAATTGATCTACTTTGATAGCCTTAAAAGGTCTCAAACTACTGAAATAAGCCTGAATTTCTTTGTTCAAACCTAGGAACCAAGAACACATTTGTAATGTTAATTAGACCCTACTGTATATTTGATTTCTACAAAACCTCCCACATATCAGTATAAACTGAAGGATTTCAGACAGCCATGCTTCTAAAAAGCAAGGCATTGAGCTATAATAACATAATGTATTGTTCTGTTTTGTTTTTCTTAATGGGGCATTCAGATTAAACTGAGTTTGGGGTGTTGAAATTTATCAAATAGGTTAATACTTCCAATCATTCAGGCAGAATTCTCATAATCATGATAATTAACAATTATAGCTTGAGTACCTTGGACACAATGACTTACCAGATATTAACAGAGGGAGTTCAGTGGAAGACTTACCTTTTTAAAGTGCCTATTATGTAAGAAGGAGGTAAAATGTAACCAAAATAGTGAGGATTATATTACATACCTATCAGATGAGTGAAATCAATGTCTAATCTTTGTCTATACTTGAAGTCTGGGTCAATACCACTGCAGTGCAGCAGTATCTGTGAAACACACTCCTCAATTATTTTGTAATACTGTGGCCTAAAAAGGAGAGAAAGTATTCTTAAATACTTTTTCTACCTAAAAAAATATCAATTTTCTTAAGAAGGGATTCAGCAAGATAAAGGAACCAAGTCTTTTTATAGCTCTGTTTAAAACAACAACAACAACCAAATTTTTAGCACTTATGTCCCCTTAGGAGAAATAAGCCTAAGCTTAAAGATGGTCTGGACATTATAGCTCAAAACCCACTGTGATAAAATGTACGGACAACATTTAGTGACTTAGTACTGTAGTTTGCTGAGTATAATGCTTGTGCTCAAAGACACTTATTAATCTTTTAACTAGAAGCAGACTTAGAAAGCATTTCCAAGGCCACTTGACTACCATAATCCTAAAATAATCAGTTTAAATATTCATTATATTTTAAAATACAGAGTATAGCTGGTACCATTGGAACAGCAATGCCATCAATGAAAATGGTTTACTCTTGATCTCCCGGTGGTTGCGATAGAGGACCTATATTAGTCATGCAAGCCACTGCTCCTCTACTATCATGGCCACATAAGATAGGGGGCAAACAAATATTCTGTGGACTACAAGATCACAAAAGCATTTTTATTTTGTTCAGATGAAGTACTCATTAAATCTGAAATTATTATTGTTTACATTCAATTGCATTTCATTATTTGACAACATATGGAGAATAAAAACAATGGGCATTGAAACATTTTTCCTAGGATGTCAAAAGAAATGAAAGTTTAAATGCATTTATTTAGAAAATACAGATTTCAAAGATGGATCCACTTTTATAACAAAAGTGAGGAGCTGGAAAATCACTATACAAGAAAGGTAAATGAGGAGGCATAACCCAACATCCTAAAAATAACCTGAACTATCAACATTTTCTCCTAAACAGAATTAAGTATATGATGGGTAACTTCTTAGTGTTGCATTAAAGTCTCACAAGGTCCCTTAACTGGCTCCAAAGTTAATACCAAACCAGCTTTATGGTAAAATTTGGTTATAAGAGAAGTCTATATAAAGAAAGAAAGCAACATATTTATTAATTAATATAAAATGCATTTACTATTAGAGAAAACCCTGCAGGCTGGGATCACTAATGATAGATAAGAAAATATAAGCAGTTATTTTTTATAATAATAACATTCTGTTTTTCATTACACACACATTTACCCAACACCTATGTGTAAGAAACTTTTGGTGGGAACATTGGAGGAAAGAAATGAAACATAGAATTTCTGCCCTCAATCTCATAAGGGCAGAAAAATGTTCATAAATGAAAGAGATACAAACAAAGCAAACAAAATACTCCAGGAGTTTCAATGAGGGAAATATTACTTCCAACTTTGGGCAGGGGCAGGGGGTGAGAATTAGAAGGGGAAGAAGACTTTACAGAGAAGAAGTCCAGCTCCAAGGTCACTTTGGTTCTGAAGCATTTCATGACTTTCCCAGAATCCCAAAGTAAGAAACTGAATGGTTGGGAAACAAATGGCCAGCAACACTATGACAACAATCTCTTAGATACAAAATAATTTCATATAAAACAATTGCCACAGGAAGATTATATGCCAGCTTTGTTTGATTCAGATGCTTCCACCATTCAGCCTTGTTATAGTCAGATACTATTGCATTTAAATATAAATATATATATATTAAGAATACAAACATTCATATAAGGAATAAGTCAATGTTTGAATTGAATTATATCTCTAAGTCATTGGAGCACAATTTAATAAATTGAAGAAGCATATTACTTATAGACATATGTGAATTCAGTGAACTTCTCCATGA
Source organism: Choloepus didactylus (assembly GCF_015220235.1). Lineage (NCBI taxonomy): Eukaryota > Metazoa > Chordata > Mammalia > Pilosa > Megalonychidae > Choloepus > Choloepus didactylus. Next base: position 39,655,527 of record NC_051335.1, on the reverse strand, counting down.
AAATTCTTATCCATGAGGTAAACTACCTTAGGCTCTTATCTATCCAAGACCATTGAGCAGCGTATACCTATAATACAGCAAATCAGTGTGCAGATTTCAGTATAGTCTATGTAAATTGTCAGGACAGTCTTACAATTCCGTAGCATGAATCGCAAGGACAGCATTATCGTGAGATTATAAAGTAACTAAATGGATATAAATTGGGCTAGTAGACAAATGCTCTAATAATGGTCCATAAAATTGCCCACAAATCCCTCCTGCTTCCTAATACATGCAAAATTATGTTTGTGGTTTCTCAAAAGGATATTCCATTTCTGCTCGAATGTCATTGAGGCGGTGTGATAATTCAGTTAAGTCGTCCTCTTTGTTCTCATCAAATACTTTCAACTGAATATCAAGCTCATCATTCTCTTTATCTTTTAGATCCTAAATATAAATACAAAACTTAACAAATAACAGTGTGACAGCAGCATACTTTGACAGCAGCATAAGTTTGATAATAAAGACCATAACACTATTATTCATTTGCACACAGAAGAATTTCATATTTTGACACAGGCACCTGGTTTCCTAAAAGAAAGTAAATGTAGCTAAGTTTTTCTTTTTTAAACTAAAAGGACCTCATTACAATCAGTGTATTTTCTTTTCATGCCCCAGATTTTGATTATTCACATAAAAAATTAACTATCACTTTTACAATGGAAAGAAAACTAATTGCTAACCACCCAAATTAAATGCTGTCATTTTGACTAAACACACTAATCAAAAATCATAAAAGAATTCATGCAGTTAAAACATTCACATATGCCTTTGGCAAAAAAAATGCAAATACAGATCTATTGTATCAATGGAGAACAAATGCAAGGATATATTCAAACACAACAGTCCCAAGTATGGCGTGAAAAGTTGTATAAACAAATATATTTTAAATGATATTTTGTGATTTTAAAGCAAAAAGGCTTTAGGACTTTTTATCAAGCTGTGTCTGTCTAGTCTCCTCCCCCACCTTTCATTTTTGCTTAGCCTAATCACAAAATACCAACTTGGGCATCAAAGATTTGTTTTTGTAATACATTATGAGCACATGCATTACAAACCTCTGATAATTTTCAAAATAATAATATAAAAAAAAATTCTTGAAGCATGCCACACTAGAGATTGTTGGGCTTAAGATATATCACCTGGAAGATCTTTAAACCTGTGTCCATTAAGTTGCAGCATTCAAAACCCAAATTGATAATCATAACTGTGGATGCTCAAGGGTGATACCGAAAGTGGTACTAGTATGTTCAGAGCTGAGCTTGAATTCTAAAGGGAAATGCAAGCATGGTGTACTTTAAAATAAGTAGATAGAACAAAATATGGTGCATTTCTTGTTTCTATTTTTATTCAATAGAACAATTATAAATGAAGATGTAATGGCTATTATTAAAGCCAAACACAAATTTAAAGCAACTTCTAGATGTTCATTTCCAAATACTCACATATGTAATAATATACTGAAAATTTACCTATAGGGCATACGAAAATAGTTATTAATCTGTTTCTACATAATTTCATATAAATGTATTAAAATAAATGTATTTATACTTAGTTTTCACTTAAGTAATAACTTGTTTGGTGTCTACTTACTCACATTGAAGGGGAGTGAAGAAATTTACTGGAACGAAAAACTATCTAACACTAGTGGGTCATGTTATTAGGTGATTTCTTAATTCTACTCAGAAAACAACAGAAACTAGATACACCCAATACACCAATCATTGTATAAAAAACATTTCATACATTTTAGAATATGGATTTTTTACTTATTCTTATGTCACAATGTATGATCTCTTAAATATCCACCATAAAACTTGAACACAAATATATTTGAATAATAGAAAAATCTAAACACTGTCATTTAATTAGCATCAGAACTTTAAAAAACACAGAAATCAGTCTGCATGATTAAAATATTTTCTGTGAAAATAAATGGTTAAACATTTAATTTAGTTTTTAATTAGGCCCAGACATTATTTATACAATATATATAGCATGTGAACATATATAGCACAATATAGAAAATATAGCATGTATAAATGTAATGTGCTGCAAATATTATTTATTAATGCTCCAGGCATATTAACATAAATATATGCATGTTTACATACATACGTGCATACATGTATGCATATATATAAAAATTCCTTTCAATCAAATGTCAAACCTTGAAAGATACATTCATACATTCTTTATAAAATATTTTAATGAATAAATAAAAAAAATTTTAATTGCATGAATGTTACAGATATCCTACAAAAGAAAATGGAAATGCATCACTAAAATTTTATATTTTAAAATGTTGAAGATCATAAAATTACAGAATTATACTACTATTATGTGAAATATTATAAATATTTTTCATATTCTTTAAATAGACATATGGTATAGAAACTGAACTGTTTTTGAAGATTCCCTGAAACATATAATTAATTTCTATGACAGTCAACAAAGAAAATCAAAGTCCATTACCAGCATACTACTGAATACTAGTCAAGCAATTAAAATTGTGTACTTAAAAGAATAAGAAAGGTTTTGCCTGTTTTTTAAAAGAGGTAAAGAATCCCCACTGCCCACAGACACAATTTCATACTATCTTGTTCCTTTACATATCTAATTTACCTATTATTTACTTAATTTATTTAACTAAAAAGTCGGATGGAAAAAACTACACAAGAAGTCAATGTAAGTTAAGTACAGAGCAAATACTATTTTAAAAATCAGCACATAGTAACATCTCATTTATTTCAAATTAATAAAGTAAATTTATCAAAGAGAATTTCCTAGATAAATTAAGTATATAAGTTCCCTTTAAATAGTAAAATTTAACCATAGAAAGAGGGAAGATTTTGAAAATAAAATTTTTATAGAATGATATTAAAATTATTGTCCTCATCTCTAGGATCCTGATAAATCATTATGAAAAAACTTTTGTTCTGCTATAATATTATGATGATCTCAGGGGCTACTGAAATACTAAAAACTATTCTTCCCTAACATTTAATGGTTCCAGATAAATATAATTTTTAATCACTGTACTGACTATTTTTTTATTGCTAGTTATTTTTTATTGAGATATATTCACATACCACACAGTCATACAAAACAAATCGTACTTTCGATTGTTTACAGTACCATTACATAGTTGTACATTCATCACCTAAATCAATCCCTGACACCTTCATTAGCACACACACAAAAATAACAAGAATAATAATTAGAGTGAAAAAGAGCAACTGAAGTAAAAAAGAACACTGGGTACCTTTGTCTGTTTGTTTCCTTCCCCTACTTTTCTACTCATCCATCCATAAACTAGACAAAGTGGAGTGTGGTCCTTATGGCTTTCCCAATCCCATTGTCACCCCTCATAAGCTACATTTTTATACAACTGTCTTCGAGATTCATGGGTTCTGGGTTGTAGTTTGATAGTTTCAGGTATCCACCACCAGCTACCCCAATTCTTTAGAACCTAAAAAGGGTTGTCTAAAGTGTGCATAAGAGTGCCCACCAGAGTGACCTCTCAGCTCCTTTTGGAATCTCTCAGCCACTGAAACTTATTTCATTTCAGTTCACATACCCCTTTTCAATGTACCAACTATTAATATTTGCGCTAGCCACATCTATTTTACTGCTCTGGATATTCTATATTCTAGGAAATTAGAACTCCTCCTCTTAGAATTATGTATAAACTAAGAATAAATAGAGAAAAAAGTAAGAATTTTAAAGGCTCATCTATGGATATATTATTAAGCTTTAGTGCAATAAAGCTTTGGTGTATCAAGTTGCAATAAATTTTATGAGTTTTAATATAAATATTTAGTTAATTAGATAGTGAGTTAATTAGTTATGGATGTCAATAGTAATTGGCAGGTTAGGTAAAACATTAAAGCATGGCCATTCTGTCTTTTGCTCTAAATTGTGAAAAAACTACTAACAACAACGTTAGTAATAGTAAAATCTATGGTATTAAAGGAATTACCTCCAATTTTCTGAGGGACCATCTACCTGCCCTCTGGTTCACATCTTGTATATAAGAATTACCCAAAAAAAAAAAAAAAAAAGAATTACCCGGATAGTGTGTGTGTGTGTATAATTTTATATGTATATAAAGTTATATATATATATATATATTTTTTTTTTTTCAGACCAAACATATCTACTCCACAACCAATAAAATTTTGACAGTCTCTTTGTAGGGGGATATACCCTACCTATTAGTTGAGAATCAGAGCCATATTTAGCTGGTGTTACTAATTTAAGTAGATTCCGTAACTCCACTGACTTAGGAAGAAAAAAAACTGAGAATCCCTGTGGGGACTTCCTTCTATTCTAAAACTTTGGAGGCAGAAACATGACACTTTCTACTTTTCTCTCCCTCAAGAATCACTGAGATCTGAGAACCTGGGCACAATGAAGAGATGTGATAGTTAAAGAAAAATCTAATTGGAAGCATATATTAAGAATATATATATAAAGGAGTACAAAATGCTACAAGAGGCTGTATATAGGGCTAGATGGCCAATGAGAAAGCATAACTTGGAAACATTAATGTGTAATCTTTACTATCAGCATATTCAAATGAATAACATACTGTGAATCCAGTAAGCCCAGCAGAGATTAACACACTCAGACCAAATATACAAAAAGTAAGAACAAATACTACCACCCCATATCCTTCCAGAAAAGATGAGGACTAAAATAAATTAAAATGAGAGCCACGGTTTTCTTGATGAATCAGTCAGAAAACAAATGTTCAACAATAAATAGACATAGAGAAATAAAAGATGGAAAAATAACAGCAACATCTAAGGTAGAAAGCATGGTATGCTAGCAAATGAGTAGCAGATGCTAAGGAAAACTTGAAGCCAGCATGCTTCCAAAGAGAACCAATCTAAGTGAGGACAAGTGGGAAACCAATTAAAACGCAACTGAAAAACAAACCAGAATCAAGACTACAGCCTTATCGCTAGCTATCTAGTCCACAGACTTTATCAGTCTTTTCATGAACAGAAATCAGTGATAAAACAAGAATATTTTACACAATTAGGTAAATGTGCCTAAGTTAATTGCATATGGAACCTCTATACAGACCACTTAAAATGTTGCTTTGATTCACAGCAACCAATTCCATAGTCAGCAACTAAAGAACCACTCAAAGTTAGGATAACACAGAAATTTCTGAAACCAGGTAGACCCAATCATACATATTATTAAGATGAGTTTCAATAGACTCAATCAGACATCTCATCATGATGGGTTTCAACTACTTTCAGTTAGGACTATCAAGACCACAACTTACAGACACATGCTACACTCTGATTCCTCACCAAGAAACGTCCTTGATTTTGGTATTTCTAGTAACCCAGTTCTTATACACATAGTCATTGACAACTCTTTGTTTCCTTTCTCAGTCTTTTTATTTTTCTCTCTTATTTTTACTTGTTTCTCAAGTGTGTTCTGAGTAGCTTCAATAAAGAGACTAGGAAGATTTTACTTGTCTCCTTTAGCAATGCTATGATCTTGAACAAAGTTACAGTTCAGTTAACATACTTCATAAAATATAAAGCCACAGAGTTTTACCTGTATTTACAGAATAAGTGTGCTCATTTATCTCTGATCCAGCCTACATAGCTATTTCAAATAGCATTTTGAACACTAGCATAGTTAGAATATTCATATTCAATTTAAAAAATGACATTCTTTTCCTTAGAAAAATTCTTAAATCATTTTAAAAAGAGTATCAACCTTAAGTAATGTGTCTACAATATAATACTGAACATAAGTGGCATCAATCTGTTATTGAATAGGAAAGCAAAAAATTTTTAATGAAAATAAAACTGCAAAAAATACACAGTAGTCTTCTATGTTCTCGATATTCACTAGTCAAAAAAAACAAAGTGCCCTTTGAAGATATAAGTGCCCTTAAAGAAGAAAAAAAAAGCATCACTTCTGGACACATTGTTAACAGAATTATGAATCATCAGCTCCATAAAGTAACTGATATTACTGTGATATTAAAAAGATCACAAAACGTCTAATGCTTTACAAAAGAAAATAGCAAGGCATATTTATTTATTCTACGTCAAGTACTTTTGTGTAAAGAGAGAAATAATGTTAAAGTTAATCAAAATAATAAATGTATACATTCAACTTACTGGTAACATTGTTTTTAGTCCAGAACGGAGAAATTCATTCCTTAAATGTATTCGAAAATCAAGCTCATAAGGCAAAGTGACAAGGGCATTTATAAACTGCATGTGGGCCACCTACAATTAGAAAACAAACTTTGTTTAAAAATTTTTTATTTTAATTGAAATATTTTTACTTCAGGCATTCAGAAAATTATTTTCATTTTTCCATTCAGTAAAGGTATTCATACATATTTTATAACGTATAAGAAATGAAAATATTTCTACAGGCATAATGATGAATATGACTTAAGAGTATAAACAGTAAAATTAACAATAAAATGTCTAATGTCCGGAACAATTCTAAGGAAGATATGATGGATAGTCAAGTACACTTACGCTTTGCCAAACAACATAAAGGAATATTAAACGCCCTCTGAGAAACCCAAAATTCCAAAAGTATGTATATAAAAGATCACAAAATGTTATCTTTCATGTCCAGCTGTCCTCAGAGGGCACTTGGCCTCAATTCTATACTTTTCTTAATTTCTAAACTTTCTAACATAAATCAAATAAAGTTATAAAATACCCTGACATTAAGCAGGAAACAATGATAACTTGAGAAATTATTAAACTGATTTATGCTCTCTCCATCCTCTGATTGCAATGGATTTATACAAAAATATAGAAGGTATTAAAATATATAATTAAGATGAATTAACATACTATGTATGAAAAAGTTAATGCAAGTGAATTAAGATCAACTAGAAGGCACTGTGGCACCAATCTAATGTGCACTGCATAACAGAGTAAATACATGGGTTTCTTTTCAAGTGAATGAGTTTCATTAATTATATTGATACCGGAAAATGAATTTGGCTTTTCTCACCTTTTAATTTTGAGGTTCCCAACGAAAAAGGGGGACTTACTTTCTGGTACTTACAAACTACAAGGAAATCAACAAAATGCTAATTGCCAGGTATTCCATACATCATTCCAGCATTTTGGGGAAATGCTACTCAAGTTTAAGGCAACTGGTAATAGTTTAATTGAAGAACTGCATGCATAAAGTGATTAACTTTAAAGTAGGCAACCACTAGTAGAGTGCTCAAAGAGGAGACTACAAGAAGATTTTGGAAAATACCAGACTTAGTTAAGATGCTAAGTATATACAGAAGGGAACACAAATAAATCAATATTTACTACAGGAAAAATGCAATACCAAAAGAAAAATATTTCAAACATATTTTGACTTGACTTATCCTGACCTCTTATTATGATAAAGTTATTTTTTCAAGGTATAGATAAAAGAGTAAAATGAATCTTACTTTTACATATATAACATGCATTCAAGCCACTTTTTGGGAGATTTGCCCATCTACCTCATATCCAGGTTGAAAAGTCAAAAGTTTGCATTCTTTAAAGGGGATGATTCAGGTTGTTTCTAGCAATACTAGATACATAAATGGTAACTGGATTATGCAGTCCAATTTCTACAAATGTTCAAATATTTAAAAAAAAAACTTAAAGAATTTACTAAATTTTTGCCATAGATGTGGCATTGCCTTAAAAGACACACCAGTTAAGTTACTATGAAGATTATGTCTTAACAGATAACTTAAATTTCCTATGTACAAAAAGAAAAAAGGCAAGTTTTTATATAGTTCAGATAGCCTGAGATATGTTTGTGTACTGTACACATCCATAACTTTATTATTACTGCATTTGCTTGAATGATCCGTTATTTTACAACTATGATACGACCAAACAAGCCAAAGTACACATACAATCAAAAATTAATAGAGACAAAAGTTGTCATCGGCTAGGATTGTTTTTGCCAGAAGAAATTCTAGCTTAATGGCTTGTATTAATATGAGTGCAGAGAAAATTTTTGTTAGAAACACATTAATGAGTTTTGCTACAGTACTTTTATACAAATGAAAATATTTGGATCAGGAGATAAAAAAATAAAAGTCAATAAAATGAATGACTATATCAACATTAAAATAAGTTTACATTTAACAAGATAAATGTTGCAATGCTATTAAATACTCATTTTGCATAGAATGTATGAATATATAACTGAATACTAAGAAAAATTATGTCCTTTGACTAAAGTATAAAATGAGTAGGAAAGCCTTCGAAGTCAGTAAACAGTGACAGACACTTGTTTACCAACTTACTTTGTACTGTATCAAATTATCATAGATATTTAACCAATTACAAATAACATAAGAGGAATAGTCATAGCACCACGTTATTTTACAACATAAATTTCTAAGCAATACTTTTTTATAGAAATATTTACATTGTGTGTATGTGGGGGGTGGGAAAGTCATCTTAATTATTTCTATTCCTTTATGCTACTATACTATCACTCTCATTTTCAGAGAACAAGAAAAAAAAATACAAAATGGAAATAATAGCTACAATTTACAAAGACAAATTAAATTTTTTAAAAAAGAACTAGCTACCCACCATCCATTACTAGAAATTTCCCTTCATGTCAAACAGCAACCCTACACTCATTTCTTAACTCCCCATTGAGTTTTGGACTCAATGTAAAATATGTAATTTTTGACAAGAACTACATAAAGGTGGGGGAATGGAGGAGTATAGGAACTTAGTTTATGTGTCCTATTGAAATTAAGTTTGTATCAAAGAAAAACAACATTGTTATGGATTTAAGAGTTTAATTTTAAGCCCCACGGTAAACACAAATTATCAGAGAATATGACCATAGAGATGAAAAGGAGAGTATAGGTGAAGAGAAATGGGGGAAGGGGTAATGGGGAGTTAAGAAAGGAGTGTAGGGTTGCTGTTTGGGGTGAAGGGAAATTTCTAGTAATGGATGGTGGGAAGGTGATAGCATTACAACATTCTAAATGTGATTAATCCCACTAATGGAATGCAAGGGAGGGGTGGAAGGGAAGATTTAGGGTGTATATATATGTTTCCACAATTGAGAAAAAAAAAGACAGTCTAAATAGATGACAATTGAATGCCAAGGATGACCCTGGATGGGATCTGAGGATGAAGGACAGGAGGCTCAAAGGGACACAGTTGAGACATAAGGAAAAGGAAATAATAGATTGTAAGCTTTGTATCATTGTTGAATCTCTTGTACTTCTTAGCTGTGCTTAATGGGATTGCATAAAAGAATGTTTTTGTTCAGGGGAAGTGTATATGTGAATTATAGTGTATGTTCAAGGATGTGTGCAGCTAGCTCTCATATGTTCAGAAGACAGAGCAGTAGATGATGGATGATAGGGAGGGAGGGAAAGAAATAGCGATGTGACAGCATGTTCAAGTTAGTGGATGGGGTATTGGGGGAGGGAGGTCAGGGAATGCTGGAGTTCTGTCTATGGGGTTTGTATTGTTTTTGCAACTGTTCCTATAACTTCGAATTTATTTCAAAATAAAATGTAAAAAAAAAGATAACTAGCTAAAAGGGCAGCAAATATCATGAATTATAAAAAGGAAATACCCATTGTGCAGATTCTGAATTCATAGCTAAATACAAAACCCCAAACCATTACCATCATTAATAATTATTATTATCAGTTGCCAAGCAATGTATTAGGAGCCTTACCTTATTCTCATTACAACCAATGGAGCTAAGTGTTATTATTATCCTTATTTCATAGACGATGAACCCGAGGCTCAAAGCAGCTAAATAACTGAAAGCCTCACAACAAGGAGGAAACTCAAGATTCTAAATTATCTCATTTTACTCCAAATGCAGAGTAATTTCCAGCTCATCCTGGCTGCCTCATAAACTCCATTCATAGATTCGTATAACAAAAGATTTTAAGGATGGGTAAAATAATAAAATTTGACATGTGCATCAAGCTTGCTGGGAACATAGCTGTGAAGCTATAGCTTAATTTAAAAAACAATATTATAACAATATGTTATCTAGTATATAAAGTGGCCATCATAATATATAATGGAATGCAAAAAGAATAGGAAAGGTACATCCCATTTATATACATCCTGAAAGGCTAAGTATGAGCAGCATCCCATTGCCCAAAATTATGCTTTCTTCCCTCCTTTCCTTTTACCCCACTCACCACTCACTGGACACACATGTGCTGTGCTGCTCAATACAGGATCTACTAGTTACAATTTAAATGTAAATTAATTACAATTAAATAAAATTTAAAATTCAGTTCTTCAGTTGCACTAGCCACAATTCAAGTACTCAACAGCCACATGTAGCTAGTGATTACAATATTGGGCAGCCCAGATATAGAACATTTTTATCACCACAGAAAGTTCTATGGGACAGCACTGCACTGAAGACTTGAAAAAGAAAAAAAAGGCTCCAAAGAGGTACAAAACTGTGGCTGAATAATGAAAGTTTCAAAATTGGTATGTTCAACTTCCAAGCACATAAATCTTTAAAAGCATGAGTGAACTCTACTGAACTCTTCCAATGAAAATAAATCTTACTAAAAAAAAAATACAACTCCAGATAGACAGTAAGACTCATGAGATTTTAGAGCAAAAGAGTATGTAAAATACTCTGGTCTAAAATGCTCATTTAAAGGTAAAGAAACTGAAAATCTAGAAAGACTGAATGATTCGCCCATGATCACAAAGTGAATAAGCCACAAAACTGGTACTGGAACCAAGATCTCACAACTTACAGCTTTGGATTCTTTCTACCACACTCTAATGCACAGATCTCACATTGTTGAATAGCATTTCTCCTTATACTGGAAATAAATAACTTTATACTGAATATCACAAAGTCCATTATCCTGATTCCTTCTGTTGCTTAACTTCTTTATGATGACTTTAAGTTTCAGAGTGGTCTGTCATATCTATTTCAGTTTTAAATACTACTTCCATGAGAATTAAAATTTCAAAATCACAGGAAATCATTGAATTTTTTCCAATATGAATAAATATGCTAGGCTGAGACAACAATTCTGATTTTTTAATTATTAAAAATCATCAGTTTATGTATTTGCCATTTTTATCTAATGATCTCCTTATGTCATAAAGAGATTTCACATGATATCTAAATAACCTATTGAACAAACGCATAAACGTTCATAGATAAAAACAGCCAACTTTGCCCATGTGATAAAGCATTCAATAATTAGTGGCATGTATAATGATTTACTAAACCAAATTACTATCGGTGTTTTCACCACATTATGACCCTTCCTTTACTATAAGACTATATTCTATTTCTACAATTGCCCTCTGCATTCTTTATTCAATTCATAGGGTATTATCGCCTTAATTTGGGAGAGGAATGGGTTGCTTAGAGAATAGCATATCACAAAACAGATTGTAAACTCTGAAAAGGCAAGGCTCATCTGTATTTATTAAGGTTTCTTTTGCATCCCTTAACATCCCCCAGTAAAATGGTTAAAATACAGTGGGTGAATAGCATTTTAATATTTCAAATTTTATTGGCATGGAATATGTCATTAGAAAAATAAATTGCTTTCAATTTCTTGCCTAAGTGGTAGAGAGGGGGATATATTTAAAAATGAAATATCTTCACAAAATTATTGGGAAAATGTCAGAACCTTTTATTTACTTTAATTTACCAGTTTTGAAAACTAAACGAACATTTACCTGTTTGATCGTAATTCATAGAGCTATAGAGTACAATTCCCAACTCTAGGGCATTCTCAGACAGATTATCCATATTGCCATTAGCTGTGACAAACTATGCTTTTAAAATTTTATTGACACTGTCACAGATTTGACCTTATTAAGTACTTTGTTGACATTAACAAGGTCTTTCTTTATCCTAGCCCAGCAGGAGTTAGAAAAAAAGTTGGTTTCAATCAAAATAAGTTCCAAACAAGAAAGATACAAATGTACAGAGCAAGTTAAGTGAGTAAACACTTGGAGAAGGATTCCAGGTCAAAGGAAGAAATGTACAAAGGTATGGAGGTAGAGGCATGAAAGAGTATAACATGTTCAGGAGACAAAACCGCAGTATGACTGGATCAAAAAGTATACGGAGAAGAATGGTGGAATATAATGCTAGAAAGAAAAGCAAGAGTAAAAAGATAAAACATTAAAGGCTAGACTTTAATCCTAGTAGCTATGGGATTTTAAGCAATGATACAATTTTAAGCAATGTATGATGTCAAGCAATGATACAGCAAGAACTACAATTCAGATAACTTCATGGAACATGATTTAAAGGGGACTACAATGGAGAGTAGAAGATATTTAAGAGTTCAGTTTAAATAAAATGGTGATACATGTTAATATGCTGAAATAAAAAAGTGGCAGCAGGGGTAGGGAGGAAGGAGTATTATACATAGAAGGGAAATTCAACACTAAGGAAGTGGAATTGATAGAATTTGGTGACTGATGGAATGGTGCACAAAGTAAGAATGGATTTGAAGATGGCTGTTAGGTTGCTGGTTTGTGCTATTCAGTGGAAAATACTAAGGATAACCAGGATACGGAGTATAAGAGGAAGGCAGGTCAAAGTTGGATCGGGGATTGGAGTTGGAATAAAGAAGAAGAAAAGGAAGATAAGTACAGTTAAGGACAATATTCAGTTGAAATCCAGTCCGTAGGCAGCTGAACATCTGGAGTCTCTGAGTCAGAAGAATTCTGGAATATAAGAATTCAGAGACAGACATCACATATAAATGCTAGTTGAAGTCAAGAGGATGTATGGGACTTCCCAAGGACAATGTACAGAATGAGAAAAGCAAAGGATCAAGTTCCAGGATTCAGCAAAATTCAGCAAAATTAAGGGTCAAGCATGGAAAAAAATTAAGGGCCAAGCATGGAAATAATACGAGATTTTAAAGGAAACATAGAAGGAGAAAAACTGGAAAGCTTAGTATCATAGAAGTCAAGGACAGAGAGAGTTTTGATAAAGGAGTGATCAATACTGTTAAATGCTGCTGAAAAGCCAATACGAAGGCTTTTAAAGTATCTATTGCCATGGGGGACTGGTGGTTTGATGGATTGAGCCCTCTACCACAGGACTGGCCCTTGGCAAGATTGTTGCCGCAAAGGAGAGGCTAGGCCTGCATATAATTGTGTCTAAGAGCTTCCTCCCGAATGCCTCTTTGTTGCTCAGATGTGGCCCTCTCTCTCTAGCTAAGCCAACTTGGCAGGTGAAATCACTGCCCTCCCCACTACGTGGAATCAGACACCCAGGGGAGTGAATCTCCCTGGCAATGTGGAATATGACTCCCAGGGAGGAATCTAGACCCGGCATTGTGAGATGGAGAACATCTTCTTGACCAAAAGGGGGATGTGAAAGGAAATGAAATAAGCTTCAGTGGCAGAGAGATTCCAAAAGGAGCTGAGAGGTCACTCTGGTGGGCACTCCTATACACAATATAGACAACCCTTTTTAGGTTCTAATGAATTGGAATAGCCAGCAGTAAATACCTGACACTATCAAACTACAAACCAGAACCCTTGAATCTTGAAGACAATTGTATAAACATGTAGCTTATGAGGGGTAACAATGTGATTGGGAAAGCCATATGGACCATACTCTCCTTTATCCAGTGTACGGATGGATGAGTAGAAAAAATGGGGGCAAAAAAAAAAAAAAAAAAGGCACCCAGTGTTCTTTTTTACTTTAATTATTCTTTTTCATTTTCATTTTTATTCTTATTATTTTTGTGTGTGTGGTAATGAAAATGTTCAAAAATTAATTTTGGTGATGAACACACAACTACATAATGGTACTGTGAACTGAATGTACGCTTTTTATGACTGCATGGTATGTGAATATATCTCAATAAAAGTGAATTAAAAAAAAAACCTTGGTGAGTGAATCTTTTATAGGATATCAGGTAGGGACCTAGGTGTTCGGGGTCTACTTCTGGTAAGGGCATGGCACACTGTGGCCATGTGGGATGTCAAGCTGGAGCTTGCATAAAAGAAACCTCCAGGATAGCCTCTCAACTCTAATTGGGGTCTGTCAGCCACTGTGACCTCAGCTTGTTACTTTTCTTTTTGTCAAGTATGCATTTTCAATACTTTGCTGCCAGGGCCAGGCTCATTCTTGGGAGTCATGTCCCACATCACCAGGGAGATTCATTTCCCTAGGAGTCATGTCCGTTGTTGAAGGGAGGTTAATGAATGTATTTGCTGAGTTGGGCTTAAAGAGAAAAAAGCTACATCTGAGCAACAAAAGAAGTTCCCTGGATGTGCCTCTTAGGCATAATTATATAAAGTCTCAGCCTCCCGTTTACAGCCCTAAGTTTCCAAGAACAAGCCTCAAGTCAAGAGCCTGATTTATGAAGTAGTGGGTTCCTGAGTTCACTTAATATATATTCTATCCCAAGATAAATGGTCAGTTTCTTACATTTTCTTCACTTAGTTGTACAGTCAACACTCACAACTTTAAACAATTATCATAACATAAAACATCACAGAGCTCTTATCAACTGCTAATTATTCATCCCTAGTATGAGTGTAGTGTTGGCAAGATTTTCTTATTAAATACAGTCTATAATATGTAATGAATAGTTTTTCCATATACCACTCAGTTGTTAACTCTCTGCACCAGTGTCATACCTTATAAGTATAACATGCAAACAGTAATTTAGGTTTGTGGGGCTACTCTGTGGGTTACATGCCTTTAAACAACCATTTACAAACATGTTTACCTTCACTGTGTCACTGATACTTATAATCCCATTAAGGAACCACAGTCATAGCTGACCATTCCCATACCATTACGTTCACCCTCATTATCATATCCCCCCTGCATTAGCTTCTATCTATCTCTAGGTTCCCTATATTCTACATTATAGGACACTTCCTTTACATTTTTCACAGAGTTCACTTAGAGGTAACATACAATATCTCTCCTTTTCTGTCTGGCTTATTTCACCCAGCATTATGTCTTCAAAGTTCATCCATGTTGTCTTATGTTTCAGGACCTCATTCCTTTTTACTGCTGCATAATATTCCATCATATGTATATACTACATTTTGTTTATCCACTTATCTTTTGAAGGACATCTGGATTGTTTCCATCTCTTGGCAACTGTGAACAATGCCACTTGAACATCAGTGTGCAAATATCTGCTCATGTCACTATTTTCAAATTTTCTCAGTATATACCGAGAAATGGAATTGCCAGATCACAGGATAATTCAATACCTAGTTTTCTGAGAAACTACCAAAATGTCTTCCACTGCGGCTGTACCATTATATAGTCCCACCAGCAATGAATAAGAGTTCCAATTTCTCCATATCCTCTCCTGCATTTGTAGTTTCTTGTTTGTATAATGGCAGCCATTCTTATTGGTGTGAGATGATATCTCATTGTGGCCTTGATTTGCATCTCTCTAATAGCTAGTGATGATGCACACTTTTCCATGTGTTTTTTGTCCATTTGTATTTCTGCTTCAGAGAAATGTCTAATCATATCTTTTGCCCATTTTATCATTGGGATGTTTGTACTATTGTTGTTGAGTTGTAGGATTTTTTTTATATTTGCAAGATATTAGTCTCTTGTCAGATACATGGTTTCCAAATATATTCTCCCATTGAGTTGGCTGCCATTTTGACAAATTACTTCAAGGAACAGAAGCTTTTGATTTTGATGAGTTCCCAACTATCTATTTTTCCTTTCGTTGCTTGTGCTTTGGGTGTAAGGTCTAAGAAGCTACCTCCTAATACTAGGTTTTAAAGATGTTTCGCTACATTACCTTCTAGGACTTTTATGGTACTGCCTCTTATATTGAGGTCTCTGATCCACTATGAGTTAGTTTTTGCATAGGGTGTGAGGTAGGGGTGCGCCTTCATTCTTTTGGCTATGGATGCCCAGTTGTCCCAGCCCCATTTGTCGAAGAGATTATCCTGTCCCAGTTCAGTGGATTTGGGGGCCTTATCAAAAATCAGTTGACAATAGATCTGGGGGTCTATTTCTGATTTCTCAATTCTATTCCATTGATCAATATGTCTTTGTGCCAATACCATGCTATTTACACGACTGTGTCTCTACAGTAGGCTTCAAAGTTAGGAAGTGTAAGTGCTCCCACTTTGTTTTTCTGTTTTAGAACATTTTTAGCAATTCAAAGTTCCTTTCCTTTCCAAATAAATTTGATAAATTGCTTTCCCAAGTCTGCAAAGTGGGTTGTTGAAATTTTGATTGGAATTGCATTGAATCTGTAGATCAGTTTGGGTAGTATTGACATCTTAATGACATTTAGCCTTCCTATCCATGAACAAGGAATATCTTTCCATCTCTTTAGGTCAACTTTTATTTTCTTTAGTAAAGTTATGTAATTTCCTGTGTAGAGGTCTTTTACATTCTTGGTTAAGTTTATTCCTAGGTACTTCATTATTTTGGTTGCTATCTTAAATGGAATCTTTTTCTTGAGAGTCTCTTCATTTAGGTCATTTCTAGCGTATAGGAACATTACTGACTTAGGTGCATTAATCTTGTATCCTGCCACTTTGCTGAACTTGTTTATTAGCTCAAGTAGCCATGTCATCAATTTCTAAGGATTTTCTAAATATAAGACGATATCATGTGCAAATAATGTTCATGTGTTTCCAGGAAATTATCCATTTCCTCTAAATTGTCTAGTTTCTTGGTGTACAGTTGCTCATAGAATTCTCTTATTTTTTTTTTTTAATTCCTTTGGGGTCCACAGTAATGTCCCCCCTCTCATTTATTATTTTGTTTATTTGGGTCTTCACTCTTTTTGACTTTGTCAGTCTAGCTAAGGGTGTGTCAATCTTTTTGATCTTCTCAAAGAACCCACTTTCGGTATTATTTATTCTATTTTTTGTTCTCCATATCATTTATTTCTGCTTTAATCCTCATTATTTCTTTTCTTCTACTTGCTTTACGATTAGTTGCTGATCATTCTCTAGCTTCTTCAGTTGTTCCATTAGTTCTTTGATTTAGCTCTTTCTTTCTTTTTAATGTATCCATTTAGAGCTACAAATTTTCACTACAATACTGCCTTTGCTGAATCCCATAAGTTTTGATATGTTGTGTTCTCATTTTCATTTGTCTCTTGATATTTAACAATTTCCCTTGCAATTTTTTCTTGGATCCATTGATTGTTTAGGAGTGTATTGTTTCCCCTCCAGATATTTGTGAATGTTCTAGATCTTTGATGAACATTGACTTCTAGTTGCCTTCCATTGTGATCAGAGAATGTGCTTTGAATAATTTCAATCTTTTTAAATTTATTGAGGCTTTTTATTCCCCAGCATATGATCTATCCTAGAGAAAAGTTCCGTGAGCACTAGAGAAGAATGTATATCCTGGTAATTTGGGATGTAATGCTCTATATATGTCTGTTAAGTCTAATTCATTCATCACATTGTTTAGGTTCTAAATTTCCTTATTGGTCCTCTGTCTGGTGGTTCTTTCTATAAGAGAGAGTTGTGTATTGAAGTCTTCCACAATTATTGTGGAAACATTATTGCTTCGTTCAGTTTTCCAATGTTTGCCTCACGTACTTTGAAGTACCTTGATTGGGTGCATAAACATTTACGATTGTTATTTCTTCCGGGTGAATTGTCACTTATATTCTATATAATGCCCTGCTTTGTCACTTATGACATCCCTGCATCTAAAGTCCATTGTATATGAAATTAGTATTGCTAACCCTGCTTTCTTTTGGCTCTAGCCTGCATGGAATATTTTTTTCCCTCCTTTCACTTTCAGTCTCTTTGTGTCACTAGATCTAAGACGAGTCTCTTGTAAACAACATAATGATGGTTCATATTTTTGATCCATTCTGCCAATCTATATATTTTAATTGGGGAGTTTAATCCATTCACATTCAATGTTATTACTGTAAAGGCAGTTCTTGAATCATCTTATCCTTTGGTTTTTAGTTGTCAGATCTATTTTTTTCCCTCTGTCTCTTTATTTCCTTTTTCCCTCTGTCTCTTTATTTCCTTTCTGTTACCCTTACAAATATTCTTCAGGTCTGTGCCCTTCTCCAGGCTTCTCTGTCCTGTCTTTTTTCTCAGCCAGTAGAGCTCCCTTTAGTATCTCTTGTAGGGCAGACACCTTGTTTACAAATTCTCTCAGCATCTGTTTGTCTGTGAATATTTTAAGCTCTCCCTTAATTTTGAAGCAGAACTTTGATGGATAAAGAAATTTCAGCTGGCAATTTTTCTCTTTCAGAATTTTAAATATGTCATATCACTGCCTTTTCACCTCCATGGTGTCCACTGACTAGTCACTACGTACTCTTATGTTGTTACCCTTGCATGTGGTGAATTGCTTCTCTCTTGCTGTTTTCAGATCTCCTTCTCTTCAGCATTTGACAATGTAATCAGATTATGCCTTGGAGTAGGTTTATTTGGATTTATTCTATTTGGAGTTCGTTGGGCATCTTTGATTTCCATATTTATGTTGTTTAGAAGGGTTGGGAAGTTTTCCCCAACAATGGCTTTGAATACTCTTCCTAGCTCTTTTCTCCTCACCTTCTGAACACCAATTGATTCTCACATTTGTGTGCTTATGCTGCCCATCATTTCCTTGAGATTCATTCCAAATTTTTCGATTTTTTTCACCATTCAATTCTTTAGTGCTATCGCATTCCATCACATTGTCTTTGAGTTCACTAATTCCTTCCTCTGCCTCTTCAAATTTTCTGTTATGTATTTCATGAATATTTTTAATTTGATCAACAGTATCTTTTATTTCCATACGATAAGCTATATTTTTATTTACTCTTGCAAATTGCTCTTTATGCCCTTCAGCAGTCATTTTCATGTTCTGTTTCTCATCTGGCTTTTTAATTTGGATGTTTGTGTTGTCCATATCTTCTGGTTTCTTCATATGCTTTATGATTTTTGTTGTTTCTGGCCTCTTGGCATTTGCTTATCTTGATAGGGTACTTTTAGGATATGCAGGATTATTTGAACATTTATCTATAATTTGGCAGAGCTATAGCTTGATGGAGTGCACTTTCCCTGTACTGCCAGCAGATGGCAATCTTAAGCCACCTCTTACCCTCAAGACAGTTCTCCCCCAGTTTCGTATATACAATGAGTGGGGGTCCAAGCCATGTGGAAATCCAATCAGTGCACCAATTTTCTGTGTGCACTGGGGACTGCCAGCCCTGTGGGTGGGAGACATGCCATATGCAGTTTGCCAGAAAGTCTGCTCCAGGACACAGTAGTCCTAGCCATTCCTGGGGCTGCAGGTGAAATACTCTGGGGCTGCAGAACTGTGCATCTCACCTTCCAGCTCAAATGCCCCACAGTCCCTGTCTGCCATGCACATGCAAGTCCCTGGGATGGGGGAAGTCTCCTGGTACTTCCATGCAGTACCCTTGCCTCTAGGCTGTGCACACCGCGGGCTTCTGTGGAGGAAGAGTGGATGCTGTCACAAGTCTGCCAAATCACAAATTCACTCAAGGGAGCTCTCGGCCACAGGCTGTAAAGGTTTATCTTCCCAGCCATCTGCAGAGATGGGGCTTAGAAAGTTGCTTTCTCTGTGCTTGGCTGCTGGTCACCAGCTCAGCAGCCACGGGTCTGTGAAGGGTTATCTCCCCAGCCAACTGCTATGATGGCTGCATGTGGCATGGAAAGCTGGCTCCTTCCGCACTTGTCTGCCTGCTCCAACTGCCAGTCTTTGGCACTGGGGCCCTTGGCCACAGGTCTTCGTAGGGTTATCACCCCAGCCACCTGGTGAGGAGGATGCACAGGGTGTAGAAGGCTGCTCCCCTCCACGCTCATCAGCTGGCTCCAACCGCCACTTCCCCAGTGGCGTTCTGGGCCCAACACTCACCAGTCTTAAATGCAGTCTCTCAGTTTCCCCATCTACATATTCCCTGTGGGTGTAGAAGTCTCTGCCCACCAGTGGAACCCTGGAACTGCTATCCTGGAGTACTTTCTGTCCTTTATCTAGTGTTTATCATGGAGGAGAATTTTGCTCTGTCTCTCCTAATCCACCATCTTCCCGGAACTCTGTCTATTGTTTTTTATATTATAGAGGTCATAGGTGGCCATCATTACCAACAATGGTAAGATTTAAAAATTATTCAAGTTTGAAACAGATTTAAAATAAAAGCATCCTTCAAATCAGAAGTTATATTTTGTAATTATGGAAAAATAATAACCTTCTACAGATATCTCTATAGAACCCCCCATTGTAGTATTTCTACTGTACAAATGGTAGTCATGTAAAACTGTCAATAAATAGAACAAATTTCTTAAGTAATATCACACATTCACTCCATACTTAATATTTAACATGTTCATTTACTTTTCCACAACTATTCTCCTTATTCCTAAGCTATGCTGTATTGTTTTATTATAAACCTACCACTACTGACAAACAATAAATGATTTATCCAAAGGTACGTCCTCATTCATGATGGTAAGGGTATAGAAATAACTAATTTATAAGAATGCTTAGAGAAAAATTACAAGTCTTGAAAACCACTGTGGGAAGAATCAAGCTTCATGGAATCAGTCCATGTATCTGAGACTTTGTCTATTTAAGCATCAACAACTGTTTGTCCATGGAAGTCTTTCTGAAATGAATTACATAATTCCCACCTTCTTAAACAAAATATGCTAGATATAATTTAACATTTCCCTGTTGAATTGGGGCATCATTAAATACGTGAGTTACTGAGCTATGCTGTAACACAGAGATGCCCACAAGAGCTACTAAGGTGTGTAGGGCTATTTGCCCTGACACTAAATGAAACCAAATGTTATAATTTTTTGTATTCTAGTTTCAGTCTTTTATTGTGTTTTCTATTTCCTCCCTTGTTTTCAGTCTGTTAGTTGTCACTTCTTGAAGAGCTCAGTGCACAGTCCGGAATAAACCCTTTCACAACCTTCCAACCTGTGCTTCTAGTCTGCTTTGGATGGAAAACAGATAATCACACTCATTATGACAGCATAGGAAAAAAAGAGTGAATAGGCTCTGATTAAAGGCCAAATGGTCTTTCTTGCCATAATGCTTATTTGATGGCTTGGGTGACATTTTTGTAGGCTGCGCAGATTGTTTCTTTTTATTCCTTTTTTGGTTCTCAGTTATATTCCAAAATGATAAATCTATCAAAGAAGTAAGGATTGGATAAGTGAACCTATTACCCAATCAGTAGAGTGTATACTTACTGCAGTGTTTTCAAGTAATACATCTAATCACAACATGCACAAATCTTAGAACACATTTTTTTAACTGTAATAAATCATGCTAAACACAGTTCTACATACAGCTCCTGAAATACCGTAAGACATGGCACCTTTCAGACTAATAGAAGCCTATAAAGACTGGGCCTGTTTTTAAAATACATCATTGGATGTTAAATATACTACTTCCTATTTCTATAATCAAATATTATTAATGCTTGATGTATCCTAGCTTCTCCTCTGGGCCACGTAGAATTCAATTTCACCTATATGTTCATATTACCTCAGTCTATCTTCTTTCCCGAAGTGACTGCCCTCTATTCTTAACTTCTGGAAGCCTTTTTCTTTCCATTCTACCTCACCATAATAAAGTTTCTCTATCATCACAGACAATTCCCTGGAGAATTATTACTTATCTTTTAAGACTCAGTTTAAATTCCATGTCATCACTGAATTCTTCCCCATACTTATATACAAGATATATCTAAATTTGCCCTCCTTTGTTCTCTCATTAAACCTTACCAAGAAAAAAGAGATGTTGATGTGGAAGGGTAGGCAGTTCAGGTTAAGGGTTCTGCATGATCAAATATATGAGGGCATTTAAAAAGGTCTTCAGTTGTCCGTCCTTGGTCTTCTTTACCTGGCTGGGATTCCTTTAAGGGATGAAGGCAGGGGTTCTGTGCTGTGTAAGGAGAAGCATTCGTTTTGTGTAAGGCGTGACAACAGAGATTCATGGACAGGGTCAGGTCATTTCTGGCATTATTCTACTGTGTCAAGCAAATGTTCCTGGCCTGGGTGAGCACAGGGGTTCCTATCATAGTGGTGTTACTTTACTGGATCAAGCAGGGATTTTTATACAGAACAATCCAGGTGTTCCTAAAGAACACTGGACTAGGGATTCCAAATGACAGAATCCTACAAAGAGATCAAGGGGTTCAGTATAGGGTCAGAACAGGTGTATTGTTATAAAGATTCAGAGCCTCTGTTCACACAGATAGTAAGACAAACTGTTCATGTCCAGATTCAGGTCAAGAAATTGTTATTATTTAAGATAAATTATGCTAGCTGTTGTAATTCCTAAACCCAGAAGCTCAGGAGTTTAACAAATAAATGTTTATTTCTCGTTTACACACACACACACAGAGACACATGTCTACAGCAGATCTGGTGGACACCAGGTTTGATGTCATTGGAATATATGGACCATTTGTGAGAATAACTGGCCCAAAGACCATAAAAGTTGGGGCCACACTGAAAATGATCATATGACATGATCAGGCTTTCCAACTTTATCAAGTTAGCATTAGGTCATAAACATATATTTTGAGGAATGCTAATATGTTGGAATCAGATTTATTTTTTAAGGATAACTGACAACAGTAAAGAACATTTGTCTGGAGGGGGAGAATGTTTTGGTATGAAGTACTAACTAGGAAATTGTTTAAATAACATCAGTGGGAGATGATAAAGGCAGAGGAATAGAGAGAAAGGGATAGGTTCACAATTTGTTCCAAAAACCAATCAATAAGACTTGACTATTGATTAGACACAAGAGACAAAAAGAATGAAGTCTTGAGGAAAACTGGGGTTTGGGTAGAAGATGATACCTCTATAATCTTAAAATGGAAACACGCAGAATAATGGATTTCTGTTGGGGAACAGCTCAGCCTTAACAAACACTGGTTAAGTGCATGTGCTCTGCAGTCACACTGCCTGGTGCTGAATCCAGGCTTTCTCTCTCATTCACTTTATGACCATAGGAAAGTTATTTGACCTCTCTGAGCCTCAGTTTACTCACCTATAAAATGATACGAGTAGAAGGCCAAGGATAGAACATAGGGAACATAGTGCTCAAGAAGTAAGAACAGGATAAGTACATTATGAAGATAAAGAAAAAGCTAGAGCTAGTGAGAGAGCAAGGAGAGAATGGTGCCTGGAAACTAAGGGAAGTAAATTTTTTTTTTTTGGTAACAGAAGAGACTTTATTGAAAGCACTTTTTTTTTTCATTCTTCTAAATTCAGGGTTTTTTTTAATTCAGTTTTATTGAGATATATTCAGATACCATACAAACATCCATGGTGCACAGTCAGCTGTTCACAGTACCATACTATAGTTGTGCATTTATCACCCCAATCTATTTTTGAACATTTTCTTCATACCAGTAAGAATCAGAATAAGAATAAAAAATAAAATTAAAAAAAGAACACCCAAATCATCCCCCCATCCCACCCTATTTTTCATTTAGGTTTTGTCCCCATTTTTCTACTCATCTATCCATACACTGAATAAAGGGAGTGCAATCCACAAGGTTTTCACAATCACACTGTCACCCCTTGTAAGCTACATTGTTATACAATCGTTTTCAAGAGTCAAGGCTACTGGGTTGGGGTTTGGTAGTTTCAGGTATTTACTTCTAGCTATTCCAATACATTAAAACCTAAAAAGGGTTATCAGTATAGTGCATAAGAATGTCTACCAGAGTGACCTCTGGACTCTATGTGCAATCTCTCAGCCACTGAAAATATTTCATCTCATTTTGCATCCCTCTTTTGGTCAAGAAGATATTCTCAGTCTCACGATGCTGGGTCCAGATTCATCCCCAGGAGTCATATCCTGTGTTGCCAGGGAGATTTACACCCCTGGGAGACAGGTCCCACGTAGGGGGTAGGGCAGCGAGATCACCCACCAATGTGGCTTAGTTAGAGAGAGAGGGCCACATCTGAGCACAAAGGCACTTGGGGGAGATTCTTAGGCACAATTATAAGCAGGTTTAGCCTTTCCTTGCAGCAACCAGCTTCATAGGGGCCAGCCCCAAAACAGAGGGCTCCACATGTCAAGCTGTCAGCCCCCAATGTTTGTGAGAACATCAGCAACAATACAGGTGAGGAAGTTCAACACCGCTGATTCTCCCCCAGCTCTTCAGGGGGGCCCTGAATATATATTTTTATTCTCCACCCAGATTACTTTAGGATGTATTGCTATTTCATTCTAATCTATACAGACCTACCACTGCTCACTTCCTATTCAAAGTTCCATGTAATTGTAGTGTTTGAACAAACTGACTGTAGAAGTTATATTGTTTAGAAAATATAGATCCTGCACCAAATAAACATCTCTTCCCTTGGTCTCACATGGAAGTTGAAGTTTGAACACACTCAATTTCAACCTTTACCCTTTGGCCCAATTTGCTCTAGTCTTAACCAGATCTGCTTTATTCGTATCTGTAATTGAAGTCTGGGATCTATGTCAGATTTTTTTTTTAACAGTTGCTGTATGCGTTAATACTGATATTCATAGGGGAAGTAAATTTTTAAAGAAGGAGGGAGGGAATCAGTACTGCCAAGTGATCAGGACTAGAAAGAAGCCATTGAATTTTGAAATCAGAGGATCAATCACTGCTGACGTTTCTGAAGACTGTGAAAAAGCTAAGTTGTGAAAGGTAATTGAGGAAACAGAGATAACATGTATGGATTATTCTTTTAGTGAGTTGGAAAATAAAAGAGGGAGATGAGAGACTAGTTTGAAAGATAAGTAGGATGAAAAGAAGATGTGTAGTATGGGAGGAAACTTGAGAATGCTACTAAGCTGAAGGGAAGTCAATGAAAATTCTGAGAGCATATGAGGATATAAAATTTATCTTCTACCTATTTTTTGAACTACTGAAAAAAATGAAAATCTTATGACAAGTATAAAATTTCACTTAAAGGTGAACTAGAAAATAATCTGTGAGAAGTTAATAATCTGTTTAAAAATCCAAAAGAAAGAAAGAAAAAGGTATATAGCTATTATTTAAAAATAGAATTAGTCCTGTATTTTAATAGAATTACTTGCTGAGACTATAATAACAATTTGAGAAGTCTCTGGATACTACAGAAATAGAAAAGTCATTCTGTTAAAATACAGCACTAATTACAATTTTTAAACAACAGATTTAAACTTTTGTTTTTCATTGCTGAATTCTGAATATGTTTTCGAACTTTTAGATGATATTTTTTCATTTCATTAAATAGTCAAAATAAACAAACTCATTTCACAATCCTGGTGAAAGTAATAGCACCGTATGGAAAAAATTACTAATTTTTGCAACTCATTAAAATAGGAAATTTCAAATTGTGGTTTGCACATGTTTGCATCTAAGAATCAGTATTCAATAATTTCTGGAATACCTCGCAAGGTATCTATGATTCCTCCATATGTTACTCATTAACAACTGTTCCTTTCCATTCTATACAGTCCAGCTTCCTAAAGTCTAACAAATGTCAACCCATCTCACTGAGGTGAACAGGAAGTGGTATCACTTAAAAGTCAGGCAATGCAGTATACAAATGTTGGCATTACAAAAACCTGGGTCCAAATCACTGCTCTACCATTTAATAGCTGTGTGATTTTGAGTGAGTTTCTTAGCTCCCAGAAACTCAAATCCTATATCTGTAAGCTGGAGATAACAGACACCACCACTTAACTCACAGAGTTGTACTTGGCCAAGCATCTTTTTATATTTTGGCTTTTACAATGAGGGACAATACCTTCTTTGTACAACTCTGTGAGCAAACCAAGTAAAAAATACAATGAAAACTTCTAATGTAATTAGAACTTTTAATTCCTCCCAGGAAAAAAAACGGATGCAAGAATTGTACATATACCCCAAAGTCATTGAAATTTAGTTAGGTAAACCAATCACAGGAACAATAACAAAACTTTCAAGAAGTGATCTAAAAAAGTTCTGAAATCTTGCAGTACAGATATTAAATTTCACTGAGATACATTTTAGAAGAAGTATATTATGAAAAATGAAATCCCTGAAAGGAAATTCCCTAATTTAAAATATGTAATATATTTCAAATAAGAGGCACATCTTAAAATTTTATCCAAAATGCTCATTATAGTTGGAGTTGAAGATGTAATGATTAACAAAGACCGGTAAATATTTGGAGAGGGATAATAGTTTTATAACATGACAGATTCTCTTTGGACAAGCCAATTCATGTCTCTGCTACAGTTTCAACTTTGGCAAAAGAAAAAAAATACAGACACTTGTTAAAATAATAAAAAAGGAGAAAAGTAATTTTTTTTGTTTTATATCAGATAAAGAATTTTTATATTTAAATACCCACTACTAAATACTTTGATAAAATTTGATGAACCATCTTCTCTCTGTTGAATGGCATAACAATTTTTTCTTTTAATTTCAGAAAGAGTTTTTCATGGTACATGAAATGGTAAACACTGTCTAAAAGAAAGAGAAGAGCATAAGGGACCAAAAAACCTGGGTCAAATTCTGATTCCTCCACTTATAAACGGTGTCACTTTAGACAAGTTATTTAATCCCACTTAGCCTATTCGCCTCATAAGCAAAGTGGAGATGATAATGGTGCCTACGTAGCTGGGTTGTGAGGATTAAATCAGATAATATATGTAAATTAGAGTGCTCAGCCCAGGACTTAACACCATAAATGTAGTCAATAAATATGAATTCCCATCCCTTGAAAACAAAGTACTCTTTCATAAAATGGTCCATTACTTAAAACTATTTAAGAAAAATATAGTGCCTGCAATCATTTTCTAAAGAAGACATTTAGGCTGGGCCTATGTAGGGATATCAGATGAACCCTGACCTAAGAATTGCAATATAATCCACTCTTTTCTGGTGAATCACACCCTTAAAATTTGTGGGAATAGTTCTCTTAAATTTCTATAAGACCACAGACTTCATTAACACTTGTTAGGATGATGTTATCGGCTAATTTGCTTGTTAGGCTTCAATTTCCATGGTTTATTACATTCAGTACTGAATTTTTATCTAAATATTAATGATAATCATAATCACCATGTTTATAATAACGCATAAGTATTTCACTTAATTCTAAACAAATTGTTATTCTCACAAACAAAACTTCTAGCTTTTATAAATGACCAAGCAAAAAGAATAATTTTAATTTTACATTCCATTCTTTTTAAATGCCAAATAAAATGGAGTTGATGTCAAAGTACAAAACTGAGTGCTCTAAAGAAAATCCTAGAAGCAATTTAAGACAAAGCTAACTCACCTGTAACTGCAGGGCTTCATGATTTTCTAATCCTTCCATAATTCGTGAAAATCGTTCCCCATTATTTCTTTCTGCTGCTGTAGTTATAGCCCCTAAAAGTTTATCTAGACTGTAGGAAAAAAAAAATGGAAATGAGAAATACATCTTATACATACATTATGAGAATGGGTTATCTCTTTCAATCTTCCCTGTTTCTTTCTGAGTTTTGATGTACATAAAAACCATTAAAATTTAAGAATTGTGTTCCAGTCCACATATTTCTCCAAGTCAACTAAAAACAATTTTAAATTATTTCAGGACATCAATATGAAAATTCAATTAAAAAATCATTGAGGAAAATAATATTTTGGGGTGATATTTTTAAAAGTATACTTAATTGATAAACATTGAAATTTAAATTTCAGACTTTGATATTTCATGTGTTAACACAGATATTAATATTGCTTAAAAATAATATGGCATCTACAATTATTAACAGTTTATTCTAGTGTAAATAGACTGTAATTTTATAATAAAGTGCTAGAAAGAGTATTTAAAGAACATACAAAATTAACATTCTTTGATAATGTGAAAGGAAAAAAAATCTCAAAGAGAAAAGCCCAAGTAACTAATGAGGCATATAAAATTACCTAGCATGAAAAAACTTACTTTCCTGAACAAAAATATTGCTAACTACCTCCATAGAATGTCTGGATCAAATTATTCTCTACGTAGTATATTACTCTTACCAACATATAGCAGAACTTACAATTAAATCATAACAATTACATCAAGCTAATTTGCACTTTATGAAATAAGTACTGAAAATCTAATTGACTAGAAAAATATTCTTATTCATGAATAAACTGACTTTTTTCTATAAAACATAAGGAAACCAGGAGGTGGGGCAAGATGGAAGACTGGTGAGCTGTATGTTTTAGTTACTCCTCCAGGAAAGTAGGTAGAAAGCCAGGAACTGCGTGGACTGGACACCACAGAGCAATCTGACTTTGGGCATACTTCATACAACACTCATGAAAACGTGGAACTGCTGAGATCAGCGAAATCTGTAAGTTTTTGCGGCCAGGGGACCCGTGCCCCTCCCTGCCAGGCTCAGTCCCGGGGGAGGAGGGGCTGTCAGCTCCGGGAAGGAGAAGGGAGAACTGCAGTGGCAGCTCTTATCGGAAACTCATTCTACTGATTCAAACTCCAACCATAGATAGACTGAGACCAGACACCAGAGAATCTGAGAGCAGTCAGCCCAGCAGAGAGGAGACAGGCATAGAAAAAAAAACAACACGAAAAACTCCAAAATAAAAGCGGAGGATTTTTAGAGTTCTGGTGAACACAGAAAGGGGAAGGGCGGAGCTCAGGCCCTAAGGCGCATATGCAAATCCCGAAGAAAAGCCGATCTCTCTGCCCTGTGGACCTTTCCTTAATGGCCCTGGTTGCTTTGTCTCTTAGCATTTCAATAACCCTCTGAAAAGGACCCGTTTTTTTTTTTTTTTTTTTTTAATCCTTTTTTCTTTTTCTAAAACAATTACTCTAAGAAGCCGAATACACAAAGCTTCAAAGACTTTCAATTTGGGCAGGTCAAGTCAAGAGCAGAACTAAGAGAGCTCTGAGATAAAAGGCAATAATTCAGTGGCTGAGAAAATTCACTAAACACCACAACTTCCCAAGAAAACGGGGGTGTCTGCTCACAGCCACCATCCTGGTGGACAGGAAACACTCCTGCCCATCGCCAGCCCCATAGCCCAGAGCTGCCCCAGACAACCCAGTGTGACGGAAGTGCTTCAAATAACAGGCACACACCACAAAACTGGGCGTGGACATTAGCCTTCCCTGAAACTTCAGCTGATTGTCCCAGAGTTGGGAAGGTGGAGCAGTGTGAATTAACAAAGCCCCATTCAGCCATCATTTCAGCAGACTGGGAGCCTCCCTACACAGCCCAGCAGCCCAGAACTGCCCTGAGGGGACGGCACTCATCTGTGACATAGCACAGTCACCCCTCAACAGAGGACCCGGGGTGCACAGCCTGGAAGAGGGGCCCACTTGCAAGTCTCAGGAGCCATACGCCAATACCAAGGACTTGTGGGTCAGTGGCAGAGACAAACTGTGGCAGGACTGAACTGAAGGATTAGACTATTGCACCAGCTTGAAAACTCTAGGATCACCAGGGAGATTTGTTTGTTAGGGCCACCCCCCCCTCCCCGACTGCCCAGAAACACGCCCCACATACAGGGCAGGCAACACCAACTACACACGCAAGCTTGGTACACCAATTGGGCCCCACAAGACTCACTCCCCCACTCACCAAAAAGGCTAAGCAGGGGATAACTGCCTTGTGGAGAACAGGTGGCTCGTGGACGCCACCTGCTGGTTAGTTAGAGAAAGTGTACTCCACGAAGCTGTAGATCTGATAAATTAGAGATAAGGACTTCAATATGTCTACAAACCCTAAAAGAACCCTATCAAGTTCAGCAAATGCCAGGAGGCCAAAAACAACAGAAAATTATAAGGCATATGGAAAAACCAGACGATATGGATAACCCAAGCCCAAGCACCCAAATCAAAAGACCAGAAGAGACACAGCACCTAGAGCAGCTACTCAAAGAACTAAAGATGAACAATGAGACCATAGTACGGGATATGAAGGAAATCAAGAAGACTCTAGAAGAGCATAAAGAAGACATTGCAAGACTAAATAAAAAAATGGATGATCTTATGGAAATTAAAGAAACTGTTGACCAAATTAAAAAGATTCTGGACACTCATAGTACAAGACTAGAGGAAGTTGAACAATGAATCAGTGACCTGGAAGATGACAGAATGGAAAATGAAAGCATAAAAGAAAGAATGGGGAAAAAAATTGAAAAAATCGAAATGGACCTCAGGGATATGATAGATAATATGAAACGTCCAAATATAAGACTCATTGGTGTCCCAAAGGGGAAGAAAAGGGTAAAGGTCTAGGAAGAGTATTCAAGGAAATTGTTGGGGAAAACTTCCCAAATCTTCTAAACAACATAAATACACAAATCATAAATGCTCAGCAAACTCCAAATAGAATAAATCCAAATAAACCCACTCCAAGACATATACTGATCACACTGTCAAACACAGAAGAGAAGGAGCAAGTTCTGTAAGCAGCAAGAGAAAAGCAATTCACCACATAAAAGGTAACAGCATAAGACTAAGTAGTGACTACTCAGCAGCCACCATGGAGGCAAGAAGGCAGTGGCACGATATATTTAAAATTCTGAGTGAGAAAAATTTCCAGCCAAGAATACTTTATCCAGCAAAGCTCTCCTTCAAATTTGAGGGAGAGCTTAAATTTTTCACAGACAAACAAATGCTGAGAGAATTTGCTAACAAGAGACCTGCCCTACTGGAGATACTAAAGGGAGCCCTACAGACAGAGAAACAAAGACAGGACAGAGAGACTTGGAGAAAGGTTCAGTACTAAAGAGATTCGGTATGGGTACAATAAAGGATATTAATAGACAGAGGGGAAAAATATGACAAACATAAACCAAAGGATAAGATGGCTGATTCAAGAAATGCCTTCACGGTTATAACGTTGAATGTAAATGGATTAAACTCCCCAATTAAAAGATATAGATTCGCAGAATGGATCAAAAAAGAAATGAACCATCAATATGTTGCATACAGGAGACTCATCTTAGACATAGGGACACAAAGAAACTGAAAGTGAAAGGATGGAAAAAAATATTTCATGCAAGCTACAGCCAAAAGAAAGCAGGTGTAGCAATATTAATCTCAGATAAAATAGACTTCAAATGCAGGGATGTTTTGAGAGACAAAGAAGGCCACTACATACTAATAAAAGGGGCAATTCAGCAAGAAGAAATAACAATCGTAAATGTCTATGCACCCAATTAAGGTGCCACAAAGTACATGAGAGAAACTCTGGCAAAACTAAAGGAAGCAATTGATGTTTCCACAATAATTGTGGGAGACTTCAACACATCACTCTCTCCTATAGATAGATCTACCAGACAGAAGACCAATAAGGAAATTGAAAACCTAAACAATCTGATAAATGAATTAGATTTAACAGACATATACAGGACATTACATCCCAAATCACCAGGATACACATACTTTTCTACTGCTCACGGAACTTTCTTCAGAATAGATCATATACTGGGACATAAAACAAGCCTCAATAAATTTAAAAAGATTCAAATTATTCAAAGCACATTATCTGACCAAAATGGAATACAATTAGAAGTCAATAACCATCAGAGACTTAGAAAATTCACAAATACCTGGAGGTTAAACAACACACTCCTAAACAATCAGTGAGTTAAAGAAGAAATAGCAAGAGAAATTGCTAAATATATAGAGATGAACGAAAATGAGAACACAACATACCAAAACCTATGGGATGCAGCAAAAGCAGTGCTAAGGGGGAAATTTATAGCACTAAACGCATATATTAAAAAGGAAGAAAGAGCCAAAATCAAAGAACGAATGGATCAACTCAAGAAGATAGAAAATCAACAGCAAACCAATCCTAAACCAAGTACAAGAAAAGAAATAACAAGGATTAAAGCAGAAATAAATGACATAGAGAACAAAAAAACAATAGAGAGGATAAATATCACCAAAAGTTGGTTCTTTGAGAAGATCAACAAGATTGACAAGCCCCTAGCTAGACTGACAAAATCAAAAAGAGAGAAGACCCATATAAACAAAATAATGAATGAAAAAGGTGACATAACTGCAGATCCTGAAGAAATCAAAAAAATTATAAGAGGATATTATGAACAACTGTATGGCAATAAACTGGACAATGTAGAAGAAATGGACAATTTCCTGGAAACATATGAACAACCTAGACTGACCAGAGAAGAAATAGAAGACCTTAACCAACCCATCACAAGCAAAGAGATCCAATCAGTCATCAAAAATCTTCCCACAAATAAATGCCCAGGGCCAGATGGCTTCACAGGGGAATTCTACCAAACTTTCCAGAAAGAACTGATACCAATCTTACTCAAACTCTTTCAAAACATTGAAGAAAATGGAACACTACCTAACTCATTCTATGAAGCTAACATCAATCTAATACCAAAACCAGGCAAAGATGCTACAAAAAAGGAAAACTACCGGCCAATCTCCCTAATGAATATAGATTTAAAAATCCTCAACAAAATACTTGCAATTCGAATCCAAAGACACATTAAAAAAATCATACACCATGACCAAGTGGGGTTCATTCCAGGCATGCAAGGATGGTTCAACATAAGAAAAACAATCAATGTATTACAACACATTAAAAACTCAAAAGGGAAAAATCAATTGATCATCTCAATAGATGCTGAAAATGCATTTGACAAAATCCAACATCCCTTTTTGATAAAAACACTTCAAAAGGTAGGAATTGAAGGAAACTTCCTCAACATGATAAAGAGCATATATGAAAAACCCACAGCCAGCATAGTACTCAATGGTGAGAGACTGAAAGCCTTCCCTCTAAGATCAGGAACAAGACAAGGATGCCCGCTGTCACCAGTGTTATTCAACATTGTGCTGGAAGTGCTAGCCAGGGCAATCCGGCAAGACAAAGAAATAAAAGGCATCCAAATTGGAAAAGAAGAAGTAAAACTGTCATTGTTTGCAGACGATATGATCTTATATCTAGAAAACCCTGAGAAATCGACGATACAGCTACTAGAGCTAATAAACAAATTTAGCAAAGTAGCGGGATACAAGATTAATGCACATAAGTCAGTAATGTTTCTATATGCTAGAAATGAACAAACTGAAGAGACACTCAAGAAAAAGATACCATTTTCAATAGCAACTAAAAAAATCAAGTACCTAGGAATAAACTTAACCAAAGATGTAAAAGACCTATACAAAGAAAACTACATAACTCTACTAAAAGAAATAGAAGGGGACCTTAAAAGATGGAAAAATATTCCATGTTCATGGATAGGAAGGCTAAATGTCATTAAGATGTCAATTCTACCCAAACTCATCTACAGATTCAATGCAATCCCAATCAAAATTCCAACAACCTACTTTGCAGACTTGGAAAAGCTAGTTATCAAATTTATTTGGAAAGGGAAGATGCCTCGAATTGCTAAAGACACTCTAAAAAAGAAAAACGAAGTGGGAGGACTTACACTCCCTGACTTTGAAGCTTATTATAAAGCCACAGTTGCCAAAACAGCATGGTACTGGCACAAAGATAGACATATAGATCAATGGAATCGAATTGAGAATTCAGAGATAGACCCTCAGATCTATGGCCGACTGATCTTTGATAAGGCCCCCAAAGTCACTGAACTGAGCCATAATGGTCTTTTCAACAAATGGGGCTGGGAGAGTTGGATATCCATATCCAAAAGAATGAAAGAGGACCCCTACCTCACCCCCTACACAAAAATTAACTCAAAATGGACCAAAGATCTCAATATAAAAGAAAGTACCATAAAACTCCTAGAAGATAATGTAGGAAAACATCTTCAAGACCTTGTATTAGGTGGCCACTTCCTAGACTTTACACCCAAAGCACAAGCAACAAAAGAGAAAATAGATAAATGGGAACTCCTCAAGCTTAGAAGTTTCTGCACCTCAAAGGAATTTCTCAAAAAGGTAAAGAGGCAGCCAACTCAATGGGAAAAAATTTTTGGAAACCATGTATCTGACAAAAGACTGATATCTTGCATATACAAAGAAATCCTACAACTCAATGACAATAATACAGACAGCCCAATTATAAAATGGGCAAAAGATATGAAAAGACAGTTCTCTGAAGAGGAAATACAAATGGCCAAGAAACACATGAAAAAATGTTCAGCTTCACTAGCTATTAGAGAGATGCAAATTAAGACCACAATGAGATACCATCTAACACCGGTTAGAATGGCTGCCATTAAACAAACAGGAAACTACAAATGCTGGAGGGGATGTGGAGAAATTGGAACTGTTATTTATTGCTGGTGGGACTGTATAATGGTTCAGCCACTCTCGAAGTCAGTCTGGCAGTTCCTTAGAAAACTATATATGGAGCTACCATTCGATCCGGCGATTGCACTTCTCGGTATATACCCGGAAGATCGGAAAGCAGTGACACGAACAGATATCTGCACGCCAATGTTCATAGCAGCATTATTCACAATTTCCAAGAGATGGAAACAACCCAAATGTCCTTCAACAGATGAGTGGATAAATAAAATGTGGTATATACACACGATGGAATACTACGCGTCAGTAAGAAGGAACGATCTCGTGAAACATATGACAACATGGATGAACCTTGAAGACATAATGCTGAGTGAAATAAGCCAGGCACAAAAAGAGAAATATTATATGCTACCACTAATGTGAACTTTCAAAAATGTAAAACAAATGGTTTATAATGTAGAATGTAGGGGAACTAGCAGTAGAGAGTAATTAAGGAAGGGGGAACAATAATCCAAGAAGAACAGATAAGCTTTTTAATGTTCTGGGGATGCCCAGAAATGACTATGGTCTGTTAATTTCTGATGGATATAGTACGAACAAGTTCACAGAAAGGTTGCTATATTATGTAACTTTCTTGGGGTAAAGTAGGAACATGTTGGAAGTTAAGCAGTTATCTTAGGTTAGTTGTCTTTTTCTTACTCCCTTGTTATGGTCTCTTTGAAATGTTCTTTTATTGTATGTTTGTTTTCTTTTTAACTTTTTTTTTCATACAGTTGATTTAAAAAAGAAGGGAAAGTTAAAAAAAAAAAAAGAAAGAAAGAAAAACAAGGAAAAAAATGATGTAGTGCCCCCTTGAGGAGCCTGTGGAGAATGCAGGGGTATTCGCCTACCCCACCTCCATGGTTGCTAACATGACCATAGACATAGGGGACTGGTGGTTTGATGGGTTGAGCCCTCTACCATAAGTTTTACCCTTGGGAAGACGGTTGCTGCAAAGGAGAAGCTAGGCCTCCCTATATTTGTGCCTAAGAGTCTCCTCCTGAATGCCTCTTGGTTGCTCAGATGTGGCCCTCTCTCTCTGGCTAAGCCAACTTGAAAGGTGAAATCACTGCCCTCCCCCCTACGTGGGATCAGACACCCAGGGGAGTGAATCTCCCTGGCAACGTGGAATATGACTCCCGGGGAGGAATGTAGACCCGGCATCGTGGGACGGAGAACATCTTCTTGACCAAAAAAGGGATGGGAAAGGAAATGAAATAAGCTTCAGTGGCAGAGAGATTCCAAAAGGAGCCGAGAGGTCACTCTGGTGGGCACTCTTACGCACACTTTAGACAACCCTTTTTAGGTTCTAAAGAATTGGGGTAGCTGGTGGTGGATACCTGAAACTATCAAACTACAACCCAGAACCCATGAATCTCGAAGACAGATGTATAAAAATGTAGCTTATGAGGGGTGACAATGGGATTGGGAAAGCCATAAGGACCACACTCCACTTTGTCTAGTTTATGGATGGATGAGTAGAAAAATAGGGGAAGGAAACAAACAGACAAAGGTACCCAGTGTTCTTTTTTACTTCAATTGCTCTTTTTCACTCTAATTATTATTCTTGTTATTTTTGTGTGTGTGCTAATGAAGGTGTCAGGGATTGATTTAGGTGATGAATGTACAACTATGTAATGGTACTGTAAACAATCGAAAGTACGATTTGTTTTGTATGACTGCGTAGTATGTGAATATATCTCAATAAAATGATTAAAAAAAAACAAAAACATAAGGAAACCTTACTTTTGCAATTGTTATTTCATTTTCAGTTTGTTCTCATGGGGATAAGACAATACTATATGACAGTTTCTAAGGACACTAGAAAGCACTAAGCAATATCTCACTTTATTCTAACACATATGATAAAGTCAATTTTGTATAATATCTTAAATCTTTGCATGGTCTTACTTAGATTCAAACTGAAATTATTCCTGGCACACGAAGTGATCAGAAAAAAAATCTTAGTTCATATCCTTAGCAGACATTTCATTTTTTATCAAAATGATTTCTTACAAACTGGGTTTATTACATGATATCAAATATGGAATTTTGCTTCTGAATCAATACTATTTCCATAAGAAGATATGATCTAATGCACATTCAGCAACAACTTGCTGAACTTGGCACACACATTCACTCAATAATTATCAACAACCTTTTTTTTCTTTTCTTTGTAACATGTTAGTTTATTTCATTCTATGAATAAATGCTTCATCCTTTCACTTACCCTAGGCAGATAAAGTAAAATACAATTACAAAATAAAAGGACAAAATAAAGACATCTCATCAATTCAATTAGGTAAAGAAGTCAAATTGTGTGATATGCATACATGCAGGGTATGTGTGTGTGTGTGTTTAGTCAAAATAACTCTCTAACTGAATTTTTCCACTTGTCTAATGATCGCTTTACCTTCAGGTAGACAAAGTCACTATTCAATCATTTTGAATCCAAATTTGAAGAATTCCCTGTTAGGATTCTTTTTAAACCTATTTTTAAAAATATCAGAAATACTAAAATATAAATAAACAAGATAAAAATGTCAATCAAAAACTTTCTAAAATTTTATATTGTGATCATGCAAGTTCTCTATAAAGAAACAGAAAAAAAGTAGGACTTATGAATTTCTCAAGTCTCATTTTCCATGCAGCTGATATAATAATATAACAATACTTACATGCTCTCTTCTCCTACAATGCAAATAGCAGAAAGTATTTTTACTATCTCAGTCATCATATTGGGTTGTTTGGGGTCAACAGCTCTCGCCAATAGTAAAAGGCTTCTTTCATCTCTGAGAATCCGTTGCTGTCCAAACTAAAAAAGAAAGAAAAAGAATCTTCATTCAAAACATCTATGGAACATGTCTTTAATTTAAAAAAGCAAATTACAATGATTTTCTGAAAACCCATACCTCCACAATGAGGTTCTACCTAATTATACACATGTTCTTCAAATGTAGTTATTTATTTTTGTTTGTTTTTTTTTTACTGACTACATCTTAAATTTTTCCCCCTTGATCAGATATGATCTCCATTAGCCTGCTCTAAAAATTCCATAAAGATTTGGGAGAAATGTGGGAACAATCAGTATTTCTTCAACAAAGAGGAATATGTAAAGCACATACTGATAAGATTTTCTAAAGTAATTCTATTTATGTCACTGGATCTCCCTGGAGAAGTCTGGAATTCTTGGTTAAATTCTCCAATATGTTTGCATGTAAAACTAAGCTGAACAAAAAGGGTAAAATGCTGAGAAACTCTTTAGTAAACAATATGGCAGTTAAAAGAAGCAATAAACCACTATATGGATTTTCCCATAATTTCTCTCTCTTATCTTCCCCCTTTTGCACTAGAAAAGTTATGAACCCAAAGAAATGGCACCTGGGTTTTAATAAGTGTCACAGTCAACTACATAGAGAAGACACATTTGCATTTATTTTCTAGGCACGAATGCGTGTGTGTGTGTGCATTATAAGAAAGAATAGGTAAAGACATGCTAAAGAAAGCCCAAAAGTTGGGATTTTGTGACATTAAGGAGATATTTTCTTTGGTCTCTCTCCTGTAAATAGTTCTCAGGTTTCTTATGAAATATATTTGCTTTACTTAACAATCTAATAGTGAAATCTGACATTTCATAGAAGCACAATTACCATTTCATGCTAACCTTTATAGTTAAATACTAAAAACGCAAATATTTCCATGGTTCCTAATTTACTTCTAAAAGAATGTGAGGTGAAAAAAAAAAACCCATAGCTAAAGCATGGCTTTCCCAGAGGTCATAATAAATAAGGAAAAATATGGAGGCAAGATAACAAAAAGAAAAGTAAAAGAAAATGGAATAGATAAGAGTAGAAAATAGATAATAGTAGAAAATTAAAAAGAAGGCATGAAAAAAATATCTGCAAAACCTTCAATCCAAGTATCAGCAATCTTATTAGAGCATTGGAAGGTAAGAAACAATGGATTGCTTTTTATGATCTTACTATTACATACATTAGATAAGGTGAAAGAGTTTTTAAGGAGGTAATCTAAATTTGATGGGCCAACAAATTTGATGTTTAGATCTTTTAGTTACAAGTTTCATTATTTAATTTGGACAATTTATTTCTACATGAAATGATATACCTCCTTGTGTTTTTTAATTTTGAAGGCTTGCTTAATGCCCATTGTTTTGTATGCTCATAATTAAAAAACCCATTTATTCATATTCTGATTACCTATGTGCAAGATATTAACATGCCCTAGCTTAAACATAACCTGAGTTTAGAATAATCTAAGTCAAATCATCATGTTTCTTCAAAACTGCCAAACTCTTAAGAAATAAGAAAATACATTGACATCTCAACTTATGTCCTGTGACAGATTTTTGTGTGTGTGTGTGGACTACCCTGATTATAGCCACTTGGTATCCGGGAAATCTGGGATGGTTAACAACAGAGGTCAATAAGAATTTAGAGCAAGGGTTCCTACAGTGTATTTTACAGATGAGGAGACTGATAGCCAACGAATTCAAGTGATTTTCCAAAGGTAACTCAGCTTATTAGTGGCAGAACATGTCCTGATTTCTAGTACTTTCTCTTTCCATTATTTTGTTTTCTCCCCTCAGTTGAAGAAAAGAGATCTATCTTGAATAGAGAAGAAGCAATCAATGTCCATTAAGTACTTTCATGTTAGGCATCAGATTCTGCATAATTTTACAGCAAACCATTAAGAACACAGAAGTTGAGAAATTCTATGCTAGTACAACTAATGGGAATCTTGAAGAAACTTCCAGGAACAGCACAGTTAGTATGTTTTATGAGGAAACTTCATGTCAACTACCAAACATCCATTCCATCTGCCAATAATATTTTTTGTCGATCCATGTGTGCATATTATGTACATTTGTATATATAATACCATAAGCTTAAGAAAGACTATTTACAAGTTAAACAGTCTTATTGCATTGGTTATTAACAGTTGTATTTCACACTCGGCAAGTTTTTGGTTATTGTTATACTTATTTATTTCTATTAATCTTTTTGAGATTTTTAAAACAACATTTGAAGGGAATTATGTAATTAAGTGAATTAGCCAAAGGTATTTTACCTTTAGGTATATACAGCAAAGCATTTCCAACAAAGTAATGCAAAAATCATTTACAGAAAAAAAATTACTTTAACTTCATAGTCTGAGCAGACTATTTTTAGATGAAAAAAATTTCTCTAAAATTCATAGATCCCCTCATAATGCAACTGGAAGTACACATATAGGAAAAAAACTGTTATATTCTAGAGAGGTCATTAACAGAATATAAAAGAGAAAGCTTAACTTCACAATGCTATGAGCAAACAAGTGAAACTGTAACTTTGAATTTTTCTTTTCAAAGTAGTAAGAACTTTGTAAGGAAATGGAACTGAACACATGACATTTAAATTTTCCTATTATCATAAAAGAAAATAATGTATTATCTCATCTGGGAACAAGAGCAATATGTTTGCATGACTGAAAAAACCTACCAATAAATATTTTCTGAAGCAAAGTATATTTGAAATAAATATTTAAATGAAACTTATGATGATTAGCATCATAAAGAAGAATACCTTTTTGTAAACTGAACAGGCATCCACTATTTTATCTGTTTTATACTTTCGTACTGTCGGAGAAGTTCTCACCTTTTGTAACAGAGGCAGAAATAAATTCTACTTACCTTATTATTCATAAATGCTTTGAGGCACTGAATAAGTTTATACTGATTTTTCTTGTCAATATTTTCTTGTCTAAATAAAAGAAAAAATGGACATATGTTGTTCTTAAAAATTTCCACTTTAGCAAACACATATCTTTTTAAATGTTTATTCTTACTGTTTCTTGTCGAGAAGCTTTTCCAGCACATCCAGTAAGAGTCCAAGACCTTCATGTCCAAAGTTGTTAACCCAGCTAAGAAATAAGCAAAAAATAAATATGTACATTTGTATATTTAAAACATTAAGTATCCAAAATGCAATTTTGAATTAAAAATCTGATAATCCTGTCTTAGTATCACTTGCCATTCTTTTTATCTATTCCCATTGCTTCAAGTATTGACACTGTGAGGATGACTCAGATCTTTATCTCAATCCCAGACCTCTCTTTACATTTTAGATTGCATCATTAGACAGTGCTGCTTGGTTGTTTTATCAGCATCAAATACGCAAAGCCTGAATTTATAAGCTGAATTTATCTTACCCTGCCTCCACTTTCCCAAATCAACTCTTTCTCCAAGTGGTGTTAACAATACCACTATTCTCTGAATACCAGACTTGAAATATTGCCATCATTTTTTGATCCCTCATATCTTTCCCTTTGGCATTTATTCTGTTCTTTTATTCAACAGATGTCTATTGAGTGCCTACTAAGTGCCAGGTATATTCTAGGTGCTAGGGATGCGAAAGGCAACAAAACTAAGTCTTCAGCTTCATGAAGTTTGCCTTCTAGGAAGAGAGAGACTGACATTCTATTGTAATGTTATTTGTTTATGTCAGTGCTATGGTGCAATAAAGAAAAATAAACCTTGGTAAATGTAATAGGGAACAACAGGATGACATTTTCAACGTGTGGTCAGAGAAGGATGCTTTGATAAGGTGACATTTGAGCAGAGCCCTGAAGGAAATGAGGACTTTCCTGGTAGAGGGAATAAGGACAAACTGGATACTGAGGTGGTAGCTAGCATGTTTGGCATGTTCCAGGAAATGGAAGGAGACCAGTGTGATAGAAGCTGAGTAAGCATGCTGGGAAGAATGGCAGGAGATGATATCCTACGTGTGGTAGAATACCTGAAGGTAGATCAGGTAGAGCTTGGTTTTAATTTCTGTCACCCAATCATGACTATTCTACTTCTAGAGTAACTCTCACACATGCCCCACCCCCTCCCTCCTTTTCATTGTCTTTGCTGAAATTCTAGTTTAGCACTAGTTACCTTTCTTTTAAATATGCTAGGATCTTCCCAGCTGGGGTCTCCACAACATCATTCTTTTGTTTTATACTTTTTACAAAATGTCAGATTGAACTACACTTAACCAGCACCTGCTGGCCAAAAATTTACACTGGACTACCTAATACATCTCAAATCCCTCATGCTAACATTCTGATCTAGCCTCGACCTAATTTTCCAGCCTCAAGATTTATACTAAATGTTTCAATAAAACCAGACAAATTATCTTTTCTGGAGTCTTCTCTACACTTCCCTGCTTTACCTCATTTATTCTTTCTTCCCAGATGGTAACCCCAATTCTGCTTCTCCAATTCCTTCAAGGCTCAAATTGACTGTCAACTCATCCATTAATGGTTTTTGTTTTTGTTGTTTGGTTTGTTTGTTTTTTACCTGTTAAGTCCTAAAACAAAATACAGGCTCTTCCTCTTTTGAACCCACATTTATGTTTATCTCTTACTGCTTGACATGATTCTTGCCATCCATATTTTACCCCCCTTCTGGATTATAAATTCTCTGAAAACAGTTATAAGATCTCATTCATCTTTCTCTCCCCCACAGTGATATGCTGAGTGGTTTATATATCGTAAATACTAAATAAACATTTGCTAAGTTAAATTTAATTAAATTTTACTGGCTTGTGTGACTCAGTAATAATACTAGTAATAATAATGTACATTTACCCAGTAAGTCTCATATTGAAATTGACAAGCATAAATATATAGCATACTCTTGTGAAACAGTAAGTAAAATCTATACTCTAAATATTTAAACCATGACTATATTTCCATTCCACACAATCTTTAAACTACCACTTTCTCTCTAACAAAGGTAAAGCTTATCGACAAAACAGAGACTTAAATTTCTAAGAGACTATCAGTGCAAGACATTGGTTCACTGAAGAAAATATATTGTAAAAAACAGCTCAAATATCCAGAACCAATCACATCCCAAGATATATGTAAGCTTATTTTAAACAAATTCTACTTTAATTTCCATACTGAAAACACTAAAAAATCAATATGGTATTGTAATGATAATTGGCAGCAAGCTATTAGTCAATCAAGGCATGTAATCATCCAGTGCAATGAGCTATTTTCTCTGGAGGCTTATAAAATCAGTGGGGTGGTAGTAGAAGGATAAAAGGACATCAGTGCTAAGCATAATATACTGCATTTAATCTACCACAGAGAGAAATCAGCAAATATCACTACAGCATGATGCACCCTATAGCAAGCTTAGAA
The DNA here is from genome assembly GCF_015220235.1 of Choloepus didactylus. NCBI lineage: Eukaryota > Metazoa > Chordata > Mammalia > Pilosa > Megalonychidae > Choloepus > Choloepus didactylus. The sequence continues at coordinate 39,613,057 of NC_051335.1, read as the reverse complement.
TAACAGGAATTCTGAACTAATTTATATAGATGGGCCTTGATACCTGCTATCTCATTTAGAAAGATGAAATAATCTGCTATTTCCTGGAATATAACACAAATTGTTTTCAAAATTTGAGTCCTATTCTCTTTACACCTAGTGCTATTAAAACTATTAGGGTTATTTCTTTCTTGGTCTAGGGAAGCATTTGATTCAAGAGCATGATTCATATTTGTTCACAAGAAATCAGTCAGCCACATATCCCAGACTGCTTCAAGTTGTGCAGTTTATGGTACTTTGGATTCATTTAGTGAAAATTCCTGTTGGACTGAAAAAAAAATAGGATTAAATCATGAAATTTGCATGTGAGGAGACAGGGCTTATTTATTAGAAACTAGGCAGTGAAAAGTCTTAACTGAGAGTATTTTAGGCCAATGGACACATCTGAAGATAGAATAAAATTTTAATGTAGAGAGTATAACAGACCAACAGTAGCCTGTGGCTAGGAAGATAAAATAATTATGTCACTGCATGAAATCCTATGTGTGGTAGAACATCTGAAGGTAGACCAGGTAAAGCAGTTTTAATTTCTGTCATCCAGTTATGACTATTCTACTTCTGGAATAACTCTCACACATGCCCAATCCTCTCCCTCCTTTTCATTGTCTTTGCTGAAATTCTAGTTCAGCACTAGTTACCTTTCTTTTAAATATGCTAGAATCTTCCTAACTGGGGTCTCCACAACATCATTCTTTTCTTTTACACTTTTCACAAAATGTCAGATTGAACTGCACTTAACCACAATCTGCTGGCCAAAAATTTCCACTGGACTACCTAATACATTTCAAATCCTTTGGCCTAACATTCTGATATAGTCTCAACCTACTTTTCCAGAGGTTAAAAGGAAACTAGAGAGAGAGGATCTAAGATGGCAGCATAGAGAGGAGTGGAAGCTAAGTAGTCCCCCTGAAACAATTAAAAAAAAACAGAAACAACTAGTAAATAATCCAGAATAACTGCAGGGGGACAAACGTGAGCATCCACTCATCATACACTAACCTGAATTGAGAGAAATGCCTGAGATCACAGCATAAAATCTGTAAGTAAAAACTGCAGATACGAATCAAGAGACCCCTCCCCCACAGCCTGAGCTACAAAGCCTCGTGGTGGCAGAGAGAAGCTTTTTCTCAGCACGCGAATATAGCTCAGCTGAGCTCCAAATGGGGTTTTAATTAGCAAGTGTGAACTTCTCACTATGAGGTACGAATCCCCAACAAGTAGACAGAGGCTTTGGGTGACGACTGACCTCGGAGAGCCGGAGGGTCACCTCGGTCTAGCTCTGTTCCTTTTTCGACTCAGTGGAGAAAGCCTCTGTCATTTTTAGTTCCCAGTTCTGTGACCCAGACAGGGGTGTGGCACAGGCAGAGAGAGACCACTGAAATGCTAATGACCTCCCCCTACGGTGTCTATCTTCTCTAAGAGGAAAGGGATGGGGCCCAGCTCTACTACCTGCCTTTCATTCAGAACTTAACACCAGTCAAGAATTATAGGCTAATCTTTGCACCAGGCAGAGAGCGCCCCTGCACAGCCTGGTGGCCCGGGGCTTACCTTGAGGGACGACACGCACTAATGACATAGCACAGCCTTCCCTCAGCAGAGGTCCTGGAAGATCACAGCTGAGAAGGGGGGCCCGCTCGGAAAACCCAGGGATGCTACATCAATGCCAGTGTTTTGTGGGTCAGCAACAGAGAAAATCTGGGGCAAAACTGAAATGAAGGCTTAGACTCTTGCAACAGCCTTGAATCTCCGGGAACACCTGGGAGGTTTGAATATTACAGTGGCCCTGCCTCCCTGACCACCCAGACACATGCACCACATTCAGGGCAGACAGCTCCAACAACAAACCCAAACTGAGTTCACCAACTGAACCCCACAAAAATCATATCCCCACACACCACAGAGACAGACTTGGGAAGACTGACTTGAGGGGTATAGGTGACTTGCAGACGCCATCTGCTGGTTAGTTGGAGAAAGTGTACGCCACCAACTTGTATTTCTGAAAAATTAGATAGGTATTTTTTTTTTACAACTTGAAAGAACGCTATCAAACAAAGCAAATGCCAAGAGGCCAAAAACAACAGAAAATCTTAATGCATATGATAAAACCAGATGATATGGAGAACCTAATCCCAAACACCCAAATCAAAATATCAGAAGAGACACAATACTTGGCACAATAAATCAAACAATTACAATCGAGGAATGAAAACATGGCACAGGATATAAAAGACATGAAGAAGACCATGGAACAGGATAAAAGAGACATAAAGAAGACCCTAGAAGAGCATAAAGAAGAAATTGCAAGATTAAATAAAAAAATAGAAGATCTTACGGAAATAAAAGAAACTGTTGGCCAAATTAAAAAGACTCTGGATACTCAAAATACAAGATTAGTGGAAGCTGAACAATGACTCAGTGTCCTAGAGGTCCACAGAACAGAAAATGAAGGAACAAAAGAAGGAATGCAGAAAAAAATCAAAAAAATCAAAAAAGATCTCAGGGATACAACAGATAAAATAAAACATCCGAATGTAAGACTCATTGGTGTCCCAGAAGGGGAAGAGAAGGGTACAGGTCTAGAAAGAGTATTCAAAGAAATTGTTGGGGAAAACTTCCCCAATCTTCTACACAGTATACATACACAAAGCATAAATGCCCAGCAAACTCCAAATAGAATAAACCCAAATAAACCCACTCCGAAACATATTCTGATCATACTCTCAAATACTGAAGAGAAGGAGAAAGTTCTGAAAGCAGCAAGAGAAAAGCAATTCACCACATACAAAGGAAAGAACATAAGACTAAGTAGTGACTACTCAGCGGCCACCATGGAGGTGAGAAGGCAGTGGCATGACACATTTAAACTTCTAAGAGAGAAAAATTTCCAACCAAGAATACTTTATCCAGCAAAACTCTCCTTCAAATTTGAGGGAGAGCTTAAATTTTTCACAGACAAACAAATGCTGAGAGACTTTGCCAATAAAAGTCCTGTCCTACTTCAGATACTAAAGGGAGCCCAACCGACAGAGAAACAAAGGAAGGAGAAAGAGATATAGAGAATTTTAACAGACATATATAGAACCTTACATCCCAAATCACCAGGCCTCTCATTTTTCTCTAGTGATCACGGATATTTCTCCAGAATGGGCCATATGCTGGGACACACAACAAGCCTCAATAAATTAAAAACAAAACAAAACAAAACAAAACAAAAAACAATTGAATATATTCAAAGCACAATCTCTGACCACAGTGGAATACAAATAGAAGTCATTAATTTTTGAATTGTAACTCCACTATTTACTTCCTACATGACATAAAATACACAAACTCTAATAACAAATCAGTGGTTTTGAACTCAATGTAAAATATGTTAGTTTTGACAAGAACTATATAAAGGTGGGGGAATGGAGGAGTATAGGAACATAGTTTATGTGTCCTATTGAAATTAAGTTGGTACCAAAGAAAAACAAGATTGTTATGGATTTAAGAGTTTAATTTTAAGCCCACAGTAAACACAAAGAAATTATCAGAGAATATGACCATAGAGATGAAAAGTAGAGTATGGGTTAAGAGAAATGGGGGAAGGGGCAATGGGGAGTTAAGAAATGAGTGTAAGGTTGCTGTTTGAGGTGAAGGGAAATTTCTAGTAATGGATGGTGGGAAGGTGATAGCATTACAACATTCTAAATGTGATTAATCCCACTAATGGAATGCTAGGGAGGGGGTGGAATGGGAAGATTTAGGCTGTATATATGTTTCCACAATTGAAAAAAAAAAAGACAGTCTAAATAGATGACAATTAAATGCCAAGGATGATCCTGGATGGGATCTGAGGATGGAGGACAGGAGCCTCAATGGGACACAGTTGAGACATAAGGAAAAGGAAATGTAGAATGTAAGCTTTGTGTCATTGTTGAATCTCTTGTACTTCTTAGCTGCGCTTAATGGGATTGCATAAAAGAATGTTCTTGTTCATGGGAAGTGTATACGTGAACTATAGTGTTTGTTCAAGGATGTGTGCAGCTAGCTCTCATATGTTCAGAAGACAGAGCAATAGATGAGGGATGATAGTGAGGGAGGGAGGGAAGGAGGGAGGGAAGGAGGGAGGGAGGGAGGGAAAGAAAGAAATGGTGTAACAGGATGTTAAAGTTGGTGGATCCAGGTAGTGGGGGAGAGGGGTCGAGGTATGCTGGAGTTCTTTGTATGGGTTCTGTATTGTTTTTGCAACTGTTCCTATAACTTTGAATTTATTTCAAAATAAAATGTTAAAAAAAAAAGGGAAATTCGAGGGGTGGCATATAGACGTAACTTTTTCTCTTTTTCTCTCTCTAAGCACCATTCTCGCAGGCGTGAAATACTTTGGGCCTCTAGCAAAACACTATTTTACAAACATATATATAGATTATAGCTGATACAAAAGAGGCCATGGAATAATGAAACAATTTGAAAGAAAAATGTTGGCCCCTGTAGAGGGGCAGAAATTATGCTCCCCAAACTAGCAGCATCAGCATCATCTGGGAAAGTGTTAGAAATGCAAATTTTTATGCCCCACTCCAAACCTACAGAATCATTAACTCTGGGGTTGGCGTCAAGCAATTTGCTTTTTCCCAGTCCTAGTTGATTCTGATACTCACTTAAGTCTGAGAAAAACTGGCATAGAATAGTGGCTTGCTGAGAAGTATGGAAGCCTTTCTCAGGCAAGGCTCAAACACAGAACCCAAGATTGCTTTATAAACCCTTTTAACCACAGTATGTATTCCCACTGCAATAGGAGAGATATTAGACATCCTGTTGAAGCAGGCATATTTGGTATATTTTAAAGAGTATGCAAATACCAGCACTGAGTTATTCAATACTAATTGTAACATCGGTCACTATAAAAATATACTTGATGACTCAAATTAAAATCTGAACTCAGAGGTGAATTTTCTATAGTATCCCAGCCCTGAATCTAGAAACTGTAGTTCAACACGCACCCTGAATTTACGAGAACATAGAAGCAGCAGATAATAATGAAGAAACAAACAGAAGAAAAAATGGGGAGGAGAATGATGTTATATAATTCCTATAACCACCCTGAAACACGGGTAATTTTTTTCTTTCTTCTTTACTTAGGTATGATTTACATATACTAAAATTCATCATTTGGACAAACATAAGTAGTCATGTAACTATCAACACAAATAAGATATAGAACATTTCCATCACCCAAAATATTCCCTGATTTCTCTTTGCAATCAGTCCCCCTTGCCTACCTCCAACTCCTTAGCAACCGCTTCTCTGATTCCTGTGCCTAGAGCTCTGTTTTTTCCTGAATGTCATATAAATGGACTCATACAGTATGCAGCTTTTGGTTTCTGGCTTCTTTCACTTCGCATAATTCTTATAATATTCAACCATGTTATTGCATGTGATAGTGGTCCATTCCTTTTGCATTGACGGATGCACCAAATTTTATCCACTCATCAGTTGGTGAACATTTGGATTGTTTCTAGGTTTTGATAATTACAAATAAAGCAGCTATAAACATTTGATATAAGTATTTGTGAAAGCATATGCTTTAATTTCTTTTTGAAAAATACCTATGGGTGGAACTACTTGGTCTTATAGTATATGTATGTTCAACTTTTTAAAAAATGGCTTTCCAAAATGTCTACCATTTTGCATTCTTTCAGCAAAGTATGAGTTCCAATTGCTCTGAATCCCTGTCTGCACTTGATATTGTCAGTATCTTTAGTTTTAGCCATTCCAAAAACTTTTTTCAGGTAAAGAAACTAAGAATCCAAGTAGTTAAGTAACTTGCCAAAGATCATTCAACAAGTAGCAGATCTAGGATTCAAACATAGGTCTGACTCCAAAGCCCATGCTTATTTCAACCACACCATTAGAAATTACTAAAATAGGAACCAGCAGAAAATTTTCTATAACATCTGGCAAATAGCTTCATCAATACCTCTTTGAAAAAGAATCAGTGGTTATTACAACACTATACTGTGTTTATATCTGTATATTTATGTCTAGACACATACTTTATTTTATTTAACTGTTTAGTTTGTTCCTTTAGGTAGGATAAGTACTTTTTAACCCTTGTTTTTATTGTCTTTCAAATTCCTGAGCTTCCTAAGAAATGTAACAAATACTGTTAAGGAAATGTAATTGGAAAATCCAACTAACATTTCTAGTCAAGATTTAGGTAAGGCAGCTCATCAGAAAGAATACGGCTAGAACATACCTTATACCTTTTTCCACATGGGTGATACATATATATATATATATATATATATATATATATATATATATATATATATATATATTTCATAATTTTACCTTTTAGGTATTAAAATATTGGTGATTTTATGTTATCAAGTTACCTAAGTTAAAGAGTTGTGTTGACATGCTACATATCCAACTTTATGTTTACCTTTGTGGTCATTACTTGTCAGGGGACCAAGAGGAACAAACGAATCACTCACACAAAAACAACAGAAAGATCATTCAGGAGGATTAACGTGTAAGTGAGCAAGAAACCAGGGTGAAGTCTGCTTATTGAAAAGCCGGGAGATTCTCCAGGGAGCAAGAGGATTGGTCCACATTGAGACAGCATTTTCTGACTGTAGGTATAAAAGGCTCGACTCTCTCTATCAGGGAGTCCAACATCTGGTATATTGCTCAAGAAGTGTGAAATTAAAGACCTTGGCCCAAGTATACTCAAAGATCAGGAAAACATTCTACCATCCACTAATGGAATATGTAGTGAGATACATACAGTGGCATGGTTAAATGCATAAACTTTAAAGGAAGACTAAGATGTAGGTTTCAGTTCCATCACTACCATAGTCTAGCTGAGTTTTTGATCATTTACTTAACTTTTGTAATGCTGTTTTTAATTCTTTAAAATAGGAATGAGACTAGTACCTCTACCTCATAAGGTCTTTGTGAGAATTAAATGAAAGAATGCATGTAAAACACCACAATGAAGCTGGTATTAAGATATTTTTGAAATGTTAAAAACCAAAATCTTGAATGCTGTTTGAATCTTCTAGTCCAAAATACAGTATGAATTTTAGGCATAAATCAAAGAATCCTTTTGAATAATGTTAATACTTCATAACTTTTCATCATCTACTTCATGAAAAGTAATTTAATTAATATGAAATATTCAGAAGTATATATAAACATATACTAAACTACATATACTAGATTTCTATCAATTTATTTTAAAAATAAAACTACATTTTTAAATACTCGGTACTCATATTACCGCATATGTTTTCTTTAACTTGCTGTTATGCAATGTTGGGTATATTTAATTCTAATTCATTTAGTGCTGGCCAATTCACTTTAGAATAGTCATAAAAAGTTCAATGATGGGGATAGAAAGAGAGGTGGTATTTATAGTTATTTTCATAATACTAAAAAAGAATTATAACATAATATATGAACATTAACCTTTTTAAAACAGAAATGTATCCGAAGTCTTCAGAACTTCTAAGGTCATTATTTTTAAAGGGCTCACCTTTACTAATCAGCATGAGCAAAAGAAAGAAAAGCTCACATTTAATAAAAACATCAGAGGATTCATTAAACCCTAAATTCAAGAGAAAGCAAGATTCTGTCTCTCTCTCTGGCCAGGGGGTGGGTTTCTCTATAAATGTACTTACTGGACAAAGGAATGAGAATCTGCTCCCCCCAGATACATGTAAAGGAAAACCCTACACAGTTCCCCCAAAACTTCAAACTTTCATCCATAAATTGGAGATTCACACTCTGAATTATTTAGTTATTGTTTATGAAAATATTAATTTAAAATAAAAAAATTAGTGGACAGAAGAGTTCAGTACACTATACACAATATAGACATCATAACAAATAGTGTCTGCATGTCCATTTATGATTAGATTGCCTGGATTCCCTTTTATCTTTCAAAAGGGCTAAGGCTAAAATTACAAAGTTCTATACTGAGTCCCCTAAGCTGTAAAGGCAATTGGTCTCATGTGAAGTAACCCGATATTAGTCATGTCATCCCTTTATCACTGTTTGTACAGTGCTAAAGGCTAGTATAGAGGGTTATGTGTTCTGTATAAGGGATTTTATTTCTCTCTAATGGTGTTTTATTCCCATGTGTAATCTCATACTACAGCCCAAATCACTGGAACATCAAATAAAATGAATGATAGTTCAGAGTTTCTTGGGGGAATTCAGAAAGTTGGTAAAATTATAAGACATGAAACAGCTAATTCAAAGGGTTAGGAGACTAAAAATGATTGTAAAAGGTGTGTTTTGTTTCTTTCTTACAGGAAAACATCTAATTTTAACACCAATGTTGTCAATGGAATGTTTTTGAATGCAATTAAAACCAAACCTTAGTTATATACATTTACAGAGAGAAGCTCCCTGGGTGATTAAAACCAATGTATAACCAATATAGACAGTATCATACATTCAATCTGTGGATCAATATCTCCAAACAGTAGCCAAGAAAAATTTAGCATTTTTTACCCCTTTGAAAGATAATTTGTTCAACAAAATCAACTTATAGGTAATTTCACTGTCAATATATACATTCATTTAAAAATAAAATGCTAAAAATTTTTATTAAAAACATGAATTTGTATTTGTTACAACTGACTTAGTCTTAGCAATAAATACATATATATGTATATATGTGTGTTTATATATATGTGTGTGTATGTATGCATATGTGTTGTGTGTGTATATATATATGTATCTCCATTCAGGTTTGTCTACCTGAAAGTAAGCACATAGCTTTGGCCACTTGAATCTCCTTGTAAACTATTCCTCACGGTAAATTAGTGCATGAACCACCTCTAACCAATTATGAACTATCTATTAGATGCAGTACCACCATTTCTAGACATGCATGCAAACACCTTTGAAGCATGACACTTGCTGACCTCTTTCTTTCACCTGATTCATAGGAAGGTTGAATAGGAGGATAAATTTTCCAGCTCTGCCTCGGTAGTTTTGACCTCAATACTGAGATAGATTATAATTTCCTTAAGATTATATTTTCCTTAGAAAACACCAAAAAGATATCCCATCTTTCTCTCTCAACTTTGTTACTCTTGTAAGAGGTTTAACCTCTCAAGAGGTTAAGACCTGTTTGTTTGTTTGTTTGTTTTTAATTTAGATGCATTTATTCTACATATTAGGTCTCAATAGAACATTTCTGCTCTGTTGCATGCTACTCACCCCTTTTTAAGAATTCCTTACAAAGAAGGAAATGTGTGCTCTTTCTCATTGCTTATATTACATAAAGGCAACTTCGGGTTACGTGGTTCCAACAAATGTAACTTGTAAATGCCTGAAGTATGTATACAAAATCTCCTGATAGCCGTATTTTAAGTAAAAACATTCTCTCTGAAAGGATATAAGTTCCTTAAACTTTTACTAAAATAAAATCAATTTCTTAATCAGTCTGAATTACTTGAGAGAGAGTTGAAAAAATGCCTTTAGACCAAATCTGTTAGAAGGCCCAACAGGCTACACAATAAAGAATATTTTCCTCTCCACTCCCCTCCACAAATTATTGTTAAACAGCATAAGAGATGTCTGTCCTCCTATACTAATGATGAAAAAAAACTACCAAAAAATGTGAATGAAAATGAAAATAGTCTTCAATCTATAGTTAATAGAGAGCAAGTAAGGGGAAAGTGTACTCCAAACATTCAAGGAAAACTTAGTCATATTTTAAAATTTTCTTCACGTTTGAAATTGTGAATATACTTATGTTAGGATACTTACTAAAGTTGGCTTCTTGGTGATATTACCCAGTCAAAATTATAATAAAATGTTAAATTATATAAAAAATGTATTGGTTGATTTTCCTAAGCTAAGTAATACAGTTAAAACTCTATCAGGCACTCCACAAGACATCCAATTTATTTTAGTTTTAGTGGAATTTTGCTAAAATGAATTTACTCCAAGAAATCACATTCCTAATCTGTAAACCCTGGAAATGAAACAGAGTTGACACCCAGTCTCAGTTGTGAATAAGTAAAAAGTCCTTTGAACGCAGTAACGAAAAGAGAGGCATCAGAATAAACCACACCTGCACATTTCCTCCTTTTCCTAAACCAATTTGTCTATTACATTATCTCTGATTCTGAAGGGCAGCAGAAAAATTAAGTGCATTTTCTTTCACAGTGACAGGGATAAAGAGAGTTGAAGGATAATTGCGATTTCATAACTGAAATACACAAATGCAACAGTCCTCACCTACCAGGTGCAGTTCCCAAAACATATAATTAAAGACTTATTAAAGAGTTTGAAAGCTACATGGACAAAGATAAAGGAAATTTAATGTTCACAAATATTTTTAGCACAGGCTAACTGCAACCAAGTCTAAAAAGAACCATTTATATGGGTCCTTGTCATGGATGTCAAACAATCTTAACAAATCCAAATGTTTGTTGCACGGAATGTGATCCATAATGGTAAGCATTTTAGTCTTTTCTGGTTTATTTTTATGTAATATTTTAAAACCTTTTTCCCCTAAAATGGAGAAAGAAACTATGGAGATTGTCTTTATCTGTGTGGACATATATGCACTCTTAACCACGGTTAAATACCTCAATTTAGCCAACTTTTAATAACATTTTTAAAACCATAATCACCAAACAATGAATATTAAAAATCTTTTAAGTAATAACCCCACATTAAACAACTTGGGAATTGTTAACAGTCATCTAAGGCAAATTAAACCAAATATGCTCATTATTTTTCTCTACCACAGTGATGTAAACCACCTAAAGCAAACAGCAACAACAATAATAATAAACATGTACTGACATACAGACAAAACCTTTACAGGCCTAGAATGAAGCATACGAGTCCCTAAGAAAGAGGTATCAGTCTCCAACTATTTTCAGAATGGCCTGCAAAAATTTTTCTGAAAATAAGTACACATCTTTTCCTAAAACATGTGCATTCATATTTGATAAATGTTTCAGAACATATAAATGCTTTTTAAACAAAGCAGAAAGTTTTAACTGCGGAAATAACTTTTGCCTTCTCCAAAATGACAAAGACTCTTTTAAATTGGAACGGTTAAAAGCCAAAACAACACTAACAATTTGAATAAGAAAAATTGTTTTGTCTTCATTTACAAACAAACCTCTGTGAAAGAATACACACTGACAAAAGTAGCTTTACTAGTTGTGAAATCAAAGTAATTTACCCCATATTGGGTCTGTCATTCCACAGAGGAAGAAACTAAAAGAAGTTTAGGGGCTTATCTTAGGTCACAGAGCTTTTAAATGGCAAAACCACTATTAGAATCTAGGGAATCACCTGAAAAAAAAAATAGAGACACTCACCTTTAATTTGGGAATAACAATGCTTGGTTAGCCTTACTTGCCTCCTTATCCAGCGTGAATGACAGTCAGCTATTTTAAAGTTGCTCCCTGCTAACTTCCTTGACTTCTCTATCCCCATGTGCTTTGCCTTGTTGCTTTGGGTATATTAAATTTTTAATTAACCTGGAAACCTCTTTTTGCTGGACCAATCAGTTCCTCTATCAATTTGTGTCTCCAAATGGAGCGAGGCCTGAAATAAGAGTATTGATGATGGAAATATAGAAGATGCTAAAGATATTGCAAATGAAAAAATGGGCAAATGCAATGAACAAGGGGTATCAAATATGACCCCAAATCATTACACACAAGGATCAGAGCCAAAACCTTCCAGGAGCTCTCTAAGACAAAGAATATAAAGATAGGATTATTTTGTTTAAAATGTTGAATACTATTATGTCATCTGAAGTCTGTTGCTTATATATACTCCTCAACACATGTCCAGCATGACGTTTGTATCTCCACAGTATTACTTGGTAATTCATATTTATCTTGCATCCCTCATATCAATGTTTCAGAAAATTTCAGTCACATATTTGAAAAACCAATCTGTACTTGTTCTTGCTCCTCAAAATTAACCACCCTCTAGCTCTCTGTTCTTAACTTTATTATGCCAATTTCCTAAGATCATTTGAAAGAGTTGGGAAATGCATTAAAGTGAATACTTGAATCAAACTATTTTCATCAGCAATATTAAGGCACATGATTTCAAATTTAAAACTATAACTATAAATTTTAAACAAAACAAAAATAACAGAAACCAAAAATCATAGAAAGCCCATATAATAACAACCCAGCATAGCACATCTTGCATTCTATCCCTAAGACGAAGTAATGATAAGTAAATAAACTGACAGATTTTTTTTAAGATGCAATGTATGACATAAGTCAGAGAAAACCCCCACGTTTTCTCTGACCTATTATTAATTTTGGTGATGAATGCACAACTACATAATGGTACTGTAAACAACTGAATGTACACTTTGTTTTGTATGACTACATGGTATGTGTATATATTGCAATAAAAATGAATTAAAAACAAAAGAGAGAGGCTCCAAAAATTAGGGAACATTTGGGCTGGGTCTTGAGGGATGAGAAGAAGCCCATGTAGAGGGGTTGTAGGATACCAGAAAGTTGTGAACATATTTTGTGCCACTGTATAATCCCAGGTTTTAGTCCCGAGCTGCTTTCCTTGGCCTTTTCACATGCCACAAACTGACTTAGTCCCCATTCCCCTGGCTTCTAATAGGCTCCTGTCTTGCCAAAGCTTCCGTGTCCTTCAACCAGACATGTGGCACCCTCTTCAAAGCCCACCCTTTGCAGCCCCTCTCCCAGAGCTGTCAGGATGATGTTCAGCCCCTCCCCACAACAGTAGTATTTGCTACAAGTTTTTGTCACTTTCTTTACTGAAAATTTTTATTTAAATGCTTCTGCATTTTAGACTTCCAATGTTTTTAAGGAGTATTTTCGTTTCCTCTAGATTAGCCACATTATTCTTAGCTTTTCTCCCAATATAATACATACTTTTTCTATGTCTCTTGATTTTTATACTTTGAATAGTGCAGTGTGGTGAAAATAAGTGTACTTACGAACTACTGCCACTGGGTTTGGTGGGAAGCAACATTTGTTCTTAGTCTCACTTGAAGAAAACTCCTTAAAGCCATCCATTATTAATGCATGTCCTTTTAAGTGTTATCAAATCTGAAGTCTGGTGACAAAATATATTGCTGATGTTTATAATGAGATGCCATATTGGTCTACTATGTGCAAGCTCTAAACACAAAGAAAACTTTGTGAAGCCGAAATTATTTTCTTTTGAAGCAAGGCTTTAATTTACAATTGAATGTTTATGTTTCAATAATAAGAAAATTGATCAAAGATTATGTATCATAAAATAAAAATTATATTCACACTTTAAAAAAAAAAAGATGCAATATATGACATAGGTCAGAGAAAACCCCCACATCCAAATCAATGTCCCATGCCACTTACATTTAAAGTATTGTGCCATTTTTATTGAAGCTCAAAATGCTGACCTTAAAAGCACTACAAAGCTCATAATCATTTTCTATATCAAAGAAAAATTCATTACTGCTTACTATATTTTAATGCTGGATCCATTTCAGGGTGGTCTTATTCTTTGACAATCACTAAATCATGTATAGAGATTTTTGATAATTCAATTTTAAAACTCCGTTTAACTATAACACTAGGTATTGAATACTCTTTGATAAATGAATGTTGAATGCACCAATTTAAGAATGATCTCTAAGAGGCTATTATCAAGGAAGGTATGGTACCACAGCTATGCCACATAAAAAATCTAGAGCAGTACTCAGTACTCGGGCCATATCCTACAAAATAGAATCAAATTCAACTTGCTTATTTTCAGTAACACTGGATGCTGCAGTACAGACCTAACAAATAGGAGTGCGGTGATTCTGAGTGTATGAAGGCTTGAGATTCATATTCATAAGGCAAGTCACTAAACTCTATCACTTGAAGCTGATTTACTTTTAAAAAGAACACTATAATGTTATACTGCCTTCTATATTCTGCCTTCATGGATTCAGTCTTAACAGATTTTCAGGGTGAAACTGCCTGATGTGAGAGACTTTATACCTATAGCTTTGCTGACCAGGTGGGAAATCTCCCCAAATTAACTTTAGTCCATTATCTAACACAAGTTGAACCACTGGGGTCACAGAACAAACACTGTTAACCAGTGTACATAGATATTCTTTCAAAGGACCACAAAGAATACCTGCACTCCAGGTGCTTGCTGGCATCCTAACTGCAAATTGTCAGTCATTCAGCTCCTATCAAAAGTCCAGCTGAGATGATAGACATTCCTAGGGGACCACCTACAGGGCATTTCTCAAGTACACCTTGGTGAAGGTTAGAGGAATAGAAAGCTGCATAATAGTACTATTACTCTGGGCCTTTGTAGAAACATGCCCTTGATTTTCCTTTTCTTTCTCTCTCTCTTTATCAAGGCCCCATACAGAAAGTGGACATTCATAGAAATTCTATGTTCTTTATGGAAAACTATCAAGGACTCACACTACTGTATTGTTCAATATCCCTCACTTAAAGAACCACAAAATAACATTCTCTGAGATCAGGATTAGGAAGAAAGTCCCTCCAGAAAAACAGATGCACTTTCATTCATTAGAAAATAGCTATGTCTCTCAATACTTTGACCTTTTTTTTTTTTATCTTGGCTGAAAGGAAATTTGGAACTATTTAATATTCAAACCATTACCTGGCATTGGCCTAGGTTTTTTTGCAAAATACCACACTTCCCTCTTGCTTACTTGGAGCTTCTATTTTTGCTTTTGACTTAATGGTAGTAGGATGTTGACATCTCTTGTTTGGTAGTAGCAGTGCATATAAGACAATCACTTGGTAGTGACACTCCCAAAATAATAAAAGATTTATAGGAACTCCGGTATTGTGCCTAAAACCTTTAAATTAATTCATATAACTGAGAATATGAAAATATTTCAAATGACACATATTTATAAGCATTTTCTTACCAAGACTAAGCTCGCATACAGAGAAAATACAACAAAATGCACATAAAATGTTTTTGAATGGAGAGAAGTTAGATTTCTATTAAGAAATACATAATTGCTGTACCTAGACTCTGCAGCCAGATTTTTTTATACCTTTATAACTGCATGTCCAGTTACAAGTTTATGATTATTTTAGATGATTGTACATATAAATTATCTTCCTAATTTAAACACATCATTTAAATGAGAAAATGTATTGCTTTGGTGGAGCTAATAAATGTAATGTAATTATAAAATAAATGCTAACAAGAGAGCCACTAATCACTCCAACTTATCATCTGTAATATTTTTCCTATTAAAACAATACTTTAGAAATGTGAGTCAGTATTTGCTGATAATATAGGGCACATTGTTCTAGTTTGCTTCTTATCTGAGATATAATACTGGATTCATCTTAAGTCAAAAGTGTGTTTTGAAGTTAATATTTTATCATTAAAAATTTGAGGTCACAATATTTATGGTACCAACCCAGTCAAATGAGCTTAGATATGATTAATGTTAATTCAAATTGTTGACCAAGATTTAAAAATAAAGCATATAATTGACATAACTGCAATCAATTTACTATTTGTCTGTTCTATATGTAAATGTGCTAGTGGTCTTCTAAAATGTTTTAAGCATTTGAAAGTTAAAGCAGATGTGAAAGGAAATGAAATAAGTTCAGTGACAGAGAGATTCCAAAAGGAGCTGAGAGGTCACTCTGGTGGGCACTCTTATGCACAATATAGACGACCCTTTTTAGGTTCTGATGAATTGGAATAGCTAGCAGTAAATATCTGAAACTATCAAACTACAGCCCAGAACCCACGAATCTTCAAGACGATTATATAAAACTGTAGCTTATGATGGGGGATAATATGACTGGGGAAGCCATATGGACCACACACCCCTTTGTCCAGTGTATGGATGGATGAGTAGAAAAATGGGGGCAAAGAAAAAAAGCGTTCTTTTTTACTTTAATTGTTCTTTTTCACTTTAATTTTTATTCTTATTATTTTTGTGTGTGTGGTAATGAAAATGTTCAAATATTAATTTTGGTGATGAACACACAACTATATAATGGTACTGTGATCAACCTGAATGTATGCTTTGTATGACTGCATGGTATGTGAATATATCTGAATAAAAACGAATTTAAAAAAAAAGGTTAAAGCAAACAAATTTAAAACACCAACATTAAACCACCCTACTTTCGTAATGCTGCTCATAATGGTGCCTTATGAGATGTGCTCACAATTTTAAGTCCTGTTCACATTTCTGCATCATAAAAAATTGTCCTCATTATTCAGTTTTTCATAGGTAGTTGCCTGCAAAATGTTCTAAAACTATGGCTCTGTACCTTTATATTAACTTTCTAAGTACTGTTGGCTGCTTTGCCAAGCTTTTAATAAGTTTAATATAGGCTGTTTAAATAGTTATTAACATGCATATTTCGGGAAGTGCTTTTTATTCCTAATTTGTATTGCTATCAAGAGTCAGCTATTTTCATCACGATAATTATGTTAAAATGCACATTTGTTAATATGCTAGAAAAATGTTTAAATCCAAAGGGAAGGAAGAAAATATCAAGTAAAAACAAATATTAGAAAGATAATACAAATATCTGAATATTTATAAACTCTAAAGATATTTCATCTGTTTTCACCTAGTTGGAAACATTGGCTGAGGAAGTTATCATCACAGAAAGTGAATATAGACACTATGCATGTGAGTTTGACAGATAACCAGATTCCAAGAAAAAAAGAAGGAAAGAAAAAAGAAAGTTTTTAGCAGGGTAAAATACCCCTCAAGCTGTAAGGCAATGTCAGCAACAGCTCTGAAGAGAATTCCACACAATCACATCTCTGTGATACTATTCTTCAAATCAGTATTTGCTGTTGTTTGTCATGTGTTGAGAAACCTTAGTGACAACGATTTATTGCTACACATTTATTTGGATCTTCATAAAAATTATTACCAAATACCTATACATCTTGTAATGGAGTGGCTAGAAAAAAATTTTCCAAACTCAATGGTCATTTCTCAGCAGACAGTGCTTCATCAACTTTTAAAGGAATATGAGGAAAAATCTATAAATAACATAGCGCACATGCAAAATCTCACATAGACCATGGAATGTGCAAAGTCTAATGCAATTTGTGATGGCAGTTTGGTATTTATTTTATAGTCAAGTACATCGATTTCTAGGGTGTTAAATAGAGTTGTAAACATTCAATTTCTTTAATTCACCATGCAACTATAAAAAGACTATTGTATAAAGCATGTTATATTGTCCACAACTTAGGAATATGGTTTAAATCAAACCAATAGGTTTCATTCCTTTGTGGAGGAGTTAGCTTCATTCTATTCTTCTGATTACATCTAAAAATGCATGGCCACAAGGCAGTGCCGGACTACTGCAAATTCATTCTCACTACCAGCAAGACTGGAAGCATAGGTTGTTATTGTTGCAGGTCAACAGCCACATCTAATCACACATTATTGTATTTAAATTACACAGTAACAGCCGTAATGAAACAAATAAGAGGGGAAAAGGGCCCCTTCCCCAGAGAAGTCTGAAATCTAAATGAGAAATCATATCCATGAACTATTACAGAGCATAAGCAGGTGCAGGTGAATGCATACCATGAAAAATAAATGTTGGGGAATGTATAGTAAGGGAGTGGTTTGGGATAAGGCCAGTTAACAATGGTTGTTAAAAGGGATGTTTAAATATCTGCCTTTAGCAGAAAATATAATTGAATGACTTTCTCAGAGCCTTTATCATCTGAGTTATTAAATACCATATGAATTTGAAACTCATGACTGCATATATTTTGAAATGACCATACTTTGAGAATGTTTAGAAATGCTATTAATAAATGCTTGTGTGTATATGTATGTACATGTGTGTATATATATACAAACATTTATTTATTTATTTTACTGAGGGCTGAACCAAAAGAGACCAGTTAAAACTGTGGTGAAGAAGGAAATCGGCCATAAGGTGAGAAATGCTCGGGTTCTAATGAAGGTCAGGTTCTAAAATGCTTATGCCTCAGAGACTTGGAAATGCTTTGTTCAACTTCTTAAAGGAAATTAAAAATATCTGTCTGGTGTCAGTTAAATACAATATTTACAAATGCAAGAAAAGAATGCTAGGAGATCTTTTAGCCTTATAGAGTAACATTATTCTCATTACTCAAAATTATTCCTAAACACTAAAATTCTAGTTCCAACAGCAAACATAACAGGATTGGAACTAAGTAAAACAACATAGAACCACAGGATTTTAGAGTGGAAAGGCTCCAATCTCATTTATATATGAAGAACTGAGGCTCAAAGAATCAACCCATACGACGAGGGTCACAGAGAGTAAGTGATCAAGGACTAGAACTCAGATCTCATGACTGGCATTCCAATGTATCCATCACATAAAATACTTCCCCTTTTAGAATGTAGCACTATAGAAAAGGTTTCTTTATAAAGGGAACAAAGCCAATAAAATTTAATGTCATTAAGGATGATAACCCTACCTAGTTCTACTTTTTCAGATATTCTAAACTATCTAACACTTTTATGAGATAGAATTTAGATTCATTTTGTTATTTCAATGATTTTAAAGATAATTTTGCTTTGCATAGCCTCCCGACACACACACAAATTCTTGTCCACCCAGAACCTCAGAATGTGACTTACTTGGTGTTCTGGTTTGCTAATGCTGCCAGAATGCAAAACACCAGAAATGGATTGGCTTTTATAAAAGAGGGTTTATTTGGTTACACAGTTACAGTCTTAAGGCCATAAAGTGTTCAAGATAAGGAAGGCATCAACAATCCAGCATGTTCACTGGAGAATGGCCAGTGGAGTCCGGAAAACCTCTGTTGGCTGGGAAGGCACATGGCTGGCATCTGCTCCAGAGTTCTGGTTTCAAAATGGTTTTCTCTCAGGACGTTCCTCTCTAGGCTGCAACAGCTCTCCAAAATGTCATTCTTAGCTGCTCTCAGATTGTGTTTCAAAATGGTGCTCTCCAAAGTGTCTGTGTCAGCTTCTCGGGGCAAACTCTGGGCTAGTACATCCAAAGCATCAGCAAAACTGCTTTCAACGGCCGTCTTCAAAACATCTCTGTAAGGTGCAGCAGCAAGCTCCTTCTATCTGAGCTCTGAAATAGGGCTCTAGTAAACTAATCAAGGCCCACACTGAATGGTGTTTCTTATATTATTCTTTATACTTTTTGCTGAAAGATTTCATAGTGTCCTTTTTTAATTCACATCAGGCAAATTTCAATGGAATGCAGTCAAAATATTTAGAATGTGACAAGAGTGCAAGAGGATATTTTAAAGACTTTACTTATTGTGAGACAGAACAATATAGTGGTTAAGGAACCAAACTCTGGAGACACACCGCCTGAGTTGGAATCTTAGCTCTGACACTAGCAATATAACTTTAAATTTGAGCTAATTATTTAACCTCTCTGAGCCTCAGGTTCCTTATCTATAAAATAGTAATGATACTAATACGAATCATAATGATACCCTGGCTATATGCATATATTTTAGTTCTTAGAACATTGCCTAGGGTATAGTAAATGCTATTTAAGTGTTTCTTATTCTTTGCCTTGTATGCTTATTTTTAAAGATGTGTGTAGTACATCCAGGAAGATATTTATACATGGAGTATTAATTTCAAGAAAGAAGTCTGAGCTAAAGATATAAATCTAGTTTTCACAGGGAGAAAAAGAAAATACACACACATACACATACATTCTCTATCTCTCTCTCACTCACATACACACACACATGCACACACATACACACAGAGAGAGAGAGAGAGAACAGTGCCTGGCAGATAATAAGTACTATATAAATGTTAACTATCATTGTTTTAAATAAGCCTTTCAGAAGTCAACTGAATTTAAACTTACTAAAATGAAAGTTAACTAACACTTAAATGCATCTGGTAGGTGCTCACTGAAGTTTTAATGAATGAAAATAATTATTGGTAGTTATCTTTTTGTATTTGTAGTTATAAAAATAGTACAAAAAAATAAACAAATTGAAAAAGACACAAGAATGTATATTTCTCAGATTGTACTTATAATGTAAACCTAAATAGGCAAAAGAAATAAAAATGATTAGTAATGATAATAATAGTAATATTACCTTCAACTTGAAAACACTTTCAAATTTATTTAAAGTTCATTTCTAATCAACTTGAATATAAATACATATATTTTATATTCCCATAAGCCTTAGAAAAAACCCCAAGTGTACTATCTTCCTAAATCATGTTCTTCAGATTCCTCAGATTTAAATGTTCCTGCCCTAAATAATCGATAACATTTCTCCAGGCTTTGCATCTTATCCTTAAAGGTTTGGCTCAAATTCGGGGAAGGATGGTAGAAGAAGGGGAGCATTGGCCAAGTCATTCTCGAATTTGAACAAATAGCACGAATGCCGAGTAGGTGGTTTACAACAAATTCTTAAAATTTCTGACCCTTGACATACACTAAACATGCTGCGTACAAAACAATCAGGTAATTGTTTTGCTTAAAAATACATGTTAATTTCCACTTACATTATAGCTAGACCTAGTTGCTATTCTGCCACTGCAGTCCCGTAACTTCAGCAGACTCCCGCTAAAGCACAGGATTCCATTCAGAAAAACAGAGGGGAGGGAGTGGCAATTATCAAAGCCAAAGAGAACCCCAAGGAACACAGAGGACATTTCGTCTCAAAGGATGTCGGAGGGCTTGGTTTTTTTCTGCTTTAAATTCAGGTCTACAGATCATAGCATTTCAGTTCACAGGGTATCAATTGGAGTACATAAAGACAGCTTAGGCTTCTAAACAAAAAAAAACACAATTTATATTTCTGGAGAAAATTTCTGTAACATGAGGAAAGAAGTAGCTACTCATACAACTGGCCAGTTGCATCAACTCAGACAACAGCATAGGGACCTATAGTTAAGTCATCAATATCAGATTTTAATCTAAGGGTTCCTTCATTTTTATAAGTGATAATAGAAAAGAACTACTATATTGTGTCTCCTAGATAATTAATTTCCACACCAGAATTTTGAGGAAGAAATGTGCCCCTTGTCATCTCTCCCCCAGTATGATTTTCTGGAGAGACCCGCAACCTTTTTCAAGCAACAGAGGTCACGAATTTCCAATGTTTACAAACGTTAGAATTATTAAAGATGTTTAATAATTTAAATAAAATCTTTGTAGTATCTTTTCAATTTGTGTGTTTTCAAAAGAATGGCACTTAAGATGTCTTTGCTTTGAAAGGGAAGAAAAGTTAAGTTTATACCTCATAGGGCTTAAGCAAGCACTGACATAGGATTTGTTGTTTTTGTTGTTGTTTGAGGAGCTGGCAAAGAGAAGCAATATTCTGACAGTTTTCCTAGAAGTATGGATTACTGGCAATGGTGCATTTAAAGGATGTTCTGTTTCTGCACTCGCCTTTTTGTGATCCAAAAAGACAAGTGAGGCTTTTTCTCTTCTACCTATCGGAAGTAATATTTTTTCTTTGTTCTAATGAAACAAAACTAGTATCTTGAAAGACACCATATTCCCTGTGCTGCACAACTGAAGGCTTACTTTAATGGTCAATTATTTAAAAGTCTAACATAATTAATATCACCTACACTAAAATGTATTATTACATCTAGGATATAACATATGCTTTCGGTATTATATATAGAAGAGAATAATTTCTCTTCTGGACAAGAAAAACTATTAATGCTCAAGGATATAAATTAAAACCCTTTTTCAAATATACTTAGAAAAAATATCACACAGGAAAGTTATGATTTTACAAAAGTATTTTAATACAACTTTCAAATAAATTTCTGCTAACCCTACTAAGTTTAATAATTCTATGACTATTTTTATTTGTTTGCTAACCTATAAGAATAATACCTTGTAATATACAAAACAGAGCATTTAGTAGTATAGATAATACACCAAAACATCAAACTTCCAAAAAGTCTAGCATCCATGTACATTGCCACTACAATAAGTTATAATTTAATGCTAACATCACACTGTATTTCAAATAATCATTGAACATCACATATTAAGAAAAAATATTGAAAGATTACCTTGCCAAAAATGAAGTATTTAAAAATAAATATGTCATAAATAAAACAAAACGATCACATACACCTAAGGTGATAAGAGCAAATCCCTCAATAAACCCTTGAACTGAACACATCTGAATAACCAATTAGTCTGGCACATTTGAATTCATTACAATCTTTAGCACATTTACAATCTTTAGCACATTTAAATTAATCAATTACTGTATTTAGCAAGAGATAACAACATGACTGTAACAGGCTAAATCCAAACATGCATGAAATAAGTCAAGTAAAACAAAATAAACTTGCTTTTCTTTTTGTCTCTTAGCTGTCTCCCTGAGTGCATCTATTTTCTCCTAATATATAGACATTTCGGGAAAAAGCAGCTCCCACATAATTATATAATGATTTTCAACCTTCTGTACCTTTTCTTCCTCAAATTCATCCATCCTGGAACGTTTTCACTAACGTGCTGGTAATTACTACAAAAAGCCCAGTCAATTTATCCATCTCCATCTCCCCCTGGGCTTCAAATACAGTTAGAAAAACAGAAAAGTTCAAAAACTGTTGGAAAGCAGAGAGTTTCAAAAGGATGCTAGTTGAGAACTTTCATTGAAAAATTCTACTTCCTAAAAGTCAACAGGTCAAAATTACTCACAGCTGGAGGCAAGGGTCTTCTGGGGGAAAAAAAAATGTTTTAGCTGCCTCAGTCAGTGGATTTAAAATGCTCCGCATCCACAGTGGAATAGATATGGCCCTCGACGGTCAGGTAATCAATTGCTTGCTTGATGGCCCTGATACTCAGGCTGCGAAGCTCTGCCTGGAGCTCCCGAAGGCTCTTTCCTTCCGGTCGAGGGCACTCGTGAATCAAACGCAGCACTTCTTTCCGAATGAAGATGAGGCGGTATTTGCCATAATCTCGAGCATCATCCATTCCTGGTGGGAAGACAGGCGCACTATCCCCCCAATGGCCGCTTGGCGGGCTTTATCCAGTATCATGTGTGCATTGACTGTTTCCAGAATATGTGTGGTGAACTCTTTTATGTCCTCCAGGACCCGGATCTTCAATACTTCAAGGCTCTTTGTTTCAGCAGAACATTTGAGGATACCAAACACTTTGGCATAGACTCCCACTGGAAGGAGAGTCAGCCCCTGCTTTGCTTTATCTCTGCCACCCCACTGCCGGACCTCGATAGGCCTCGAGGTCATATCATCTATTTTGTAAAGAATGTAGTGTGGAGTCCACTATGCCTGTCTGATTATCCCTACGACAGAGACCTGGAAAATCGCAATTCCCCTAATCTTGAACACATTGTCCACCATATGGAGGTCAGCAGCTGGTTTACACAACAAGGTATAAGGTCCTGGATCCGAGCCTTGGACCTTCCGGCCGTAGCAGCAGGATCCGTGCTTCCTTCACATGGTTGGTTGTTGCCTCCGCTGGCTCCACCCACAGCAGAGTTGCTGCCAAAGCTCCCAAACCCACTCATATCCGTCTTAATGACAGCTCAGGTGGATAAGGAGGTATTGTTTGGCTCTTGTCAGTGGATTCCACAGACTGGCTCAGAGTTCAACAGGGCTACAACAGAATGTCTGGATCTTGATCTTGACGATACATACCCCTCAGGCGAGCCGTAGAGCCAATCAGCTCCCAGAAGGCAGCTGCCTCCAGCCAATCACTACCTCCCAGGTTCTTGCCAGCTCCCGTTACTCTTTGTGGTATGCTTGTACTCGCTGTGCAATATTTTTAAAGCCCCACATGAAATCTCAAGCCTTTCCCACCAACTTTTTGAAAGTGCATTTTTACTAATGTTTTTCCTCCTCCTTTCCTGAATGCCACAAGTTCTTCTCTAGCCACTTCTTAAAGATTCATTTATTCACTCATTCAATCTGTCAACCATTCAAAAGTAATATCAGGGGAATTTAAGTGCTAGGTTCTACCGTAGGGTACTGAGGGTTAACTACAGGGAGGAAAAAAAAAAAAAAAAAACCACCACCACCACCATGGTTACTATTATCTAAGATCTCACATCCTTTGTCTAAATCATTAAATCAGAAGCATTCTGGAAGAAATGGAAAGACAACCACCTCTGAATGATTATAATATTCAAAGGTGAGTATCCTCTCACCACTGCCTTTTAAAAATTTGTATTCTGAAATTCTAATATCCAATTATTGTGCCAAGTACACTGTAAATATAAATAAATTAAACAGAATGATATATTTCAATTTATATAAGTCCAAACTGGATGACTGAGTTCTAAATTAAATTTATTTTCAAGGCTCTGTGGATAGTTCAGATGTATACAAAATGTGAGTCCTATTATATATGAAGAAAAACCTGAATAAAATCAAAATCAGGTTTCTACAAACAACTTATCTACTACTTTCTAAACTTAAGATTATAACAATTTTGTAAGTAGATCCCAGAATGTTTAGATATTAAACTGAATGTCTGTTTTTCCTTATAAAAACATTATTTTACTTCGGGTGTTATGAAATTAAATGCTTTTTATAGTTAATAAAGGAACAACAGCTATTGGTGTCCAGCATTGGCAAGTTACCTCTTCCTTAACAATCCTTTATAGTAAGTTTATAGCCTAAATGTATAGATTTGGGGAGTTAATATTAATACTCTTTCTCTTATTCCTTTTTACAAATAAATATATAATAATCATTAGCTGAGAACATAAATAGGTTTCTATGTAAATGCACAGATATTTAACTTCTGGCTCTATGTTTCAAATAATCAAGGAGGAATTAAATATACAAGCAATATTTGTATTCTTAAAATTGCACATTATTAGAGATCAGATTATCTAAATAAATTTTTTAAATGTTTACAAGCCTCACACATTAGCCATTGCTGCCTTATTAGTTAACATCAGATCTCTAGTCAGAAAATCTGGAGGTTAAAATAAAATAACTGATTAAATTCCCAAACAATTATATACAGTACAAATTGATTAATCGTACCAAAATGATAAGAACTACATACCTGACAGGATTGCTGGTTAACGAAACTCTCAGGGATTCTAGGCAGTTCAGAAGTTTCTCATCTGAAATACCAGATCGTAATTCATGAACATATTCTTGTGAAGACAGGGTGCATTCGTGTTTGCTGTTTTTCAGCCCTCCCTACAAAATAAAAGAAAAAAAAACACCATTTTCAACAAACACCAGTTTGTTTTTTCACTTTTAAATTAAATAATGCTTAAAATATATAAACAGTCTACTGTATGAGAAAGTGTGCAGAATGCTATGCGCTTAAAAATTCTTGATCACAGAATTAATTAGGTAAAATTGTTGTGTAGATCTCAACACTCTCCTCACTCTCTTTTAAAAGAAAATTACACAAAGTATCATTTGACAGAGTAGCTCAAATTTACAATCCAGGTATTGGGATTAACATTAGTTGGCTCTCCTTAACTCAGAAGATGAACATTTAGGAATCATCTAATTTTCCTGGTTACAATATTTATATCCTATTCCACACAATACAATTAAGATAATATAAAACGTTATACATAACCCAAATCTATTAAAATGTATCTGAGTATCAGTCTATCTCAAAAAGCAAGTGAAAAGGTTATTAAAATGAAAAATAATATAGTCTCCAATTAGCTTGTTAGTTAAATCAGCCTAAAGCCTTCACCAATTCCCAAGTATTTCTACCTATGTTAATCCCATGTTGTAAATTAATCTTAAAAATCATCAAATTCATTTATTTTATAGCAACTAGTTTTTAGCTTAATTTCCAATAAATGTGGGGTTATTTCCAGAACCCATGTCATCAGAGTTCCTTAGCTTCATCACTTTGCTATAACTATGTAAATAATTCAGCAAAAAGTCTGTGAGGAAACCATTATCAATACATTCACTGTACTAATAACACATCGTTTCACATTCGAGACATACATCACCATAACTTCCCCTTTCCTGTATTATAAATGTATCTGTCTGAATTAAGATTCTGGCTTGTGTACCATTTTCCAAGTTTATACGAATTACACTCAGTTTCTGATTAGTATCAAAATTAGGATAACAGATTTTTTTTTCCATTTGGTAGAAAAAGTAGAATTTAAAAATAATTTTTAACATGGGCTGATCAGATAAGCCCTGAAACCCAAAGGTACCGGTCTCTCCAAGAACATCAACCAGTTGCATCACCCTACCCCATAATGTTGACACCCTTTTTCAACGTGAAGTTAGAATGGTCATTGACAAACATCCTTGAAGATTGAGAGAACAATCAAATGTGAGGGAAGAGATGTAACAGAGAAGATAGGATTTAACAAATGATAGTGACTACTGAATCATTATACAGATATTTCTTTTCTGTCTCTAGTGTATTAGAACAGCTAGGAGGAAATAATTGAAATTGTGGAACTGTAACCCATGCCATACTTTGAAATTTGCTCTATAACTACCTGTTAAATTGTACTTTGAATGTTATCACCTTTCTGCATATATGTTATATTTCACAATAAACAACATTTTTTAAAAAAGGGCTGATATGTCCCAGTTCAGTGGCTTTGGGGGCCTTATCAAAGATCAGTCGGCCATAGATCTGGGGGTCTATCTCCAAATTCTCAATTCAATTCCATTGATCTACATGTCTATCTTTGTGCCAGTACCATGCTGTTTTGACAACTGTGGCTTTATAATAAGCTTCAAAGTCAGGGAGTGTAAGTCCTCCCACTTGGTTTTTCTTTTTTAGAGTGTCTTTAGCAATTCGAGGCATCTTCCCTTTCCAAATAAATTTGATAACTAGCTTTTCCAAATCTGCAAAGTAGGTTGTTGGAATTTGGATTGGGATCGCATTAAATCTGCAGATGAGTTTGGGTAGAACTGACATCTTAATGACATTTAGCCTTCCTATCCATGAACATAGATATTTTCCCATCTTTTAAGGTCCCCTTCTATCTCTTTTAGTACAGTTACGTAGTTTTCTTTGTATAGGTCTTTTTACATTTTGGTTAAGTTTATTCCTAGTACTTGATTTTTTTAGTTGCTATTGAAAATGGTATCTTTTTTTTGAGTGTCTCTTCAATTTTTTCATTTCTAGCATATAGAAACATTACTGACTTATGTGATTTAATCTTGTATGCCGCTACTTTGCTAAATTTGTTTATTAGCTCTAGTAGCTGTATCGTCGATTTCTCAGGGTTTTCCAGGAATGACTATGGTCTGTTAATTTCTGATGGGTATAGAAGGAACAAGTTCACAGAAATGTTGCTATATTAGGTTACTTTCTTGGGGTAGAGTAGGAACATGTTGGAAGTAAAGTTGTTAGGTTAGGTTAGTTGTCTTTTTCTTACTCCCTTGCTATAGTCTCTTTGAAATGTTCTTTTATTGTATGTTTGTTTTCTTTTTAACTTTTTTTTTCATACAGGTGATTTGAAAAAAGAAGGGAAAGTTAAAAAAAAAAAAAAAAAGAAAAAAAGACAAACAAGGGGAAAAAAAAAAAAAGATGTAGTGCCCCCTTGAGGAGCCTGTGGAGAATGCAGGGGTATTCGCCTACCCCACCTCCATGGTTGCTAACATGACCACAGACATAGGGGACTGGTGGTTTGATGGGTTGAGCCCTCTACCACAGGACTTGTCCTTGGGAAGACTGTTGCTGCAAAGGAGAAGCTAGGCCTCCCTATGATTGTGCCTAAGAGCCTCCTCCCGAATGCCTCTTTGTTGCTCAGATGTGGCCCTCTCTCTCTAGCTAAGCCAACTTGGCAGGTGAAATCACTGCCTTCCCCCCTACATGGGATCTGACACCTAGGGGAGTGAAACTCCCTGGCAACGTGGAATATGACTCCCGGGGAGGAATGTAGACCTGGCATCGTGGGATGGAGAACATCTTCTTGACCGAAAGGGGGATGTGAAAGGAAATGAAATAAGCTTCAGTGGCAGAGAGATTCCAAAAGGAGCCAAGAGTTCACTCTGGTGGGCACTCTTATGCACAATATAGACAACCCTTTTTAGGTTTTAATGAATTGAAATAGTTAGCAGTAAATACTTAAAACTATCAAACTACCACCCAGAACCCATGAATCTTGGAGATCATTGTATAAAAATGTAGCTTATGAAGGGTGACAATGTGATTAGGAAAGCTACATGGACCACACTCCCCTTTGTCTAGTTTATGGACGGGTAAGTAGAAAAATGGGGGAAGGAAAAAAAATGGCTCATAATAAGAAATGGATGCCTTAAGGTTTCATACTATCTGGCATTTTATCGGGAATGCCTCCTCAATAAAGAAATTATCCAATTGTCAACCATTCTTAATTTTCTGAATTAAAAAAATCTATTGAAAAGTAAATGCTCTAAGACTTAATAAATTCTCCCAACATGTAAGGGAACTTTATTCCCTCATAGTGCTGTGGCAATATTACTATTGTGGCACATAAACATTGTGGTAGACAGAATTATTTGCATCTACCTGCTTTCTAAACTGTGAACTCCATGTGTGCCAAGTGCCTAACAGTGTCTGAATTGAGTGAGCCCTCAACAAAAGTATGCTATTATCAAATGTGTCCATAACAATTACAGAACAAGGAATACAACTTCATACTTCTAGTACCTATATTTTGTGTAATGACCACTGACTTGATCTTTCTTACTTTGTTGGGACACATAGCAGATGTTCAAGAAGTGTACTGGAGGAGTCACCATACATGGCATAAAAATGGCACAGTAAGTAAAATCATCACCATGAAACCATTTCCATATTCCTATAACTTGTTCACCCATTTCCAAAGGCTACAAGATCCACAAGGGAAACCAGTAAGTAAACATTTGTAGTATGATTTTGAAATTCCAAAGTTATACTTTAACTTTTGCTGAATCAATTCACTGTCTACAGCAATATGAAGTCTATCAGTAACAATGAATGGATCGTTTTACTACATGCATCAAATACCCTCTAAAAACTTCTAGTATAAGAAATTAAAATTTTCCAAGTCTGCAGTCAGATACCAGTTTCATTCAATCCTTAAACTGA
Organism: Choloepus didactylus; assembly: GCF_015220235.1. Taxonomy (NCBI): domain Eukaryota; kingdom Metazoa; phylum Chordata; class Mammalia; order Pilosa; family Megalonychidae; genus Choloepus; species Choloepus didactylus. The sequence continues at coordinate 39,584,000 of NC_051335.1, read as the reverse complement.
TTTTCTTAATTAACGGATAAAAAGGGTCTGCTGTGGCTTCCCTGGAGACTTGTAAAAAGAGTTTATTCCTGTCCAGTGACCTTTGTATTTGCTGTTTTCTCTGTCTGACAGGCTCTTACCCTGACCTCTCCATTCCTGGCTCCCCATCATTCAAGTCTCAGCTCAACAGTGTCTACCCCTTCACATCCCAGTTCTTATCACACCACTTTAAAGCTCATTCACAGTATCTTAAGTTCTTCTTTAGTAATTTACTTGTTTACTGTATCATCCCCACTAAAGCATAAGCTCCATGAGGCAAGAATCTTGCTTGCCTTGTTCACTCCTGTATCCCCAGATCTTAATACACTGCCTGGCACACAGTAAGCACTGAAAATACTTATGCCTTGAGTGAATGAATGGATGGATGAAGAAATAAATGGGTGAATGACTGTGAGTTTAAATATGCTAAAGCTTCTAAACTCAGTTTGTCTTTACTTCAGAATATTATAATTCTGAGACTTTCAGTTATAATATATTCAGGGGCAAAAAAGAGACAGTGTATGGCATACTTGGGACAAGTCAGACTTTGCCACCTAGGTTTGAATCATAGCCCCATCACATGCTAGGTAATCTTTGAGCAGGCTGTTTTGTCTCTATGAACCAGCTTGCTCATCCACGTTTGTAGTGAGGATTAAATAAGACAATACATATAAAGTGCCTAATACAGGCACCTCATATGGGTTGTCTCGCAGACACAGAGTAAGCTACTAAGCAAATGCTAATCTCCTTCTAACCCATCTTCTACAGGATCAGTCTAATATGGGGCATATGGTGATGGCTGAGATACTCTCTATGGAACAATTTGCCCAGCTCCTTGCCTTGGGGGCTCAGCTACCTAAGTCTAAGAAACAAATTAAAATTATGTAATTTAGGGTACTCTGTGGTTACAGGGAATGGAAGCAAACAATCTACTGGAGCAATACAGAAAATATATAACTTTACAGAGCAAATGCCATTTACCAAGCTTTGAATGAGTCTGGGGTTTAAGCATAAGTTCATATTTGATCATTATGAAATTATGATAGAATGTTAGGGCTGCACTGTCCCTTGAAGATCTCCTCTTCTAATACAGAAATAGAGAATTGAGGTAATTGCCCAATATCACATAATTAGCGAGGTTGCTGGACTAAAACAAATACTCTGGTGCTCAGGTCACTCCTTTTTTCCACTATACTTCAATTTTTTCCAGTATTGAATAAAAACATTAAGGCAACACATACGTAACTCTGAAATCTTTATTACAAAATGTCAAAGTAACTTCAGCATAATCAATATGGTGCAATAGAATATTAAAGGAATCACATAAAAACAAAACAGTGCAATAGATTAAACTTATTTTCACTATATTTAATAGGGCTGTAATACAAAAATGGCTTATTATTAACATCCTGTTCTGGTACTGCACAAAGGAAACAACTAGATAATGGATGGATAATAAGGCAAATTTTAATTACCTGCTCTGTATGAGATTAATGAAAATTACTACTGTGCCTATTTGATCTTTAAAAAATAATGCAGACAAAATTAGCAATTAGCATACATCATGCTATTCCAAAGCAAGGTGAACAAAAAGCTTTCCCAATTTGAAGCCACTCCTTAATTTGAAAATCATTAGGATGGAGATACTTGTCGGTGTGACTGTGTTTGTACCATTCTAAGGCAGTACACAAAGAACCAAAAGAATACTTGGGGACATTTAAATAATCACACGGTTTCCTGTGCTCTGGCATGAAATGTTAATATCAAAAACAGACAAGCAATATTCTAAAGAGAATATGTAAATTTTCAGCAGAGATACTACTTCTGATTTTAAATTGACTTATTCTGAGTATGATCTGTCATTTTTTAATGTAAATACAGATTTATTTATAATTTTGAGGAAAGGCTTCAAAGTTCTAAACTTGCAGCAGACAAGGGTAGAACTATTGATTGTATGTAGGCCTCTTCAGCTACAGAATGCACACAGATAGCACTTATGCTATCAGTGGTGTCATCTTCAAATGGGAAGGACAATATAATTGTCATGAAAATAGTAATATTGCTACTGTGATTGACCATGATTTATTAACTCTGACATAGTCAGGTTTCTTTGGCTACTTAATCAAGTGAATTTCTTATCTATCACTGCAGTTCTCTGAAAAGGCAACATCATAGATTAGCAAATTTGGAATTACATCTACAAAGGTTTCATAGTGTTGTTGTTTGAGAGGCTCCTATAACTTTAAAAACATAAGAAATCAAAAAGCCATTTTCCTCATCATCAGATCCTTGAGCTCAAACAGAATAAGGAAAAACAAAATAAGCACCCAGTACAAGTTAATCTACCTATTTATTCTGACAACAGTGCATTTGGTGGGCTATAGAACCCTGAATACGATGCTAAACCTGTAAATAGACTCTCTGCCTTCATATAAGAAAAATTTCTCTTAAATAAAGACATCTCTCAGAGACATCAACAACAAAAGGTTAACCCACCATTAAATGACTTGACAGTGCAAGCAAATTAAAACATATAATGATATTTAAAATGAGTTGACCTGTAATAATAAGCAACTAATCTGACATGTTTCTCTTTCATATCAAACATGTGTGGTCTACTCTGTACTTAAAATCTATCACCACTTCCCTTTTAAAACTACTATTAAGCAATTACGGTGGACAAGACACATACAAGCAAATGACACTAAGTAAACTTTTAAAACTATAATGTGTGTGTACTAGCATTTTTATAAGCCATTACTACCATGCACAGAATTTGATAAAAGAAAGCATTATGTTTAACTTTTATTTGACAGAAGCCCTTGAGATATACCAGATAGTGAAATGTAAATAGATATTTAGGTAGTCACCCAGGGGTTCTTAACCTGGAGTCCCACTTCAAGGGATATGTGAACTTGAAAGGGAAGAAATTACGTCTTTATTTCCAATAACCTCTAAGTAAAATTTAGGATTTCTTTCAGTTATGCAAGTAGGCAATACACCACAGTAGAATTAGTAGCACCTGAGACTTGATCACCAATAGAAATCATAGATATTTTCATATCACACCACACACACCACATTTGTGGCAGATAGCTCAAAATATCATTTATGCTCATCAATTCTTCAAAATTACTATAGTTAAACAACCTGCCACTTTCATCTTGACATTTAACAAATATTGTAAAGAAGGACATGCTTTGTCTCAATTTTTTAATCAAACTTTCTATTTTAAGATAATTGTAAATACTCATGGAGTTCTAAGAAATAATGCAGGGAGATCCCATGTTTCCCAAAGGTAACATCTTGCAAAACTATATTACAATATCACAACCAGGAAACTGACCCTGATAAAACCCACCTATCTTACTCACACTTATTTATGCGAGTTCATGTGTGTGCTCAGGTGTGTGTATTTAATTCTATGTACTTTTATTCATGTATAGATTAGTGTATCCAGCACCATAGTCAAGATACAGAACAGTTCCATCACTACTACAAGGATCCGTCATGTTGCCCTTTCATAACCATGCCCACCTCCCTTCTGAAAACCTCCACCCCTGGCAACCACTAATCTAGTCTGTATTTCTGTAATTGTGTCTTTTCAAGAATGTCATAAACATGGAATCATGTTGTATATAACCTTTTGGCATGGGCTTTTTCACTCAGCATAAGGCTCTGGGGATTCACCCAAGTTCTTGTGTGTACCAGTAGTTTGTTTCTGTTTATTGCTGAGTAGTGCTTCACGATATGGATATACTACAGCTTATTTAATTCTTCACCCATTGAAGGACATTTGGGTTGTTTCTACTTTTGGGCTATTATAAATAAAACTGCTATGAGCATCCATATATAGGATTTTGTGTGAACACAGATATCCACACATTTTTTTAAAATTGTGTCACAATTAAAAAAATTTTTGAGAACTGTAAGATAATTGGTTTCCTTTCTAATCCTATGTATTTTATGTTTTAAATTTAAAAACACAATTCTGAGAAGTGGCCCGCAGGCTCACCAGACTGCCAAAGGGGTACATGGTGCAAAACAAGAACTCCTGTAAGAACCTGTTTCCTCTATTTACTAATTGCACTACATTTCCTCCTTCTTCTGTCCCATAAAGGAAGAGAAAGCATGCTACAATTTTAAATACAGAAAGCTCATCTATGCAAATAATGACTTAATAAAATGAGTAGGATTAGATCAATGATTATGTCCAATGGAATAGCTACTATATTTGGCATAGCCAGTTTCTTCATGCCACCATTTGAATATGGTAACAATGGTGAAAACTTTATTAGCATTGCTATGTTGGGGCAAAGACTATGAAGATATTTAAACATAATGTTTTTTCTCCCTATTTTTCCATTTTATGAATCCAATTCAAAGAGTAGTTTTAGAAATTGTAACAAAGCCAGTTTAATAACAGTTTTACACATATCTACAGCTTAGATAGAAACTAAACTTTAAGTAGCTAATAAAGCTATAAATTATAAATGAAATAAAGTTCCTTCCCCAAAACAAACAAAAAAAATTATCCCATTATTTTCAAACCCTAATGTGCCAAAACATTTCAGTAAGTGTTATCAGTCAAAATGAACAAACTGAATTGTATTCAATTTCTTGCCTACTTTCTAATGTGCATGAAGTGTAAAATATCCAGAGGATAGGAAAACTAAAAGATGTGTGACAAATTGACATGTAAAGAAATGGATGTGTGCCTTAGGTACTGAATGATATTTGTAGATTTAGGTATCAATGATACCTTACATTTCTATAGCGTAAACAGCTTTCAAAACTTTTCATATATATACCATTTCATCTGAGTCTAAAAGCATGGGAAGATATTATTAAAACCACTTTTTCTGCAGTTGTGAAAATTAAGCCACAGAGAACTCATGACCTGTCTGAGATAGCGAATAATTGTCAGAAGCACGCCAGAATCAAACTCTAGAGTTCCTTTATGAAGACAGTACAAATGGCCCTTCAAGGGAGCACGATTTGCTCCCAGTGGAGGATTATACCAAAAAAAGAAGAAGAGTGGTCAAAAGAATCAGGAATATTCCTTACCCTTAATAGTTGTGTGAATTTAGTCAAGATATTATTTGGCTTTCTGGACTGACGATTCCATATCCGCAAAATGGGCATAATATAGTATCTACCCTCAGGATTTTGGTAAGGATGAAAGAAGAATCCAGGTGAAGCACTTGGCACAATGCTTGACATTTAATAAGTAATCAATTAATGTTTGCAGCCATTATATATTAGTTTATTGCTAATTTAATGAGTATTTTCTTTAAAAATTGTCTAGTGAAAGAAATACTGGTATCATGAAATCATTAGTTGTTCATTACCTAAGTTATTCAGGCAGAAGTGGGATCCTCATCTGTCTGAAATGCTGAGGAAAGGATTACCACCTTAGGTAGAAGATTAGGCCATTATTTCCAAACTGTATTCTGAAGATTCATAGAGTTCTTTGAGGTGCTATAAGGGTTGCCTTGGAGGGTAAAAGGGGGTGGGCACAAAGGAAAGACTCACTGAAGGAGTCTCCAAACCACCCTCTCCCCTTAAAATAGGGCATTTACATATCTATCTGTTATATATATATATATATATATATATAAACTGCTATGATGTTAAATAAAATAAAGCTTTAAACTCACTGAGCTGGATGACCTCAAAGGTCCTGCCCTTTTCAATCTATGATCCTGAGTATACTACCATATGCATACCAAAGTAGACATTTTTCTTCTTTAAAGTATAAAATTTTAATTGAGCACCATATTTTCTGCACATACTGATCATCCAGATTTTCATTTCCTTCATAAAATGTACTACAGAGAGACAAGGCATCTAGCTCTTATTGTGCACATGGTATTCTTTTCATATTAGTATAATTCCATTCAGTGTTTATTGAATTCCCATGAGTTTCCAGGCACTGGGAGTACAGTGGTAAGTCAAGATATTACCCCCACATCAGAAAGCTTATACACTTTGGGGTGGAGTTGAGGAACAACAAGCAGAATATTAGTAAAAATGTGATCAGTGGCATAATACAAATAGTTTATGGGGTTATGCGAGATTGAAGGATAGATGACCTGTGATGATTAGGTTCATGTGTCAACTTGACCAGGTGATGGTTCCCAGGTATCTGGTCAAGCAAGCACTGGCCTAACTGTTACTGCAAGGAAATTTGTGTCTGCTTAATTAACCAGAAGGCTGGTTTCTTAAATCATCAGTCAATTGGCTGCAGCTGTGAGTGACTGCATGAACAAAGGATGTGTCTTTCACAACGAAAGAATGGAATCAGCTGGACTTAATCCAATCAGTTGAAGACTTTTAAGAGAGAAAGATAGAGGACCTTCACTTCGTCTTCAGCTAACCAGTGAAGCATTTCCTGAGGAGTTCTTCGAAGTTGCCAGTTCATTTCCTGAGGAGTTGATTGAACACCTTCATTGGAGTTGCTAGTTTGCTGCCTGAGGAGTTCATCGAACATCTTCATTGGAGTTGCCAGTTTGCTGCCTGCCCTATGGAATTTGAACTCGTGCATACCCACAGTTGTGTGAGACACTTTTATAAATCTTATATTTATAGATAATCTCTCATTGATTCTCTTTCCCTAGAGAATCCTAACTAATACATGACCTAACTCTCTTTGGGGAAGAAAGTCAGGCAACCTATAAAAGGTGAATATACGTTCCCCCAAGGCAGATATACTTATTTTAGTCATAAGGTACAATAAATAATGAGGTGTAATAAAACATGGTATGTTTGGGATTTTCAAATAGATAAACCTGGAGCTCAGGATGCATGTGTGTGTGTGTGCTTCCAGGAAATAAGATTAGGCCAGATCATGTGGACTTAAAATTTTAACCTATAGGCTAATGTTGCTCAAAATGGGGTCTTCAAAGATATTCTTAATGGTCTCTAAGTTCTGTAAAGTAATTTTTAAATTTTTTACTTTTATTTCTAAGCATAAACTGGAGCGTCTGGATAACCACTGTTTTAGTTTCCTAGCTACTAAAACAAATACCATACAATGGGTCTGCTTAACAAAAGGAATTTCTTGACTCATAGTTTCAGAGGCTAGAAGGCTTTGCTTCCTCCTGGGGTTGGTATCTTCTGGATGGCTGGCAATCTTTGGGGTTCCTTGGTTTTTTTCTTCTTCTAGGTTCCTTTGACTTCCAGCTTCTGGATGCTGCATGTTGCTTCTCCTTCCAAGTCCATTTCTTTTGCTTACAAGGATTTCAGCCACATTAGATTAAGGCCCACCCTCATTCACTTTGAGCCCACCTTAACTGATAACATCTTTAAAGGTGCTATTTACAAATGGGTTCACAGTCAGAGGACCAGTGGTTGGGACATGAACATGCCTTTTGTGGGGGACTTGATTCAATCCCCCAACAGCCAGCTTATAACCAAGTACTGTTTTATAATCTCAACATCCATGTTTGCATATAGGATCACATTGTTACAAGGAAGTAATATTTTCATTATCTCAGGGTAATGAGGACAGAGATGACCTTAGTATGAAAACAAGGCATTTGTACCAAATAAAGACTAAATGACACTGAAACATGCTGTACTTAAAAAAATTCAACCACAGACCAATAGAGAAAACTTGTGGTAGAACTGGGCCATCCTACAGCTTGCCCCTTTATTGCCTCTCATTGTTGTCATCGTCACCACCACCACCGCCGCCACCACCACCATCATCATCATCATCCTATACAGAGAACTGAAAAGTGCCTGCATTGTAGTATATTCACATTGTGAATGACAGTTTGGATTCAGCAAAATATCATCCATGTCTTGAAGTAATGTTAACTTAAATTTTATTTAGTTTTATATTTTTTATTTAACAGGTTTATTTGTTTTGGTTTTATAAGTTGTGTAAGAGCTATTCGCATAGTTTATATCTTATTTTGTGTTGGCACATATTTAAACACCATGATAAAAATATTATAAGTCAACACTGGAATCTTTGAGAAGGCTTTTCCTTTAAAAGGGGTCTACAGAAGTAAGTAGGAGGTGGGGCAAGATGGCGGACAGGTGAGCTGTATGGAAAGTAGGTAGAAAGCCAGGAACTGCGTGGACTGGACACCACAGAGCAATATGACTTTGGGCATACTTCATACAACACTCATGAAAACGTGGAACTGCTGAGATCACCAAAATCTGCAAGTTTTTGTGGCCAGGGGACCCGCAACCCTCCCTGCCAGGCTCAGTCCCGTGGGAGGAGGGGCTGTCAGCTCCAGGAAGGAGAAGGGAGAACTGCAGTGGCAGCCCTTATAGGAAACTCATTCTACTGATCCAAACTCCAACCATAGATAGACTGAGACCAGACACCAGAGAATCTGAGAGCAGTCAGCCCAGCAGAGAGGAGACAGGCATAGAAAAAAAACAACATGAAAAACTCCAAAATAAAAGCGGAGGATTTTTGGAGTTCTGGTGAACATAGAAAGGGGAAGGGCAGAGGCTCAGGCCCCGAGGCCCATATGCAAATCCCGAAGAAAAGCTGATCTCTCTGCCCTGTGGACCTTTCCTTAATGGCCCTGGTTGCTTTGTCTCTTAGCATTTCAATAACCCATTAGATCTCTGAGGAGGGCCCTTTTCTTTAATCCTTTTTTCTTTTTCTAAAACAATTACTCTAAGAAGCTCAATACAGAAAGCTTCAAAGACTTTCAGTTTGGGCAGGTCAAGACAAGAGCAGAACTAAGATAGCTCTGAGACAAAAGGCAATAATCCAGTGGCTGAGAAAATTCACTAAACACCACAACTTCCCAAGAAAAGGGGGGTGTCTGCTCACAGCCATCATCCTGGTGGACAGGAAACACTCCTGCCCGTTGCCAGCCCCATAGCCCAGAGCTGCCCCAGACAACCCAGTGTGACGGAAGCGCTTCAAATAACAGGCACACACCACAAAACTGGGTGTGGACATTAGCCTTCCCTGCAACCTCAGCTGATGGTCCCAGAGTTGGGAAGGTGGAGCAGTGTGAATCAACAAAGCCCCATTCAGCCATCATTTCAGCAGACTGGGAGCCTCCCTATACAGCCCAGCAGCCCAGAACTGCCCTGGGGGGACAGCACTCACCTGTGACATAGCACAGTCATCCCTCAACAGAGGACCCGGGGTGCACAGCCTGGAAGAGGGGCCCACTTGCAAGTCTCAGGAGCCATATGCCAATACCAAGGACTTGTGGGTCAGTGGCAGAGACAAACTGTGGCAGGACTGAACTGAAGGATTAGACTATTGCAGCAGCTTTAAAACTCTAGGATCACCAGGGAGATTTGATTGTTAGAGCCACCCCTCCTCCCTGACTGCCCAGAAACATGCCCCATATACAGGGCAGGAAACACCAACTACACATGCAAGCTTGGTACACCAATTGGACCCCAGAAGACTCACTCCCCCACTCATCAAAAGGCTAAGCAGGGGAGAACTGGCTTGTGGAGAACAGGTGGCTCGTGGACGCCACCTGCTGGTTAGTCAGAGAAAGTGTACTCCACGAACCTGTAGATCTGATAAATTACAGATAAGGACTTCAGTTGGTCTACAAATCCTAAAAGAACCTATCAAGTTCAGCAAATGCCAAGAGGCCAAAAACAACAGAAAATTATAAAGCATATGAAAAAAACAGACGATATGGATAACCCAAGCCCAAGCACACAAATCAAAAGATCAGAAGAGACACAGCACCTAGAGCAGCTACTCAAAGAACTAAAGATGAACAATGAGACCATAGTATGGGATACAAAGGAGATCAAGAAGACCCTAGAAGAGCATAAAGAAGACATTGCAAAACTAAATAAAAAATGGATGATCTTATGGAAATTAAAGAAACTGTTGACCAAATTAAAAAGATTCTGGACACTCATAGTACAAGACTAGAGGAAGTTGAACAATGAATCAGTGACCTGGAAGATGACAGAATGGAAAATGAAACCATAAAAGAAAGAATGGGGAAAAAAATTGAAAAAATCAAAATGGATCTCAGGGATATGATAGATAATATGAAACATCCGAATATAAGACTCATTGGTGTTCCAGAAGGGGAAGAAAAGGGTAAAGGTCTAGGAAGAGTATTCAAAGAAATTGTTGGGGAAAACTTCCCAAATCTTCTAAACAACATAAATACACAAATCATAAATGCTCAGCGAACTCCAAATAGAATAAATCCAAATAAACCACTCCGAGACATACTCTGATCACACTGTCAAACACGGAAGAGAAGGAGCAAGTTCTGAAAGCAGCAAGAGAAAAGCAATTCACCACATACAAAGGAAACAGCATCAGACTAAGTAGTGACTACTCAGCAGCCACCATGGAGGCGAGAAGGCAGTGGCACGATATATTTAAAATTCTGAGTGAGAAAAATGTCCAACCAAGAATACTTTATCCAGCAAAGCTCTCCTTCAGATTTGAGGGAGAGCTTAAATTTTTCACAGACAAACAAATGCTGAGAGAATTTGCTAACAAGAGACCTGCCCTACTGCAGATACTAAAGGGAGCCCTACAGACAGAGAAACAAAGAAAGGACAGAGAGACTTGGAGAAAGGTTCAGTACTAAAGAGATTCGGTATGGGCACAATGAAGGATATTAATAGACAGAGGGGAAAAATATGACAAACATAAACCAAAGGATAAGATGGCTGATTCAAGAAATGCCGTCACAGTTATAACGTTGAATGTACATGGATTAAACTCCCCAATTAAAAGATATAGATTCGCAGAATGGATCAAAAACAATGAACCATCAATATGTTGCATACAAGAAACTCATCTTAGACACAGGGACACAAAGAAACTGAAAGTGAAAGGATGGAAAAAAATATTTCATGCAAGCTACAGCCAAAACAAAGCAGGTGTAGCAATATTAATCTCAGATAAAATAGACTTTAAATGCAGGGATGTTTTGAGAGACAAAGAAGGCCACTACATACTAATAAAAGGGGCAATTCAACAAGAAGAAATAACAATCGTAAATGTCCATCCACCCAATCAAGTTGCCACAAAGTACATGAGAGAAACTCTGGCAAAACTAAAGGAAGCAATTGATGTTTCCACAATAATTGTGGGAGACTTCAACACATCACTCTCTCCTACAGATAGATCAACCAGACAGAAGACCAATAAGGAAATTGAAAACCTAAACAATCTGATAAATGAATTAGATTTAACAGACATATACAGTATATTACATCCCAAATCACCAGGATACACATACTTTTCTAGTGCTCATGGAACTTTCTCCAGAATAGATCATATGCTGGGACATAAAACAAGCCTCAATAAATTTAAAAAGATTGAAATTACTCAAAGCACATTCTCGGACCACAATGGAATACAATTAGAAGTCAATAACCATCAGAGCCTTAGAAAATTCACAAATACCTGGAGGTTAAACAACACACTCCTAAACAATCAGTGGGTTAATGAAGAAATAGTGAGAGAAATTGCTAAATATATAGAGACGAATGAAAATGAGAACACAACATACCAAAACCTATGGGATGCAGCAAAAGCAGTGCTAAGGGGGAAATTTATAGCACTAAACACATATATGAAAAAGGAAGAAAGAGCCAAAATCAAAGAACTAATGGATCAACTGAAGAAGCTAGAAAATGAACAGCAAACCAATCCTAAACCAAGTAGAAGAAAAGAAATAACAAGGATTAAAGCAGAAATAAATGACATAGAGAACAAAAAAACAATAGAGAGGATAAATATCACTGAAAGTTGGTTTTTTGAGAAGATCAACAAGACTGACAAGCCCCTAGCTAGACTGACAAAATCAAAAAGAGAGAAGACCCATATAAACAAAATAATGAATGAAAAAGGTGACATAACTGCACATGCTGAAGAAATTAAAAAAAATTATAAGAGGATACTACGAACAACTGTGTGGCAACAAACTGGATAATGTAGAGGAAATGGACAATTTCCCGGAAACATATGAACAACCTAGACTGACCAGAGAAGAAATAGAAGACCTCAACCAACCCATCACAAGCAAAGAGATCCAATCAGTCATCAAAAATCTTCCCACAAATAAATGCCCAGGGCCAGATGGCTTCACAGGGGAATTCTACCAAACTTTCCAGAAAGAACTGACAACAATCTTACTCAAACTCTTTCAAAACATTGAAGAAAATGGAACACTACCTAACTCATTTTATGAAGCTAACATCAATCTAATACCAAAACCAGGCAAAGATGCTACAAAAAAGGAAAACTACCGGCCAATCTCCCTAATGAATATAGATGCAAAAATCCTAAACAAAATACTTGCAAATCGAATCCAAAGACACATTAAAAAAATCATACACCATGACCAAGTGGGGTTCATTCCAGGCATGCAAGGATGGTTCAACATAAGATAAACAATCAATGTATTACAACACATTAAAAACTCGAAAGGGAAAAATCAATTGATCATCTCAATAGATGCTGAAAAAGCATTTGACAAAATCCAACATCCGTTTTTGATAAAAACACTTCAAAAGCTAGGAATTGAAGGAAACTTCCTCAACATGATAAAGAGCATATATGAAAAACCCACAGCCAGCATAGTACTCAATGGTGAGAGACTGAAAGCCTTCCCTCTAAGATCAGGAACAAGACAAGGATGCCCGCTGTCACCACTGTTATTCAACATTGTGCTGGAAGTGCTAGCCAGGGCAATCCGGCAAGACAAAGAAATAAAAGGCATCCAAATTGGAAAAGAAGAAGTAAAACTGTCATTGTTTGCAGATGATATGATCTTATATCTAGAAAACCCTGAGAAATCGACGAGACAGCTACTAGAGCTAATAAACAAATTTAGCAAAGTAGCAGGACACAAGATTAATGCACATAAGTCAGTAATGTTTCTATATGCTACAAATGAACAAACTGAAGAGACACTCAAGAAAAAGATACCATTTTCAATAGCAACAAAAAAATCAAATACCTAGGAATAAACTTAACCAAAGATGTAAAAGACCTATACAAAGAAAACTACATAACTCTACTAAAAAAAATAGAAGGGGACCTTAAAAGATGGAAAAATATTCCATGTTCATGGATAGGAAGGCTAAATGTCATTAAGATGTCAATTGTACCCAAACTCATCTACAGATTCAATGCAATCCCAATCAAAATTCCAACAACCTACTTCGCAGGCTTGGAAAAGCTACTTATCAAATTTATTTGGAAAGGGTAGATGCCTAGAATTGCTAAAGACACTCTGAAAAAGAAAAACAAAGTGGGAGGACTTACACTCCCTGACTTTGAAGCTTATTTAAAGCCACAGTTGCCAAAACAGCATGGTACTGGCACAAAGATAGACAGATAGATCAATGGAATCGAATTGAGAATTCAGAGATAGACACTCAGATCTATGGCCGACTGATCTTTGATAAGGCCCCCAAAGTCACTGAACTGAGTCATAATGGTCTTTTCAACAAATGGGGCTGGGAGACTTCGATATCCATATCCAAAAGAATGAAAGAGGACCCCTACCTCACCCCCTACACAAAAATTAACTCAAAATGGATGAAAGATCTCAATGTAAAAGAAAGTACCATAAAACTCCTAGAAGATAATGTAGGGAAACATCTTCAAGACCTTGTATTAGGCGGCCACTTCCTAGACTTTACACCCAAAGCACAAGCAACAAAAGAAAAAATAGTAAATGGGAACTCCTCAAGCTTAGAAGTTTCTGCACCTCAAAGGAATTTCTCAAAAAACGTAAAGAGGCAGCCAACTCAATGGGAAAAAATTTTTGGAAACCATGTATCTGACAAAAGACTGATATCTTGCATATATAAAGAAATCCTACAACTCAATGACAATAGTACAGACAGCCCAATTATAAAATGGGCAAAAGATATGAAAAGACAGTTCTCTGAAGAGGAAATACAAATGGCCAAGAAATGAAAAAATGTTCAGCTTCACTAGCTATTAGAGAGATGCAAATTAAGACCACAATGAGATACCACCTAACACCAATTAGAATGGCTGCCATTAAACAAACAGGAAACTACAAATGCTGGAGGGGATGTGGAGAAATTGGAACTCTTATTCATTGTTGGTGGGACTGTATAATGGTTCAGCCACTCTGGAAGTCAGTCTGGCAGTTCCTTAGAAAACTAGATATAGAGTTACCATTTGATCCAGCGATTGCACTTCTCGGTATATACCCGGAAGATCGGAAAGCAGTGACACGAACAGATGTCTGCACGCCAATGTTCATAGCAGCATTATTCACAATTGCCAAGAGATGGAAACAACCCAAATGTCCTTCAACAGATGAGTGGATAAATAAAATGTGGTATACACACACGATGGAATACTACACGGCAGTAAGAAGGAACGATCTGGTGAAACATATGACAACATGGATGAACCTTGAAGACATAATGCTGAGCGAAATAAGCCAGGCACAAAAAGAGAAATATTATATGCTACCACGAATGTGAACTTTGAAAAATGTAAAACGAATGGTTTATATTGTAGAATGTAGGGGAACTAGCAGTAGAGAGCAACTAAGGAAGGGGGAACAATAATCCAAGAAGAACAGATAAGCTATTTAACGTTCTGGGGATGCCCAGGAATGACTATGGTCTGTTAATTTCTGATGGATGTAGTAGGAGCAAGTTCACAGAAATGTTGCTATATTAGGTAACTTTCTTGGGGTAAAGTAGGAACATGTTGGAAGTTAAGCAGTTATCTTAGGTTAGTTGTCTTTCTCTTACTCCCTTGTTATGGTCTCTTTGAAATGTTCTTTCATTGTATGTTTGTTTTCTTTTTAACTTTTTTTCATACAATTGATTTAAAAAAGAAGGGAAATTTAAAAAAAGAAAAAGAAAAACAAGGGAAAAAAAAAGATGCAGTGCCCCCTTGAGGAGCCTGTGGAGAATGCAGGGGTATTCGCCTACCCCACCTCCATGGTTACTAACATGACCACAGACATAGGGGACTGGTGGTTTGATGGGCTGAGCCCTGTACCACAGGACTTGTCCTTGGGAAGACTGTTGCTGCAAGGGAGATGCTAGGCCTCCCTATAACTGAGCCTAAGAACTTCCTCTCGAATGCCTTTGTTGCTCAGATGTGGCCCTCTCTCTCTAGCTAAGTCAACTTGGCAGGTGAAATCACTTGGCAAGTGAATCTCCCTGGCAACGTGGAATATGACTCCTGGGGAGAAATCTAGCCCCAGCATCGTGGGATGGAGAACATCTTCTTGACCAAAAGGGGGATGTGAAAGGAAATGAAATAAGTTTCAGTGGCTGAGAGATTCCAAAAGGAGCTGAGAGATCACTCTGGTGGGCACTCTTACACACACTTTAGACAACCCTTTTTAGGTTCTAAAGAATTGGGGTAGCTGGTGATAGATACCTGAAACTATCAAACTACAACCCAGAACCCATGAATCTTGAAGACAATTGTATAAAAACGTAGCTTATGAGGGGTTACAATGTGATTGGGAAAGCCATAAGGACAACACTCCCCTTTGTCTAGTTTATGGATGGATGAGTAGAAAAATGGAGAGAGGGAGGGCACCCAGTGTTGTTTTTCAGTTTAATTGTTCTTTTCACTGTAATTTTTATTCTTATTATTTTTGTGTGTGTGGTAATGAAAATATCAAAAATTAATTTTGATGATGAATGCACAACTATATAATGGTACTGTCAACAATTGAATGTACGCTTTGTTTTGTATGACTGCATGGTATATGAATATATCTCAATAAAAATGAATTTTTTAAAAAAATAAAGGCATGTAACCCACAGAGTAGCACTACAAATATGAATAAGTGTCTGCATGATAAACTTCTAAAGTATGACAGTGATACAAAAAGTTAGCAACAGAGTGTTATATGGAAAAACTACTTGTTCTATTTTGCTATTGCTGCTGTTTTGCAAAACACCAGAAATGGATTGGCTTTTATAAAAGGGGGTTTATTTGGTTACACAGTTACAGTCTTAAGGCCATAAAGTGTCCAAGGTAACACATCAGTGATCAGGTACCTTCACTGGAGGATGGCCAATGGTGTCTGGAAAACCTCTGTTAGCTGGAAGACACATGGCTGGTGTCTGCTCCAAGTTCTGGTTTCAAAATGGCTTCCTCCCAGGACGTTCCTCCCTAGGCTTCAGCTCCTCAAAAGTGTCACTCTTAGTTGCTCTTGGGGCATTTGTCTTCTCTTAGCTTCTCCAGAGCAAAAGTTTGCTCTCAAAGACCATCTCCAAAATGCCTCTGTAAGCTGAAGCTCCTCTCTCAGTTCCAGTGTGTTCTTCAAAATGTCCCCCTTGGCTGTGGCTCCTCTTCAGAATGTTACTCACAGCTGCACTGAGTTCCCTCTGTTTGTCAGCCCGTTTATATGGCTCCACTGATCTCCCAGGATGTTCCTCTCTAGGCTGCAGTTCCTCAAAAATGTCACTCTTAGTTGCTCTTGGGGTGTTTGTCCTCTCTTAGTTTCTCTCAAGCAAGAGTCTGCTTTCAATGGCCATCTTCAAAATGTCTCTCATCTGCAGCTCCTGTGCTTTCTTCAAAGTGTCCCTCTTGGCTGTAGCAGTTTGCTCCTTCTGTCTGATCTTATACAGTGGCCCAGTAATTTAATTCAGACCCACCCTGAATGGGTGGGCCAACACCTCCATAGAAATTATCCAATCAGAGTTATCACCTACAGTTGGGTGGGTCACATCTCCATGGAAACATTCAAAGAATTACAATCTAATCAACACTGATACATCTGCCCACACAAGATTACATCAAAGGTAATGGCATTTTAGGGACATAATACATTCAAACTGGCACAGGGAACTCTTAATATTACTTGGATTTTCTTTGTTTATTCATCTGTTGATTATCTGTCCCCCTCCGCTAAAACATAAGTTCTGTGAGAGCAGATCGATCTCTCTCCCTAAGAGATGCATCCTCAGTACATAGAATACCATCTGGAATGCTGAATATACTCTTAATATTTGTTAGATGAATGAATGAATGGATGGATGGATACAAAACCTGTACTTTTAACTGAGTTATTAAAATACACACACACACACACACACACACACACACACACACACACACACACACACAGACTCACCAAACTTGGAAAGCTGAGGTACAGATGATTTTTCATGAGACTATAAATAATCTTGGTAGGAAAAATGTGTGGCAACTTTCTCTGAAACTTCATAGTATATTAAATATAGTCTTTCATCTGCATGGGAACAAATGTCTCGCCTTGAGTCAGATTCCCTTGCTTTTATACGGATCTATACCCTCTGTCCATCCTGGAAAGAAATCTCTAGACTCCTGGGCTTACACATACCTATAGTTCAACCTTCCTTCTTAAATCACTCTGGTACCCATAAATAAGTCTTTTTCATCTGCCTGGTTTCCTGACCAAGGCTGTCAACATCCCACATATCATTTTAGATGAACGAAAGTGGTGTGAGAAATTTTATTAGATTTGGTTGCCAATTAAACACACTACCAGTAATACTAAGGAGGCAGTGTGCCAAAGAGGGAAAACCAGTGGAGTGGAAATTATGGCACTTAGGTTCTAAGCCTTGCTCAGTCACCAGTTTACTGTGTGCCATTAGACACACATGGATTCTCTAGGTGAATCTGTTTCCTCCTCTTACAAAGACAAGGGTGTTGGGTTAGAACACTATCTCTCAGATGCCTTGCAGCTTTAACATTCCAAAGCTCTAGAACAAATAAGGAAGAATGATATTGTCTGAGGCCTATGAGCAAGAGTGGCCATGATTAAAGCAAAAACTGGGGCAGAATCACACATCCCAGAGATCCTAAGTCTCTACTTCAGAGAAATATTACACAGGGATCCCAAGTCCCACAGGACTTGTCAAAATTTCTCTCATCTCTGTCCCTGGATAGATACCTTGGTGAACAGATTACTTACTCCTCAGATGACTTATCGCTCCATCATTATTCCCAATAGTCCTTTACTTCATCAATTACCCAGTACAAATTTCACTAATTTAGTAGACCTCAAGGTCAGTGACTTTTTTTTTTAATGGTTTACATGATTCTTTAGGAATATATCTATTGCCCAATGTGTGATACTTTTATATTAATAGAATACTAGAAGATCCTAGGGTTGGGGGGCTTCTTTCCTCCAACATATAATTCATTTACTGAAGCACAAAAACCTACATGAGGGAAGCATTTTTATGAGAAATATCACATACATTAGAAAATTTATACATGTATATCTCACAACTAATTTAAAATGGTAGGTGCTGTTACCACGAAATTTTGCTTAAAAAAAACTTTAAACATTACTGTCATTTCAAAGCACTCAGAAAAAGTAGTTTCTCTGAGAATAATGAAAATTCTCACAGGCCTATTATCAAACTGGCTAATTACCTGAAAGCAAAAATCAACCTAAAACTAAAAGGCAAAGCTTCTAATCTTGTCCCAGAAAATAATTAATTATGTGGCTTTACACAAAGCCCAAGTTCTTGGGAGTCAAAATGAAACCAATCGGAAATATTTGCACACCTCTGATGTAGTCTCAACACCTCAAATGTGAATTCTGAGGATACGAAGAGTGATAAAATGTTTTGAGTTCTTAGAAAAATTCAATATATGTACAAAATATTATTATTTTTACCTAAGACATTAATTATTTAAAAAAGCCTTTAAGTTCCCACAGTATATTCGTTATATTGGAAGCAAGCAGACCATTTTTTTTCTTTGATGGTTGATTGCTTTATTTTTTTATTTTTTTAAATTTTATTTTGAAATAAATTGAAAGTTATAGGAACAGTCACAAAAACAATACAAACCCCATACACAAAACTCCAGCAGTCCCTGACCCCCACCCTGATACCCCAATCGACTAACTTTAACATGTTGTCACACCGCTATTTCTCTCCCTCCCTTCCTCCTTCTCTCCCTCCCTTCCTCCTTCTCTCCCTATCATCCCTCATCTATTGCTCTGTCTTTTGAACATATGAGAGCTAGCTGCACACATCCTTGAACATACACTATAATTCACATATACACTTCCCATGAACAAGAACATTCTTTTATGCAATCCCATTAAGCGCAGCTAAGAAGTACAAGAGATTCAACAATGACACAAAGCTTACATTCTACATTTCCTTTTCCTTATGTCTCAACTGTGTCCCATTGAGGCTCCTGTCCTACATCCTCAGATCCCATCCAGGATCATCCTTGGCATTCAATTGTCATCTATTTAGACTGTCTTTTTTTTTTCCCAATTGTGGAAACATATATACAACCTAAATCTTCCCATTCCATCACCTCCCTAGCATTCCATTAATGGGAATAATCACATTTAGAATATTGTAATGCTCTTTCCCACCACCCATTACTAGAAAGTTCCGTTCACTTCAAACAGCAACCCTACACTCATTTCTTAACTCCCCATTGCCCCTTCCCCCCATTTCTCTTAACCCATACTCTACTTTTCATCTCTATGGTCATATTCTCTAATAATTTCTTTGTGTTTACAGTGGGGCTTAAAACTAAATTCCTAAATCCATAACAATGTTGTTTTTCTTTGATACCAACTTAATTTCAATAGGAACATAAACTATGTACCTATACTCCTCCATTCCCCCACCTTTATATAGTTATTGTCAAAACTTACATATTTTACATTGAGTTCAAAACCACTGATTTATCATTAGAGTTTGTGTATTTTATATCATGTACGAGGTAAATAGTAGAGTTACAATTCAAAAAGTATTGACTTCTATTTGTATTCTACTGTGGTCACAGATTGTGCTTTGTATACGTTCAATTATTTTTTATTTTAATTTCTTTAAATTAATGGAGGCTTGTTTTATGTCCCAGCATATGATCCATTCTGGAGAAAAATCTGTGATGACTAGAGAAAAATGAGTGTCCTAGTGATCTGGGATGTAAGGTTCTATATATGTCTGTTAAAATTCTCTATTATCTCTTTCTCCATTCTTTGTTTCTCTGTTGGTAGGGCTCCCTTTAGTATCTGAAATAGGGCAGGTCTTTTATTGGCAAAGTCTCTCAGCATTTGTTTGTGAAAAATTTAAGCTCTCCCTCAAATTTGAAGGAGAGTTTTGCTGGATAAAGTATTCTTGGTTGGAAATTTTTCTCTCTCAGAGTTTTAAATATCTCAGGCCACTGCCTTCTCACCTCCATGGTGGCCGCTGAGTAGTCACAACTTGGTCTTATGTTGTTTCCTTTGTATGTGGTGAATTGCTTTTCTCTTGCTGCTTTCAGAACTTGCTCCTTCTCTTCAGTATTTGAGAGTCTTATCAGAATATGCCTCAGAGTGGGTTTATTTGGATTTATTCTATTTGGAGTTTGCTGGGCATTTATGCTTTGTGTATGTATATTGTGTAGAAGGTTCGGGAAGTTTTCCCCAACAATTTCTTTGAATACTCTTTCTAGACCTTTACCCTTCTCTTCCCCTTTTGGGACACCAATGAGCCTTAAGTTTGAACATTTTATTTTATCTATTGTATTCCTGAGATCCTTTTCGATTTTTTCAATTTTTTTCTCCATTCTTTCTTTTATTCTTTCATTTTCTGTTCTGTGGACCTCTAGGACACTGAGTCGTTGTTCAACTTCCCCTAATCTTGTATTATCAGTATCCAGAGTCTTTTTAATTTGGCCAATAATTTCCTTTATTTCCATAAGATCTTCTATTTTTTTATTTAATCTTGCAATTTCTTCTTTATGCTCTTCTAGGGTCTTCTTTATGTCCCTTTTATCCTGCTCCATGGTCTTCTTCATGTCTTTTATATCCTGTGCCATGTTTTCATTCCTCGATTGCAACTGTTTGATTAATTGTGTCAAGTACTGTGTCTCTTCTGATATTTTGATTTGAGTGTTTCGGATCGGGTTCTCCATATTGTCTGGTTTTATCGTATGCATTAAGATTTTCTGTTGTTTTTGGCCTCTTGGCATTTGCTTTGCTTGATAGCGTTCTTTCAAGTTGTAAAAAAAAAATACCTATCTAATTTTTCAGAAATACAAGTTGGTGGTGTACACTTTCTCTAACTAACCAGCAGATGGAGTCTGCGAGTCACCTATACCCCTCAAGTCAGTTCTCCCCAACTCTGTTTCTGTGGTGTGTGGGGAAACGATTTTTGTGGAGTTCAGTTAGTGAACTCAGTTTGGGTGTGTCGTTGAAGCTGTCCGCCCTGAACGTGGTGCATGTGTCTGGGTGGTCAGGGAGGCAGAGCCGCTTTAATATTCCAACCCCCTAGGTGTTTCCGGAGATTCAAGGCTGTTGCAAGAGTCTAAGCCTTCATTTCTGTTTTGCCCCAGTTTTTCTCTGTCGCTGACCCACAAACCACTGGCATTGACATAGCATCCCTGGGTTTTCCGAGCGGGCCCCCCTTCTCAGCTGTGATCTTCCAGGACCTCTGCTGAGGGAAGGCTGTGCTACATCACTAGTGCACGTCATCCCTCAAGGGAAGCCCCAGGCCGCTGGGACGTGCAGGGGTGCTCTCTGCCTGGTGCAAAGATTAGCCTATAATTCTTGAATGGTGTAAGTTCTGAATGAAAGGCAAGTAGTAGAGCTGGGCCCCACCCCTTTCCTCTTAGAGAAGATAGAAGCCTTAGAGGGAAGTCATTAGGATTTCAATGGTCTCTCTCTGCCTGTGCCATACCCCTGTCTGAGTCACAGAACTGGGAACTGAAAATGGCTGAGGCTTTCTCCACTGAGTCGAAAAAGGAACAGAGCTAGTCCGAGGCAACCCTCTGGCTCTCCAAGGTCAGTGGTCACCCAAAACCTCTGTCTACTTGTTGGGGATTCGTACCTTGTAGTGAGCAGTTCACACTCGCTAATTAAAACCCCAGTTGGAGCTCAGCTGAGCTATATTTGCTTGCTGGGAGAAAGCTTCTCTCTGGCACTATGAGGCTTTGTAGCTCGAGCTGTGGGGAGAAAGCTTCTCTCTGGCACCATGAGGCTTTGTAGCTCGAGCTGTGGGGCAGGGGTCTCCCAATATGGATCAGCAGTTTTACTTACAGATTTTATGCTGTGATCTCAGGCATTCCTCCCAATTCAGGTTGGTGGACGATGAGTGACGGTCACGATTGTCCCCCTGCAATTATTCCGGATTATTTACTAGTTGTTTCTGGTTTTTTTTAGTTGTTCCAGGGGGACTACTTAGCTTCCATTCCTCTCTATGCCGCCATCTTGGATCCTCCGCAAGCAGATCATCTTTATGTGTTATTTTCTTTTTTAACTCAAGCAGCGCATCAATTTGCTCACTAAACATTTACTAGGCACCTACCATTTGCTAGACACTGGTATACAAACATGTCTAAAACACAGCCCCCATCCTCAAAGAGTTCAAAGTCAGGTTGAAGTGGATGAGAATAACATTTCCTTTACCAGGTTTTTAAATGAAAATTAATAAATTGATGCTTAGTGAATATTTAAATTTGTTATCTAACTCTTTCCAATCATTCCAAGATTGCCACTGTTTTTAAAATAACACTTTTTCTAGACTAGAAGAAGTAGATCAATTTATAGATATAATTTTGCCAAATTAGAGGAGAACCTAAAATGGCAGCTAGGTGAGACAGGGCAAAAAAACACCTCCATGAAAAATACTAGATAAAAACCAGAAGGTGACCCAGAATACAGGTTTCAGTGACACACCAGCTGGGCAAGGTCTTCTAGAACCACAGGGACTGTGCACTTGGTGAAACCAGGAGTCTGCATTCTGAGATGAGTGAGTAAGTCGGCTGAAAGACCCAAGACCCACAGCCACGCTGCAGTGTGGGAAAGCCAGGCATTGGCGTTTGGAGACGGACTGGTTGTTTTTTTTTTTTTTTTAAAAAAGGGAAAACCCCAGGAGTGGCTGCCGTTGCGATGGTGGGAATACAGCAGAAGTGGGCTGAGCTGGCCTCTCGGTGTCTGGCGTGGAGGATACCCCGCAGCAGATTCCCTCAGAGCCAGGGGAGCGGAGGGGAGAGCCGGACGGAGAATGAAAACCTGCTGCTTGCAGCTGGCTCCCCGGAGGGCTGGATAAACTCCTGCCTGGGGCCGTGCCCACAGCCCAGAGCTCCGCCAGTAATCCCAGAGCTGGGAAGTAGGAACTGTGCAAGGAGGTGGGGCGGGTTGAGACACCATTTGGCCATCTTTGCATCAGGCTAAGAGTGCCCCTGAATGGCCCGGTGGCCTGGGCTTCCCTTGTGCACTTGTGACATAGCACAGCATTCCCTCAGCAGAGGTCCTGGAAGATCACAGCTGAGAAGGGAGACCCACTCGGAAAAACCAGGGACACTACGTCATCGCCGGTGGTTTGTGGGTCGGCAACAGAGAGACTCTGGGGCAGAACTGAAATGAAGGCTTAGACTCTTGCAGCGACCTTGAAACTCCAGGAACACCTAGGGGGTTTGAATATTAAAGCTGCCCTGCCTCCCTAGCCACCTGGACACACACCCCATGTTCAGGGCGGACAGCTCCAACAACACACCCAAAATGAGTTCACCAACTGAACCCCACAAGAATCATTTCCTCAAACACCACAAAGACAAAGTTGAGTAGAACTGACTTGAGGGCTATAGGTGACTCGCAAATGCCATCTGCTGGTTCGTTAGAGAAAGTGTACGCCACCAACTTGTATTTCTGAAAAATTAGATTGGTATTTTATTTTTACAACTTGAAAGAACCCTATCAAGCAAAGCAAATACCAAGAGGCCAAAAACAACAGAAAATCTTAATGCATATGATAAAACCAGACGATATGGAGAACCCAATCCCAAAGACCCAAATCAAAATATCAGAAGTGACACAGTACTTGGCACAATTAATCAAAGAACTACAATCGAGGAATGAAAACATGGCAAAGGATATAAAGGACATCAAGAAGACCATGGCACAGGATATAAGGGACATAAAGAAGATCCTAGAAGAGCATAAAGAAGACATTGCAAGAGTAAATGAAAAAATAGAAGATCTTATGAAAATAAAAGAAACTGTTGGCCAAATTAAAAAGACTCTGGACACTCATAATACAAGATTAGAGGAAGCTGAATAATGACTCAGTGTCCTAGAAGTCCACAGAACAGAAAATGAAAGAATAAAGAAAAGAATGGAGAAAAAAATTGAAAAAATCGAAATGGATCTCAGGGATATGATAGATAAAATAAAACATCCAAACTTAAGACTCATTGGTGTCCCAGAAGGGGAAGAGAAAGAAAAGGTCTAGAAAGAGTATTCAAAGAAATTGTTGGGGAAAACTTCCCCAACCTTCTACACAATATAAATACACACAGCATAAATGCCCAGCAAACTCCAAATAGAATAAATCCAAATAAACCCACTCTGAGGCATATTTTGATCAGACTCCCAAATACTGAAGAGAAGGAGCAAGTTCTGAAAGCAGCAAGAGAAAAGCTATTCACCACATACAAAGGAAAGAACATAAGACTAAGTTGTGACTACTCAGCGGCCACCAAGGAGGTGAGAAGGCAGTGGCAAGACATATTTAAAACTCTGAGAGAGAAAAATTTCCAACCAAGAATACTTTATGCAGCAAAACTCTCCTTCAAATTTGAGGGAGAGCTTAAATTTTTCACAGACAAATGCTGAGAGACTTTGCCAATAAAAGTCCTGCCCTACTTCAGATACTAAAGGGAGCCCTACCAACAGAGAAACAAACAAAAGAGAAAGAGATATAGAGAATTTTAACAGACATATATAGAACCTTACATCCCAAATCACCAGGACACTCATCTTTCTTTAGTGATCACAGATCTTTCCCCAGAATGGACCATGTGCTGGGACATAAAACAAGCCTCAATTAATTTTAAAAAAAAATTGAATATATTCAAAGCACATTCTCTGACCACAATGGAATACAAATAGAAGTCAATAATTTTTGAATTGTAACTCCACTATTTACTTCCTACATGACATAAAATACACAAACTCTAATGACAAATCAGTGGTTTTGAACTCAATGTAAAATATGTAAGTTTTGACAAGAACTATATAAAGGTGGGCGAATGGAGGAGTATAGGTATATAGTTTATGTGTCCTATAGAAGTTAAGTTGGTATCAAAGAAAAACAAGATTGTTATGGATTTAAGAGTTTAATTTTAAGCCCACAGTAAACACAAAGAAATTATTACAGAATATGACCATAGAGATGAAAAGTAGAGTATCGGTTAAGAGAAATGGGGGAAGGGGCAATGGGGAGTTCAAAAATGAGTGTAAGTTTGCTGTTTGAGGTGAAGGGAAATTTCTAGTAATGGAGGGTGGGAAGGTGATAGCATTACAACATTCTAAATGTTATTAATACCACTAATGGAATGCTAGGGAGGGGATGGAATGGGGAGATTTAGGCTGTATATATGCTTCCACAATTGAAAAAAAAGACAGTCTAAATAGATGACAATTGAATGCCAAGGATGATCCTGCATGGGATCTGAGGATGGAGGAGAGGAGGCTCAAAGGGACACGGTTGAGACATAAGGAAAAAAAAAGGAAATACAGAATGTAAGTTTTGTATCAATGTTGAATCTCTTGTACTTCTTAGCTGTGTTTCATGGGATTGCATAAAAGAATGTTCTTGTTCATGGAACTGTATATGTGAATTACAGTGTTTGTGCAAGGATGTGTGCAGCTTTCTCTCATATGTTCAGAAGACAGAGCAATAGATGATGGATGATAGGGAGGGAGGGAAAGAAAGAAATGGTAGTGTGACAGCATGGTAAAGTTGGTGGAGTGGGGTATCAGGGGAGGGGGGTCAGGGTATACTGGAGTTCTGTGTATGGGGTTTGTATTGTTTTTGCATCTGTTCCTATAACTTTGAATTTATTTCAAAATAAAATAAAAAATAAATTGTACAGCC
Organism: Choloepus didactylus; assembly: GCF_015220235.1. Classification (NCBI taxonomy): domain Eukaryota; kingdom Metazoa; phylum Chordata; class Mammalia; order Pilosa; family Megalonychidae; genus Choloepus; species Choloepus didactylus. The sequence continues at coordinate 39,558,146 of NC_051335.1, read as the reverse complement.
AAAAATAAATTTAAAAAAAATTTTGCCAAATTCAAGAAAAAAATTGTTTCAAGCAATAACGCTAAATTATTTTCTCATATCACTATTTGAGAGCCCATTTCTTAAACTTAAATATCATAAATTAGTAAAGCAAAATAATTTCATACTATTTTTAGACTTACCATATTAACTCATGATGGCTTTTTTAAAAAGGATTAATTCTCCTTTTTCTATTTTTATGTAATATGATGGATATAAAGGAATATATGTAAAGTATATGGAAGTTATAAATAGAAACTAATTATTCCTAAGCCCAGTATCAATTCTTTCTACATCTGGAGAAATTGTATAGTCAGTCTAAACTTTATATAAAAAGTAACCAAAACAAGTTTTTGTTAATAAAATAGACTAGGGAAAGAAAAGTTTGAAAGTATAAAAATTAATTTTTTTCAAATGTCAGATTGATTTTATCATTTGGTCCCTAATATCTGAAATATTTTGGAAGATACAAAATGTATTTGAAAAAAAATATTTCACTAATCCCTCTACATCCTGTAAGGTGAGATATACCCCATTTTACCGATTGGGAAGTTCTTTTTTTTAATATTTATTTTATTGAGGAATATTCACATACCACGCAGTCATACAAAACAAATCGTACATTCCGTTGTTCACAGTATGATTACATAGGTGTACATTCATCACCTAAATCAATCCCTGACACCTTCTGTTCCAGTTTGCTAATGCTGCAGAATGCAAAACACCAGAGATGGATAGGCTTTTATAAAACGGGGTTTATTTGGCTATACAGTTACAGTCTTAAGGCCATAAAGTGTCCAAGGTAACACATCAGTAATCAGGTACCTTCACTGGAGGATGGCAAATGGCGTCCGGAAAACCTCTGTTAGCTGGGAAGGCACGTGGCTGGCATCTGCTCCAAAGTTCTGGTTTCAAAATGGCTTCCTCCCAGGACATTCCTCTCTAGCAAGCTTGCTCTTCTTCAAAACATCACTCACAGCTGCACTCCGTTTCCTCTCCTTGAGCCAGCTCATTTATATGGCTCCACTGATCAAGGCCCACCCCAAATGGGTGGGGCCACACCTCCATGGGAGCATCCCACCAGAGTCACCTCCAACAGCTGGGTGGGGCACATCTCCATGCAAACAGCCTAATCCAGACATTCCAACTTAATCCCCACTATTCTGTCTGCCCCACAAGATTGCACCAAAGAATATGGCTTTTTCTGGGGGACATAATACATTCAAACCGGCACATTCCACCCCCTGAACCCCAGAAAAACATATTCTTTCCAAATACAAAATACATTCATCCCACAATACCACAGAAACTTAAATCATTTCAGTAACAATAGTTAAGTACAAGATCCCATCAAAATCAACTATAGGCGTGGTCAGTCCTAAGGCATACTTTTCCTTTAGCTTGGATCTGTGGACTTAGAACAAGTTATGTGCTTCCAATATACAAAGGAGGGACATTAATAGGATAAACATTCCCATTGCCATAAGGAGAAACAGTAAGGAAAACAGGGTTAACAGGACCAAAACAGTTCTTAAAACCTGCAGGACAAACTCCATTAGATTTCAAAGTCTGAGAGTCATTTACAAAACGTTCCATCATTGGGGCTTGAGAGAGTGGGAGTCTAACCCTTCCTAAGGGCCTTTGTGGCAGCCCTTTCTTCTCCAAACGCTTAGGTGAGTGCTCCAACATACCCACACACTGGGGAGACCACCTTCTCGGCCCCACCCTCCTCAAACATCGGGGCAGCTCCCGGATTCCCTTCCATCTCTGGGACATACGCTCAACCCCTGCAGAACAGTGTGGTGGCAGCCAGGCTCTCCCCAATTCTCTGGGAATGTGCTCCAACCTCTTTGGGACCTGAGGTGGCAAAACTCTTCCAGAGCATCGAGGTGGAATGCCCACCCTCGACCTCTGGGGCAAACTCACCCTTTCCATGCATGTGGGCTGCTCCGCTCTCCCAGCCCGAGACCTCCTGACTCCAGACCTCAACCTCCATGGCTCTGTCTTTGAAGAGATTTTTCCTTTAGTTTGTTCCTTGTCTCTCCCCTCCAGTCCCAACTGGCAGCGGCTCTGTCTGTAAAGATCTTGCAAAAATTCTGTTGGCTTCACATGAAGCATGCAGGGGTCAAAGCCATCAGACAACAGGAGTTTCCACAAATCCTTTCTGGAAAATTCCATCTCTGATCTTGGCTTGTACTGAAATGGTGGCTGGGTTCCATGTTTGGTTACATCCTCATGTTGGGCTGTGGCTTCTGGGATTCCACCCCCTGGAAGCTCGTAATTTTCAGCTTCTGGTCTCTTTGAACCCAAGGGTTCAGTTCTAAGTTTATCTCTTTCTGCTCACATTTTACTATAAGCTGCAAGGAGAAGCCAGGTTACATCCTCCACAGGTAGTCCGGAGATCTCCTCAGCTAAGTATTCCAGGTTGTCACTTTTAAATTCTTCCTTCCATCTGACACCAGGACTCAATTTTGCCAAATTCTCTGCCACTTTAAAACAAGGATCACCTTTCTTCCAGTTTACAACAACATATTCATCATTTCTGTTCAAGGCCTCATCCGAAGTATCTTTAGAGTCCATATTTCCATAAACAGTCTCTTTAAAGCAGTTTAGGCCTTTTCTATCAAGCTCCTCACAATTCTTCCAGAAACTCCCCATTATCCATTTAAAAAGCCATTCCAACATGTTTGGTATTTGCAAACTCAGCAGCAAAAGCACCCCACTTCTCTGGTACCAAAATCTGTTTTAGTTTGCTAATGCTGCAGAATGCAAAACACCAGAGATGGATAGGCTTTTATAAAACGGGGGTTTATTTGGCTATACAGTTACAGTCTTAAGGCCATAAAGTGTCCAAGGTAACACATCAGTAATCAGGTACCTTCACTGGAGGATGGCCAATGGCGTCTGGAAAACCTCTGTTAGCTGGGAAGGCACGTGGCTGGTGTCTGCTCCAAAGTTCTGGTTTCAAAATGGCTTCCTCCCAGGACATTCCTCTCTAGCAAGCTTGCTCTTCTTCAAAACATCACTCACAGCTGCACTCCGTTTCCTCTCCTTGAGCCAGCTCATTTATATGGCTCCACTGATCAAGGCCCACCCTGAATGGGTGGGGCCACACCTCCATGGGAGTATCCCACCAGAGTCACCTCCCACAGCTGGGTGGGGCACATCTCCATGCAAACAGCCTAATCCAAACATTCCAACTTAATCCCCACTATTCTGTCTGCCCCACAAGTTTGCACCAAAGAATATGGCTTTTTCTGGGGGACATAATACATTCAAACCGGCACACCTTCATTACCACACACACAAAAATAACAATAATAATAATTAAAGTGAAAAAGAGCAATTAAAGTAAAAAAGAACACTGGGTGCCTTTGTCTGTTTGTTTGTTTCCTTCCCCTATTTTTCCACTCATCCATCCATAAACTAGACAAAGGGGAATGTGGTCCTTATGGCTTTCCCAATCCCACTGTCTCCCCTCATAAGCTACGTTTTTATACAATTGTCTTCAAGATTCATGGGTTCTGGGTTGTAGTTTGATAGTTTTAGGTATTTACTGCTAGCTATTCCAATTCATTAGAACCTAAAAAGAGTTGTCTAAAGTGTGCATAAGAGTGCCCACCAGAGTGACCTCTCGGCTCCTTTTGGAATCTCTCTGCCACTGTAGCTTATTTCATTTCCTTTCACATCCCCCTTTCGGTCAAGAAGATGTTCTCCATCCCACGATGCCGGGTCTACATTCCTCCCCAGGAGTCATATTCCACATTGCCAGGGAGATTCACTCCCCTGGATGTCTGATCCCATATAGCGGGGAGGGCAGTGATTTCACCTGCCAAGATGGCTTAGCTAGAGAGAGAGGGCCACATCTGAGCAACAAAGAGGCATTCGGGAGGAGGCTCTCAGGCACAATTATAGGGAGGCCTAGCCTCTCCTTTGCAGCAACAGTCTTCCCAAGGGCAAATCCTGTGGTAGAGGGCTCAACCCATCAAACCACCAGTTGGGAAGTTCTTTAATCAAACTTTGCCATGGCACATAATGACAAATGGAACTGAGAAAAGAACCTAGGGCATCTGATTTCTAGTCCAGTGTCATATCCATTAGTCTTTCAATCTCACACCTTTGGCACTTCTCACTGTCCTAAAATGCTGTTCAGGATAGTTTATTCTCCACAGAACCGACTCTGTTCTCAAGGCCACAGAGGTACAGAACTTGGAAAAAAAAATTGCTTTATTTTGGGAATTTACTATAGTGCAGTATCACACGGTAATCACTGAGAGCAAAAAATCATTCCAACTGTAGAAAAATATACCTTATACCAACTGTCTTCAGAATAAGTTGATCATGAGATTTGATTATGTCCATAAAATAATATACTTTAAGGAATTACTTTGATAATGCAATACAAATAGCTACCCAGAAATTTACATACTTATTGATGCAGAATACAGTTAAAGAAACTAAAAAGTCCTGCCCATGTGTGGAGATGGGTATTCCTTTACCAAGCTGGTAGCAACATGCAGGTTTGGCATAACGTTTCTGGAAAGCCATCTGCTAAAAAAACCAAGAGCCTCAAAAAGTATGCATTCTGTTTGCCCTATTAATGCTACTTCCAGAAACTGATCATAGTAAATAATCTGAATTGTAGACAGACCTTTATGCACTAAGATGTTCATGACATCATTTTTATAATAGGGAAATTCGTAAACCCTTTAGGAGTCCAAATATAGGGAAATAAAGGAGTAAACAATAGTACCTACTTAAAATGGAATATTATGCAGCAAAAGTTTTAATGATGTGAAAATATATCTTCGGGTCAATGTTATGTGAAATGAGATGTGAAGCTGTTTGTACAGTATGATTTCAAGTATGTAATGTTTCTGTCATCCAAAAGGAAATATGTAACAATTTTAATGGTAATTATCCCTGAGTAATAGGATTTTAGATGTTTATTTTCCTCTAAACTTGCTATGTTCCCAGATTTTCTAAATTTCAGATATGACTTTTGTAATTAAAATACATTATATATTATTTTTAAAAGACAAGTCTACCATCTGTTTTGGTCACATTTACTCATACACGTAAGTATAAGGCTTTAGTAAAGAAAAAATGAGAGTAAAAGAAATGAGGGATAAAAGTGTAAAATTAATAATAATAGAGATAAAACACAAAACAATACAGGAAAAACAATGTAGAAAGCAAAAGAATAATGAGGACAACAAACGAAAGCATTTTCCCCATAACAAAGCAGGTACAATCTCTCCAGCTTTTACTGGAAAAGATGTCCACCCTTTCAATCTCAACCTTAAAGAGGAATTATTGTTTATTCAAGTATGTATATATCACCTTCTATTAAAATAGGCCTCAGGACACATCTTTACAGGCAGACATTTATAAGTAAAACATATTGATGAAAAGAGGAGAAGGTGAAATAATACACATTAAACATCATGTGAAGTTCTATACTGAAGCAGAAAAGAAAAAAAGAAAAAATATTTCCTAGAAAGGGTTTCTCACATACGTTTCCCTCAATTAAAATTTCCTCAAGTCCTAATAGCCTAATTGCCCAGGGAGGTATTAGGGCAAGCCTTAGTTAGACCTTTGCCTTTAAGGTTAAAGAGCAACCCAGGATTTTTGCAAGATCAACACAAAAACAAGAAAAACAAGTCAACAATCTAGCAATGAAAGAAAATTTGACTAGTTGTAGAGTGATGGCATCTTTTTAATGGTCACTAACTAAAATATATGAGTAACAAGCCAGTCTACTTCTTTTAAATACCATATGTTGATATGTGCATGCATGCATGCATACATACAAACATAAGTAAACAGAAAAATAGCAGGTAAAGTCCAAACTCCAGATACAGTCAAGATCACCTAATTAACATTAGCATTAGCTGGAACTCTCTAACTGGTGTTCATTCTCGGGAATTCAAGGTAATTATTCATTGAGTGTCTACCATATATATAAGTCATTTCGTTGGGTACTGTAGGTAAAACAGAAATAAATGAGGCAGTCTGCCTTCAAGGAGTTTAAAGAAGGGGGAATGCTCATTAACCTTAGTGAAGTGTCACCATCACAATTACTCATTTCATTCAAATACTTAATGGGTAACTCATTCATTTCAAACCATTCCTGAACATTTATTGCAGGTAGCATTGTTCTTTGTGTTAATGGTATGATAATTAAGAAGACAGTGCTCAAATTTTGGAAGTTGAAAACATAAATATTAAGGAATTTACAATGCTTACTGTAAGCCAAAACTATACATATTCAGTCAACAAATATGTGTTAAGCATCTACTATGTGTCAGTCACCCTGCTGAGATTGAGGATGCTGTGGTAAACCAAGTACATAAAGGTCTCTACTCAGGTTTTCCTTATTTTCTAGTATTTTGAGTAGAAAAGGAATGGCAGGGGGTGGTGTGGGAACACACACAGGAGAACCCAAACTAGATGTCCAGAAAGGCTTCCTGGAAAAAGGAATTTCTAAGGTGAAACCTAAAAAGCTAAGCAGGAGAAAGAGAATGTAGGAAATAGCTGGGGGCGGGGGGTGCGGGTAGTGTTTGTGAAGTGTGGGAGTGTTCCAGGTAGAGGGCCTAACACCTGTGGGAGAGAATAAAATAGAGTCATGGAAATGGAAAAAGTTCCATATGGCTGTAAAAAGGGAGGGGGAAGAGGAAGCAGAAGGAGAAGGGAAGGGAGGAAGGACTGATTTATTTTCTAGGGAATAGGTGCTGGTGAAGCAAATTTAGGCTAAGGCTTGAAGACCCTTGAAGGCCCTATTATAGAGTTTGGGTTTTATCCAGCGAAGTGAAATCACTGAAGAATTTTAAGCAGTGGACTGACATGATTAGATTTATGTGGAAAGTAGGAAAAGGGAGTGGGGTGGGGGGGCAAGGTAAGAAGAAACGAGGATAAGTCCAGAAGAAAGAACATCAACTGGGAAAGTGACAGCAGGAATAAGGAGGAAAAGATGAGTTTCAGAAATATTTTACCAATTAGAATCAATAGAATTTGGTAAGTAGGGAATGAAGAAGTGTTAGCAACCAAGAATGGTGGCCAGATTTCTGGCTTTAGTTTCTGGATGTATGGTGGTATTACCTGAGGTAGGGAACTCAGAAGGAGGAACACATATGTTGTTGCCATTTTGTTTTGTTAGCATTAAGTTGATCTGTTTCCTTATACTTTATACTTTGTTGATTCTAGTTTTTTTTAATTTGTTTGTTTGTTTTCCTCCAATGGAATCAAAGAAGACTATCTGACTATTCTAATTGTGCTTTCACGTCCCACCTCTATCTGGAGACAAGTATATCCTGCCTAAACATCACCTCTTTCAGCTTTCAAACATTTCAGCATGAGAAAATACATGCAAAACACTTTAAAGTGGTTCCTAGTCCATACAATATGATCAATAAAAGTTTTCATCATTATTAATTAACAGCATACTTCAGAATTTCTATCATTATTTTTAGAGGTCTGTGCCATTCTCATTTTCTCAATACCTCTAAAAAATAAAGTTTAGGGAGAAAGCAAAGAAAAAATTAAAAACCCTACCATCTCAGAAACTAGTTTTCTAATCTAATCTTTGATTACCTGCTTACATTTTACATAGTTGAAAGCATATATCGTATACAACATGTGCCATTTGTTTTAACCATTGTATCACAGAAGAAATTTTTCCATTTTTCTACACACCCTTCTTAAGTCATTTTAGTGCCTACCTGACATTGTACTGAGTATATGGCCCATAATTTAAGCATTCATCTCTTCATGGAATTAAGCTTTCTACCCACCTGTATTTTTCATTAGTATAATCTTGCAAGAAATCCTTTTTTCTTCTATTGGATAATTTCCTTAGAATAAATTCTCTGAAAAACTGTATCACAGGTTTCAAATGTATAAACACTGTGCACTGTGTAAATTCTGTCAAGTTGCTTTTCAAACAGATTTGACTCTATGAACACATACATGTACAAATTTCATGGTTATTGGGTGATGTCTCTTATAATTTCTAATTGAAGAGATATAAAATGATACTCCATTTATAAAATTTGCATTTCTCCATAGGCATGTTAAAATTTTCCCCATTCTACTGATGTGTTTCCTCTGATACTCATGTCTTCAATCTGCAGGCTCAGTTATAACCAGGAAACTCAAAATATTTAGGATCCCCCATCTCTGCCAGTAAGTGATGTCTAGATTTAGCCTTCTTGTCCTAATTCTAGGATCGAATATGCTTGGGGTAAACTTCCCCTGCATAGTAAAGGAACTTGCTCTGAACCTTACCTAACTTGGCATCCTGCTAGGATATTCCCCTAGGGATTGAATATAGCTCCCTGCTCAATAATCCCAAAGCCTGGAAAGGGTCTTGCTCCATATCAGACTGATTAGCTGGAATTGCAAGGCTGTCAAAGGCCTGCCCAAAAGATCATGTAACTGCATCCTAATTACCAGATTAGACTCCTTAGACATTGTCAATGGACCAGATAAAGTGCCATTTCACCACATCTCTTTGAACCCTGATTTCATCTCTAGCCATCCCACATGGAGGAATCTGGTTCCAAATTCTGACTCATTGATTGTCAACTAATTCCCTTTCTCCACTGGCCATTACATGGGAAATTATAGCAGGCCTCAAGGCTGAAATGGCCCAATATATAGCAGCAGTAACTAGTGGCCACTATGAATCACTTCCTTCAGTACCGTGGAATATAAAATGAAAACTATCTAGCTATATACTTCAAGGTAGTTTTGTCAGTTTTGTCATTTTATTTAAATATCTTTGCATTCATCAGAAATTTTAATATTGTTATATCAACAAAAAAAAATTCTTGCATGCATATACATTGCTTCAAGCATTTATTTTGACATAATAGTAAATTATTTTAACAGGAGGAGAAATTTAGATCTGGTTTTCATTACATGCATATTGTTGTCTTCCTTTACTGAATAAAAATACTTATAGCTTAGCATGCATATAATACAAGTATCTTACATCATACAGTAAGTTATAATTTACAACTGTTTTCACATATGTCTCTTGATTCTCCCTAACATCCATGTGTGATATATAGGGCAGAAATGAACAGAGCAAAGAAAACATGCTAGTTGAGTGTGTGGCTGAAGCTCATGAACTGATTTCATTGGCAACAACGGAACCCAGATGTTTTGGCTATTCTCGATTCAGTGCTCTTTTCTACCTCATGTCTTGGCCCTTTTAAAAAAATCTGGTTATTTCATTGGGAAGAAACTTCCAACTACCTAATAAAAAGCAGTATAACTTTCAATAAATATTTGAAATGCAGTTAAGATTACTTGGTTCAGTACCCTTAAGATACTGGATTTCTCTATGGACATTTAAAATGTACTGAAGGAAATATTTTAGAAATGCATATATTTAAATGGATTCTAAGTGTTTCTTTGAAAATAGACAATATCGCTAGAAACAGTATTTTGGAATTTTTATGTCTATGATAAAGCTTCTCTAACTTGTAAAATAACTTTCAGTTTCTGAGTATTTTTATAAATAGGTAAGCTGCTTATTCTTGAGCACAATTGTTTGCTTTTTTTCTATAAAAATATAAATAATGTACTACTGCAAATGATGTAAACAAACGAAGTTTCAACAAGTGCTATAATATACTCAAAGAGCATTCACATTACATTCATGTAGAATACATCAGTAATGAAATTCTAAGGCAAGTATTTTCAATCTCTGCCTAATTTAACAATACAAAACAAAACACTAACCCTGAATTCTGAAGAATGCTTGCTGTTTCCATCTCATGCTCTGCTGAGAAAGTGCAGACTTTCATTTCACTGATTATACGGAAAACTCCTCAAATATCCTCCTCCAATACCACACATCAGAGGTATTCAATAAATACTTGCTGCAAGAGTGAATGAGTAGGTACAGGCAGCTTTGAATCAGAAAACTTGTTGTGTTTCCCCCTCTTCTTTGCCTTCGAACAAGCTTTCTTTTTAAACATTAGGACAAATAAATGTTCAACTCTTCTGAAGTATACAAATTCAACTAAGACCTGTGTGACTGGTAAAAGGACACAAACTTTAAAGTAAAAGCAGTGTTAACAAAGTAAGAGAACATTAGGAAAAGAAAAAAAAATTTGAATTCTATTTTTAAAACTTCTGCTAACTCATTCAGCAACTTACTTAACCTTGTGAGAATTGAGGCATCTGAAGGCAACTAATAAGACACCTTTTATCACCCAAAGGGCCCAGCATACACTTAACTAGAATAGACAAATTGAAATTTGTTGTTTGGTGGAAATTATCTAGTAAACATTTTAATTAAGAGTTACTAGGGTCAACAGGTCAGATACCCAACCATAACTGGTCTGCTTATTAAATGACACAGAAAATTAGATTATCACAGTGTCTCCTAGAAACAGCTTTCATATATTGGTGTATTCCCCCTCCCCTCCCACATACACATCTTCCTGGATTACTTCTTGTTAAGAATTTGTTTTTCCACTCTGAGTCAAAATAGCCATTGACATTTGGCTGGCTGCCATCTTTCTTTCCCATTATTCCTTCAAGGCCTCATTCAAAATAAAATTTGGATTCACAAAGAAAAAATTTTCAGCAAGGTTCTAATACTGCCACTTTTTGCTATTCCTACACTGCTCTAGTGCTCACAATGTTTAAACAACTTGAATTCTTAGTTTTGATTATCCTCCATCTCAGATTCTTTCATATCGTTTTCAAGTATTACACTCTACCCACATTGAAAAATGTTCTTCCTACTCTCTTCGACTATCTCATCCTTATTCATCATTTGATATTCACCTTAAATATCACTTCATTAGGGAAGCCTTCCCTTTCACTTGAAAACTAGGTTCTTCTACTCTCCTATCTGTCTCCTTGATGCACTTAGGATAATTAAATTGAATATCGGTTTTTTATCTGACTCCTTGTCTTCATGAGGCTAGGGACAATGTTGTACTTATTTTTTGCTGCATTTGCTAAGAAATACTCAATAGAAAAATGTATATTCAATCAATGAATACACGCAAAGCATTTTTTCAACATGTACCATATTTATTTAGAAACCAGAAAGCTTCATAACTCAATAAGACAGGTTAGGGATGTTTAAAATCTCAGCTCTTAGTTCTAATTTAGATAAAATATGTTCGATCATGAATTTAATTATGCTACAGTTTCTCTAATTGATTAAATAAAGAAAACCCATACCTCACCAAATTTTCGGCGCAAATCTAAGAAAATATGCATTTATAATTACCTCAGAAGGATATTCTAAACAACAGAAAGATGGACTAATAATAAAATATAAAGTTAAAAACCTAAGAAATTAAAAATGTAGAACATACCACATATTAGAATCATACCACATATTAGAATGTAGAACATACCACATATTAGAATCATAGAAAGCTACCTAACTTTCTATGAAGCCATCATCACCCTAATACCAAAACCAGGCAAAGATACTACAAAAAAGGAAAATTATAGACCAATTTCTTTAATGAATATAGATGCAAAAATCCTCAACAAAATACTTGCAAATCAAATCCAGCAGCACATTAAAAGAATTATACACCACGACCAGGTGGGATTTATTCCAGGTATGCAAGGCTCGTTCAACACAAGAAAATCAATTAATGTAATACACCACATCAATAAATCAAAGCAGAAGAACCACAAGATCATCTCGATTGATGCAGAAAAGGCATCTGACAAAATTCAACATCCTTTCCTGATGAAAACACTTCAAAGGATAGGAATAGAAGGGAACTTTTTCAATACGATAAAGGCAATATATGAAAAACCCACAGCTAACATCACACTCAATGGGGAGAGACTGAAAGCTTTTCCTCTAAGATCAGGAACAAGACAGGGATGCCCACTATCACCATTGCTATTCAACATTGTGCTGGAAGTTCTAGCTAGAGCAATTAGGCAAGAAAAAGAAATAAAAGGCATCCAAATTGGAGAGGAAGAAGTAAAACTTTCACTATTTGCAGATGACATGATTCTATATGTAGGAAATCCAGAAAAATCTACAGCAAAGCTACTAGAACTAGTCAATGAATACAGCAAAGTAGCAGGCTACAAGATCAACATGCAAAAATCTGTAGTGTTCCTATACACAAGTAATGTGCAACAAGAGGAGGAAATCAAGAAAAAAATCCCATTTACAATAGCAACCAAAAGAATCAAGTATTTAGGAATAAACTTAACCAAGGAAACAAAAGACCTTTACATGGAAAACTATAAGAAACTGCTAAAAGAAACTGAACAAGACCTGAAAAACTGGAAGAACATACAATGTTCATGGACTGGAAGACTAAATATAGTTCAGATGGCAGTTTTACCTAAACTGATTTACAGATTCAATGCAATACCAATTCAAATCCCAACAACTTACTTTACAGAAATAGAAAAACCAATAACTAAATTTCTTTGGAAGGGTAAGATGCCCCAAATAGCCAAAAAATATCTTGAGAAAGAGAAGTGAAGTGGGAGGTCTCACACTACCTGACTTTGAAGCATATTACAAAGCTACAGTGCTCAAAACAGCATGGTACTGGCATAAGGACAGATATACTGATTAATGGAATCGAATTCAGTGTTCAGAAGTAGACCCTCACATCTATGGACAACTGATCTTTGATAAGGCAGTGAAGCCGAAGCAACTGGGAAAGAGCAGCCTGTTCAATAAATGGTGTTTGGAGAACTGGATATCCATTTCCAAAAGAATGAAAGAGGATGTCCATCTCACACCTTATACCAAAATTAACTCAAAGTGGATCAAAGACCTAAACATTAGCACCAAGACCATAAAACTCTTAGAAGAAAATGTAGGGCAATATCTTAAAGATCTTGTGAAAGGAGGTGGTTTCTTAGACCTCACACCCAAGGCACGAGCAACCAAAGAACAAATAGACAAATGGGATCTCCTCAAAATTAAACACTTTTGTACATCAAAGGACTTTGTCAGAAAAGTCAAAAGGCAACCTACACAATGGGAGACGATATTTGGAAACCACATATCAGATAAGGGTTTAATATCCTGAATATATAAAGGAATCCTGCATCTCAATAATAGAAAGACAAACAATCCAATTAAAAAATGGGCAAATGACATGAACAGACATTTTTCTGAAGAGGAAATACAAATGGCTCAAAAGCATATGAAAAAATGCTCAACTTCACTGGCTATTAAGGAAATGCAAATCAAAACCACAATGAGATATCATCTCACACCTACCAGAATGGCCATTATCCAAAAAACAGAAAATGACAAGTGCTGGAGAGGATGTGGAGAAAGAGGCACACTTATTCATTGTTGGTGGGAATGTAGAATGGTGCAACCACTCTGGAAGACAGTATGGCGGTTCCTCAGGAAGCTAAATATAGATTTGCCATATGACCCAGCTATTCCATTGCTGGGTATATACTCAGAGGAACTGAAACTTAAGACACAAACAGACATTTGTAAACCAATGTTTATTGCAGCATTATTCACAATTGCCAAGAGATGGAAACAGCCCAAATGTCCATCAAAGGACGAGTGGATAAACAAACTGTGGTATATACACATGATGGAATATTATGCAGCTGTAAGACAGAACAAAGACATGGATCATGTAATAATGTGGATGAACCTTGAGGACATTATGTTGAGTGAAGTTAGCCAGAAACAAAAGGACAGATTCTGTATGGTCTCACTAATATGAACAGACATTAATGAACAAACTTTGGGAGTTAAAAGCTGACAACACAGGCAACCAGGAGATAGAAAGAGGGCAGAGATCAGCCATTTGATGCTGAAGTACTACAGAATGTTTAGGACTGATTGCATAGATCCAGAAATAGATAGCATAATACTGTGTGATGGTAGCACAGTATTGTCAGTACACTGAACAAAGATGTCTGTGAGTAAAGCTGAAAGAGGTGGGATAGGAGAATGTATGACACCAGAAGTAAAGATAGATGATAAAGACTGGGACTGTATAACGTGGCAAAAACTGGAGTGGCCAATGACTGTTACTAAATATACAAATATAAAAATGTTTTTGCATGTGGGAAAGCAAATGAATGTCAACCATGTAGAAATTTGAAAAAGGGATGGTATTCAGGAAAAAACATAATCAAAGCAAACTGGAGTCTATGGTCAACAGTAACATTGTAATATACCTCCATTAAATGTAACAAAGGCAATACGCCAATGCTAAATGTTTATGAGAAGGGGATATAGGGGAGTAATATGGGATTCTTGGTAGTGGTGTTATTTGCTGCCCTTAGTAGTATATTGTATTGTATGACATGTTATTTTTCTTTTTATCATTTTTTCTTATTGCTAAAAAAAAAAACAATTTTTCTTGTAGTAATCAGTATGTTCAAATGCTGATTGTGGTGATAAATGTACAACTTTATGATGATACCATGAACAGCTGATTGTACACTGTGGATAAATGTATGGTATGTGAATATAACTCTATAAAATTGCAGGAAAATATATATATAGGAGTAAAAGTGTTGGAGAAAACATGGTGAGAGGGATGATGCCTCACCAATATGGACTAACTACAATGTGTAAACTCAGAACTGAATCTTAGAACATAGCCTAACATGGGCACAATAATTGTAATAGTCCCTAGATTGTAAGCTCTTACAGCAGTTAACTCTATCCCTGAATTGTAAGGCCTATCTCTAAACTTTAAGATGCTGATCCCCTAGCGTATGTTGTCACAAACATTGGGACTGGCAGTTTGATGTGCTGAGCCCTCAAGCATGGGACTTGCCCTTATGAAGCTCATTACCACAAAGGAATGTCTAAAGTTGTATGTAATGGTGCCTAAGAGTCTCCCCCTGAGTACCTCTTTGTTGCTCAGATGTGGCCCTCTCTCTCTCTAACTGAGCCATCTCAACACACTGCCCTCCCCTCTACATGGGACCCAACTCCCAGGGGTGTAAATCTCCCTGGCAACGCAGAGTATGACTCCCGGGGATGAATGTGGACCCGGCATCGTGGGACTGAGAGTATCTTCTTGACCAAAAGGGGGATGCAAAATGAGACGAAATAGTTTCAGTGGCTGAGAGATTCCAAATGGAGTCGAGAGGTCACTCTGGTTGACATTCTTATGCACTATAAAGAGAACACCTCTTAGGCTTTAATGTATTCAATAGCTAGAAGTAAATACCTGAAGCTACCAAACTCCAACCCAGCAGTCTGGACTCCTGAAGACAATTATATAATAATGTAGATTACAAGGGGTGACAGTGTGATTGTGAAGACCTTGTGGATCACACCCCCTTTATCTAGTGTATGGATGAGTGGAGGAATGGGGATAAAAACTAAAGGACAAATGGGGTGGGATAGGGGGATGATTTGGGTGTTTTTCTTCACTTTTATTTTTTATTCTTGTTCTGGTTTTTTCTGATGTAAGGAAAATGTTCAGAGATAGACTGTGGTGATGAACGCATAACTACGTTATCATACTGTGGACAGTGGATTGTATATCATGGATGATTGTATGGTGTGTGAATGTATTTCAATAAAACTGAATTTAATTAAAAAAATTGAAAGGTCTCTCTATTTTCAGATATCCATTGAATTCTGAATATCTTAAATTTCACAAACTAGACAAAAGCACTCTCCTAGAGTTGAGTTGAGTACTTAAATAGTGATCATTTATTTTAGGAAGATACCAGATAGACATCTTCCCTCTCAGTTAATACCATAAAATGAGAGGCATTTTCCCTGAGAAGTATTTTCGTTCATATGAAATGCAGAAATGAGACTATATGTAGACCCAAAGTTATACATGGCAACCAAACATGAACACATAACCCACTAATATTGAAGTGGTGACACAGTTTTAAAACTTAAAAATTATGAAGCATGGTGTCAGTCATCAGTAGCCTACAATACAGAGTGCTTTCCTGAACAGGAGTAAATTTTAAAGAACCTGAAAACACCACAAACATGGTAATTATTTTTTTCCTAGAGGATATCTTCCTTGGGGTCATCCTCAAGGTCTTAGTACAAACTTTGTTTATTGCACTTATCATCATACATAATTTCCTAGTAGATAGTATGAATTTCCTGAAAAATTACTGGACACTGGTAATCTCTCAACTTAAAGTCTCTCAGTTCGGCTAATAGCCCTTCCCACCAGTGGAGCATCCTGTCATAAAAAGAACTTCAGAGACAGAACACTGTTGGACACAAACTGAAAAAAGAGCAAAAGGGATGGGTAGTCATAATATGGATGCCAATAACAAAAGTATAAATATACTCATCACTTATTAAGGGGTAACTAAGCTCTAGGCATCCTACTAAACCCTATTACATATGAGATATAATTTGTGCAACCCTATAATGGGGATTTCATTATTTATCCACATTTTACAGATGAGGAACCTGAGGCTCATAGATATAATGTAACTTATAACCAAGGCTCAAAGCTAGTCAAAGATGAAACTGAGATTGCAGATTTGTTGGTCTCCAAAGCCAATGTTCTTAAACATTATGCTGTATCAAAGAAGTAAGAGAAATGAGGAACTCAATGAGGGTTCAGCAAATAATCAGTAGCCAAAGAAATAAGTGGAATGACCTAAGGGCCATGAACATATTAGGAAGACCACAGCCAATTCAACTAAAGGACAAGGAGATGGGGAACTGATAATAAAAGAGGACATACAGCATAATTTTTAAACTCTACAGGGAAGAATCCAGATTAACAAACAATCAATAGCACCCTAATAAAGTGGGATTAACAGTTAATCTACAAAATATAGTCATCACATTTATCTAAATACATTATCAGAAATATCTGTAATCTCTATGGTCCCCACTGACCATGTAGACTTACTGATTAGTTTTATCCATGTCTCCACCTACTGGACAGACAAAAAGGTGGTGGGGGGGTGATCTTTCAGAAAGGAATTATTACACATATACACCACTGGAACCTAAATATTCAGAACACATCGTTTGGTTTGCACAGCTGGTGACCTCCCCCACCAGTTAACTCTTTGCTTGTCAGGTAGAGAAATACAATAACAAGAAACAAATTGGAAGTTTATTAAAAATTAGTTTGAATACACTTAAACTAAAAACCTAAATTGAAATTTAAAAAAAAAAAATCAGAAACCTAAGAAGGGATATCTGGGTCTCTTTTCCTCTTCTAGCTCCAAATTCCATCTCCTAATGAAATTGCAAGGATACATAGAGCAATACATAAATCCTGAGTCTATCACTGCCCTAGCTGGACAGCAACAATTCTAAGAAATACAGAATAGAGGGGAGGGGTGGGGGAGAAGGGAGTGGGAGAGGAAGAGGTGTTGGAGAAAAAAAGGAAGGGGGAGGGGGAGAGACAATGAGAACATTTCTTTAACTGCCAAATTGTAGTGGTGAATAACAGATAGGGAATAGTATTAATTTGCAATTTTTTAGTACTCATAAATACTAGAAGATTTTCCCATTGTATCTGCATTTAGAAATACAGAAGGAAAATGTCATGAAATAAAAGCTAATGATCTCTGTAAGATGACTTCTAAAATTACAAATTTTATACTAAAAAGGAAAAAAAAAAGAAGAGAAACTAGACCTGAAGTTTATTTCTTCAACATTCCCTAGCTTTATGACTTAAAACTAAACATCACTACTAATTAGTATAATACTAATTAGTATTACTAAGATTCACTGAACACCTACTATGTACCAGGCACTGTTCTAAGTGCTTTGGCTTAATTAATCCCCACAACAAACCTGGAATGTAAATACTATTATCCTCATTTTACTGCTTAGGAAACTGAGAATGAGGCACACAAAGATCAAACAAACCACTCTAAAATGTTCTCTGACCTGTATGCAGTGTCCCAGTGCCAGTTAAGAATACACCTTAACAAAGTAAATAGTATTAAGCACAGTACCATGGTATGGTGTGACTAGTCATGGTACAGATGGAAGCATCTCAATACATTCAATAGTTCCCTTGGTGGAAACCCAATAATAGATTTTCACCTGACATCTAAGATTATTTAAATAGTTTACTTTCAGAATGCAAGCAAAAACTACAGAGCACAAAGGTCATGTGCCTACGATATCATATGAACTTAGCTCATACAACCCAGCTTGTATATAAAAGCTATTGAATTTATTTTCTGACAACAATAACACACAGAGCTTTCCAGGCATACATTACTCAGCACTTGACTAACCAACTGTAAATAAAAAATAATTGGTAAGTGACAAAATGCACTCTCATGAGTATATACTAGATTTTCCCATGGTATCTGCATTCAGAAATACAGAAGGAAAATGTCATGAAATAAAAGCTAATGAACGCAGGGGAGTGAATCTCCCTGGCAACATGGAATGACTCCCAGGGAGGAATCTAGACCTGGCATCATGGGATGGAGAACATGTTCTTGACCAAAAGGGGGATGTGAAAGGAAATGAAATAAGCTTCAGTGGCAGAGAGGTTCCAAAAGGAGCCGAGAGGTTACTCTGGTGGGCACTCTTACGCACAATATAGATAACCCTTTTTAGGTTCTAAAGAATTGGGGTAGCTGGTGGTAGATACCTGAAACTATCAAACTACAACCCAGAACCCACGAATCTTGAAGACAATTGTATAAAAATGTAGCTTATGAGGGGTGACAATGGGATTGGGAAAGCCATGTGGACCACACTCCCCTTTGTCTAGTTTATGAATGGATGAGCAGAAAAATGGGGGAATGAAAAAAAACAACAACAAAAAAACACAACAACAACAAAAAAACAAAAAACAAAAAGGCACCCAGTGTTCTTTTTTACTTTAATTGCTCTTTTTCACTTTAATTTTTATTCTTATTATTTTTGTGTGTGTGGTAATGAAAACGTCAAAAATTAATTTTGGTGATGAATGCACAACTATATAATGGTACTGTAAACAACTGAATGTACACTTTGTTTTGTATGATTGCATGGTATGTGAATATATCTCAATAAAATGAATTTAAAAACAAATTAATGCTTACAACCATGCTAAGCAATAATGTAGATCAGGGGTTGAAAAACAATAGCCAGTGGGCCAAATCCACATAAGGACTGTTTGTGAATAAAACTTTATTGGAACCTTAAAAAATGCTAATGATCTCTGTAAGATGAATTTTAAGTTTGGTTTTACATTAAAAATGTTTATTTATTTTTTTGTGAATTATAAGACAAAAACATATATTAGGTACTCACATCTTACATAATAAATCCTAAAACAAAGATAAAAACCTTCCCAGTTTCAGCTTTCATTACCACACAAAACTTGAGTATACTAACTTAATCCCTCAAGGACTTGCCTATTTCAACATAAACTTTGGAGACAGCCAACAATGAAGCAAGAAGGTAGATCCTAAACCTCAACAGTCTTATTAAATGGAATTAGGAGGGGGAAAACCAGTATAAAATGAGGTGATGTGCACAATATGCTACTAAAAAGCCTTCTAGGGTCTACATTCAATTTGCTTTAATTAACTATCAGGTACAGTGCTGTTTCAGGAAAAACAGAACCCTGGAACTGAAAACAATTCAGAAAGTACTATTTCAGAAATATGCAATTATAACTGAGTGATTTGTTACAAGGCCTCTAGAAGTACATTCATCATGAGTAAAATATGCCAAATTGAGGGGAAGTTTTCTGCCAAAAACCATGCTGATGTGACCATACAGCACAAATGTAACATTTGTTATTACTGAATAGTGACTTGGATTTTCTTCTACCTTCTCTTCTTCCTGTCAACATGACCAAAGAGAAAATTCCAGCTTAAAGAATACACTAGGTTAATTAATAAAAAAAAAAAATCCCCAAACTATATTATGTATTGAAAATATTCTAACAAGGTTTAATCTGGATTTTTATAATAACCACAGATTAAAATATCTTATTGTGTGACAAGCCAAAACTAAGATAGCTGCTTCTGGAGAGAGAATAACTGAGAAGTATGCTCTCAGTGTCTTTATGTGTAAGTGATAAAGTGTAAGGTTCTCTTTAATTCAAAATTCCATTTCTGTGCAATATTTCTAATAAAAATACAATATGTACCTAAGCTGGATACTTTGATATGTAAACCCAGAAGGATGAAATTTTGACCAAGGCTAGAGACAGTGTCATAATAAACAACAAGAAAGAAACAAATACATCAAATGACCAAGGGAAAACAGTTGGAAGGAAAAATGTTTGGAAACTTCAAGTAACTATGTGTATGGAATTTTTATGAACTAACCAAATTCAGTAAAGGAAAGAATTGCCAAATAACCATTGTGCAAAATAAAGGGAGACTGCCAGATTAAGTTTAAGATAATTGTTGGGTAGGCAATTTTTACCTAAAGCCAAGAGTATTTTACCTGGATACTAAGCAAGAAAGTTAAAAAGGGTCGGTTAACATTCAGCCAAGATTGACCAGGTACTTGTGGAGAGAGGTGGGGTAGTGAAAGAGATTCATAAAAACCCCAATCGCTTTAATTGGCTATGTCAAACTGTTTTATTGCTTTTTTTTTCTTTTTAATGATTCTAGTACTTCCACATCTGACTGGATTTATTGTACTGCCTTAAAAAACTAAAAACCTCAAGACATAATATTTGAAACAATGGTTTTCAACACACTGGACATCAGGTAATAAAGGACAGTGATCCCAGAGAGACAGTAAACAAGTGAGATGAGTCCCATGATTGTCCCAGCTTGCTACCCTAAGAGAATTTCCAGGCCGTGGCTTATGGAGCGGAAACCCAGGCAGACCCTGCAGACATGCTGAGTCAAAGAGATGAGGGTCCAAGGAGACTAGGCAAGTAGATTTCAGAAAACAGAGCCAGAAAGAAGAGAGCTACACAAGGAAAGAACTCAGAAGATCCACAGAGGGTCTCCCCTGATAATTCAGCAGAGTACTAACTGGCAAATATATATATGTAAGAAAACTACCTGAGGATGGGGAAAGAACCATCCTAGAAAATTAGGAAGAAAACGCTGCCTGCCCCTCACACAGAGCCAGAAACAGAACCTGTGTCTACCAGCTGGACTGGAAAACCTCCTGATTAACAAGGCATTTGTAGAGTTCTCAGAAAGCTCTTGCCTCAGTAGTAGGGAATAATTGTCCTAAATGCTGCTCTGGCCTTGCCAAGCAAATCTTAAAAGACCCAAGAGAATCAATCCATTTCCAAGAAACAGAACAAAGCTCTAGAATAATAATAGGAATACAAAAACATCCAGCAACCCAACAAGGTAAAATTCATAAAATCTAGCATCCGATTAAAGTTTACCAGGCATGAAAATGGCAGGAATATACACCCACAATGAAGAGAAAATGAATACTGATCAGTCTAAACTTACCAGAACTGACACAAATGTTGAAATTAGAGACATGGGTGTTAAAACAATTATTTTAACTGTATTCCATATATTTAAGAAGTTAAGTAGGGATGTGATAGATATTTTTAAAAGACCCAAATTGAACTTCTACAGATGACATTACAATGTCTGAGCAGAAAAAAAAAAAATACACTGGGTAGGATTAATGGCAGATTAGCCACTTCAGAGAGAAGATTAGTGCACTTAAACACACATTCTGTAAAAACTATCTAAAATGAAACACAAGAGAAAAAAGAAACAAAACAAAAAGTAAAGAGCACCAGGGATCAGGGGGACAACTTCAAGTGACCAAATATATATGTAATTGAAGTTCCTGAGGAGAAAAGGGAAGTGGGGGAGAACAAATATTTTAAAATATAATGGCTGAAAATTTTACAGATGAAAAAAAAAATTATAAACCCACTCATTCAAGAAACTTAATGAAACCCAAGCACAAGAAACAGGAAGAAACTTACACCAAGGCATACCTTAATTAAATTGCTCAAAATGGTAAGAGAAAATCTTAAACGCAGCCAGAGAAAAAAACGACACGATACGTAAAAAGATGGAAGAAGATCAACCATGGTAACATCAGTCAAAATAAAGTTGCAGCAAAGGAGAGGCTAGGCCTCCCTATAATTGTGCCTAAGAGCCTCCTCTCGAATGCCTCTCTGTTGCTCAGATGTGGCCCTCTCTCTCTAGCTAAGCCAATTTGGCAGCTGAAATCACTGCCCTCCCCCCATGTGGGATCTGACACCCAGGGGTGTAAATCTCCCTGGCAACACAGAATATGACTCCTGGGAAGGAATCTAGATCCAGCATTGTGGGATGGAGAACATCTTCTTGACCAAAAAGGGGAAATGAAAGGAAATGAAATAAAGCTTCAGTGGCAGAGAAATTCCAAAATGAGCCGAGAGGTTACTCTGGTGGGCACTCTTATGCACAATATAGACAACCCTTTTTAGGTTCTAATGAATTGGGGTAGCTGGTGGTAGATACCTGAAACTATCAAACTACAACCCAGAACCCACAAATCTTGAAGATGATTGTATAAAAATGTAGCTTATGAGGGGTGACAATGTGATTGGGAAAGCTATGTGGACCACACACCCCTTTGTCCAGTGTATGGATGGATGAGAAGAAAAATGGGGGCAAAATTCCTGTAAACATATGAATTCCCAAACAGCTTACAAACAGAACCCAGGACAAGACACAGGCTCAGAAAAGACAGGGAGGACCCAGCACATTGCATTTGCCTTGGGCTGACATTCCTGACAGGAGGGCTTGAAGCTCAAGAAAATCTGTCTTAACATCAGCTAATTACAAAATGAAGAAACAGGCATTGCAGGGAATACATATCAGAGTTAACATTTTGAAATACTAAAATGTTCAGTGTGCAAAAAAAAAAAAAAAACAGTACAAGACAAACCAGAAATGATGGCCCTTTCAAAGACAGAGTATAAAAATCCAGAAAACACCAACAAAGAAGACCAGAGTGCGGATATACAAAAGACTTTAAAAAAATGATCTTAAAAATGCTCAAGGACATGAAGGAAAATACCAAGCAAGAACTAAAGGATATCAGAAAAACAATGAATGGGCAACATGAAATCTTAGTAAAGAGATAAAAATGTTAAAAAGGAATCAAACAGACCTACTGTGGTTCAAGACCACAGCAACTAAAATAAAAAATTCCCAGGAAGGTTTCAAGAGCAAAATGGGAGCTGCCAAAAAAGAATCAGTGACCTCAAAAACAAGATACTTGAAATGAGTCAGGCAAGGAACAGAAAGAAAAAAGAATTATTGTTTCGGTTTGCTAATGCTGTCATTTTGCAAACACCAGAAATGGATTGGCTTTTATAAAAAAGCTACAGTCTTAAGGCCATAAAACGTCCAAGGTAAGGCATCAACAATAGGGCACCTTCACTGGAGAAAGGCCATTGGCATCTGGAAAACCTCTGTCAGCTGGGAAGACATGTGGTTAGCATCTGCTTGCTCCCAGGTTGAGTTTCAAAACGGTGTTCTCCAAAATGTCAGTGTCAGCTTTCAACAGCCGCCTTCAAAATGTCTCTCTCAGCTGCAGCAGCGAGCTCCTTCTGTTTGTGAGCTCTTTTCTAAGACTCCAGTGATTAAATCAAGACCCACCCTGAATGGGCGGGGTCCATATCTCCATGGAAAGGTTAATCAAACCTTTTACCCACAGTTGATTGAGTCACATCTCCAGGGAAACAATCAAAAGATTCCAAACTAATCAACACTAACACATCTGCCCCCACAAGACCGCATTAAAGAACATGGCATTTTGGGGGACATAATACATCTAAACCGGCACAATTATAAGAAGCAAAAATAGCCTAAGGCAGCTCTTAAAAATCATCAAGTGTACAAATATACACAATATGGAAGTCCCAGAAGGAGAAGAAAGAGAAAAGGGGGCAGAAGAAATATTCAAGTAATGACAGAGAACTTCCCAAACTCAGCAGATGTGAATATGCACATAAAGGAAGCCCAGAAAACAACAAACAGGATAGACGTGAAGAAAAATATGCCTCATCATATACTGATCACACCAACATGAACAAAGGACAAGCAGAGAGTTCTGAAAGCAGCAAGAGGAAAGCAACATGTTATGTACAAGGGATTCACAATTAGGTTGAGTGCTGCTTTCTCATCAGAAAACATGGAGGCAAGAAGACAGTGGGTTGAAATACTTAAAGTGCTGAAGGAAAACAACTACAAACCAAGAATTTTACATCTGGTGAAAATTTCTTTCAAAAATGAGGGAGAAATTAAGATATTCCCAGATAAACAAAAGCTGAAGGAGTTCATCACCACTACATCTGTCCTACAAACAATTCTAAAGGGAGTTCTTCAGACTGAAAGAAAAGGACACTAGAGAATGATTCAAAGCAGCTCAAAGAAATAAAGAACTCCAGTAAAAATATCCATTTTGGTAATTATAAATGCCAGCATTATTCTATTGTATTGTTTGGTACATAACTCCTCTTTTTACTTCCGACAGGTGTCAAAATGCAAACACATAAAAAGTAACGATAAATCTATGGTTTTGGAGATACAATGTACAGAGACATAAGTGGTAGCAAATACAGAAAAAGGTGGAGAAACTCAGTGATATAGGAAAAGTATATGTGCATACTATTGAAGTAAAGTTGGTATTAAACTAAATATGATTGTTACATACTTAGAATGTTAAATTTTAACCCCATGGTAACCACAAAGAAAATATATAAAAATATATATCCAGCTAGAACAGAGATGGCACTTAATATGGTACAACACAAAAAATCAAATAGATATAAAAATAGACATTAATGGAAGAATTGAGGGACAAAAAAAAGGTATGATTTAAACTGCAATGGCAAAAGAAAGTCCTGCATTTTCAGTAGTGACTTTAAATGTAAATGGATTACATGTTCCTGGGCCCAAAATTTCATGTCATCAGAATTTGCATGACCTGTTTGATGGTATTTCTGCCTACAGAAAACACTGGCATGGGAAATTCAGCAATTTCATGGCTGTCACAGAGATTAAGTCCATTATCCTCATGTTCCAGGAAGTGATCATTCTCAGCCTCTCCCACCAGGATCTCCAGGCTCATTGGTTATGAAAAGCAGTTTGGTGTATCCCTCATTGCCTATGTCATTCCAAAGATATCCATCTTAATAAGACCCCTGCCATATCCATAAATATGAATATCATATATGGTGTCTTTCCATACCACCAGTTGCTTACAAAGGTTCCTTTGCTACAATAGGGAATATTTGACTCTCCGTCACATTCTATCTATGAATCTAACCAGACTGCTAAGCCATTGGTGATCACTTCCACCACAAGGCAGTAAACATGTACATGGGGGTTATGATGATTAGGATTATGTATCAACTTGGCCAGGTGATGGTTCCCAGGTGTATAGTCAAGTGGGCACTGGCCTGTTACTGCAGGAACATTTGTGGCTGGTTAATAAACCAGAAGGCTGATTTATGAAATCATCAGTCAATTGACTGCATCTTTGACTGTTTACTTTACTGAAGGGTGTGTCTTCTGCAAAGAGGGAATTCAGTCAGCTGGATTTAATCAAATCAGTTTAAGAGTTTTAAGGGAGAAGAGAGAGAACTTTCACTTCTTTGACTAGCCAGAATCTCCTAGGGAGTTCATCGAACACCTTCATCAGAGTTGTCAGTTCACTGCCTACCCTACAGAATTTGGAATCATGCCTCCTGCCTTATGGAATCTGGTCTCATGCATCCCCACAGTTCTGTGAGACACTTTAATAAAATCTTATGTTTATAGATAAAAAATGTAAATGGACTAAACTCTCCAGTAAAATGCAGAGATTGGCAGAATGGATAAAAAAGCATAACTCAGTTATATGCTGTCTTCAAGAGAATCACCTTAAATTCAGAGATACAAATTGATTGCAAGTAAAAGGATAGAAAAAAAGATACTATTCAAGTAGTACCCAAAAAAGAGCTTGGGTACCTATATCAACATCAGATAAAATAGACATTAAGTCAAAAAGAATTACAAGAGATAAATATGGTCATTATATACTGATAAAAGAGGTCAATTCAACAAAAACATGGAACAATTACAAATGTGTATGCACCAAACAGCAGAGTCCCAAAATATATGAAGCAGATACTGACAGATTTGAAAGGAAAAACTGACAGTTCTACATTAATAGTAGGAGACATTAATACACCACTTTCAATAATGGAGAGAATATCTAGTCAGAAGATCAATAACAAAACATACTACTTGAACAATATTCCAAAACAACTAGACATAACAGACATATATAGAACACTTCACCCAACAATAAGAGAATATACATTCTTCTCTACTGCACATGAACACTCTCCACAACAGACCATATGTTAGGTCAAGAAGTCTCAATAAATTAAAAATATTGAAATCATACAACGTATCTTCTCCGACCACAACTGAATAAAGCTAGAAGTCAATAACAGAGGGTAAAATGGAAAATTCACAAATATGTGGAAATTGAACAACGTACTCTTATCAACCAATGGGTGAAAGGCAACATCACAAGGAAAATCAGGAAATATTTGAGGTAAAGGAAAATGAAAATACAATATACCAAAACCTATGGAATGGAGCAAAGGCAGTGCTGAGAGGGAAATGTATCGCTCTAAATGCTTACATTAAAAAAGAAGATAGACTTCAAATCAGAGCCTTAACCTGAAAACTGGAAGAACTTGAAAAACAAGAGCAAACTAAACCCAAAGTGAGCAGAAAGAAGGAAAAAACAAAGATTAGAGAAGGGACAAATGAAATAAAAGAACAACAACAACAAGCAAAAAAACGAGAGAATCAACAAAACCAAAATTTGTTTCTTTGAAAAGATCAATAAAATTCTCAAATCTTTAGCTAGACTGACACACACAAAATAGATAGAGGATTCAAATAATGAAAATCAGAAACAAAAAGGGGCACATTTCAACCGACCCTACTGAAATAAAAAAGACTGTAACAGGATACTAAGAACAACTGTACACCAATAAATTAAAGAACCTAGATGAAATGGACAAATTCTTAGAAACACATAAACTACCTACACTGACTCAAGAACAAACAGAAGAACTCCACAAAGTAGTAACTAGTAAAGAAATTGAATCAGCAGTCAAAAACCTTCTTAGAAAGAAACATCCAGGACCACATGGCTTCAAAGGGGAATTGTACCAAACATGTTACGAAGACTTAACTCCAATTCTGCTGAAACTTTTTCAAAAAATCGAAGAGGAGGAAACTCCCCCTAATTCATTCTACAAAGCAAACATTAACCTTATTCCAAAGACAAAGAAAGATACCACAAGAAAACTACAGCCCAATACCTCTTATGAATGTAGTCACAAAAAGACCCCCAAAAAATTAGTAAACTGAATCCAAGAGCATATTAAAAGAAGTAAACAACATGATCAAGTAGGATTTATCCCTGGTATGCAATGGTGGTTCAACATAAGAATATCAATTAATGGAATACACCACATTAACAGAATGAAGGGTGAAAACCACATGATCATCTCAACTGATGCAGAGAAGATATTTGACAAAATCCAGAACCTCTTCTTGATAAAAACACTTAAAACATTAGGAATAAAAGGAAAATTCCTCAGCATGATAAAGGGCATATATGAAAAACCAACAGCTAACATCCTCCTTTAATGGTGAAAGACTGAAAGCTTTCCCTCTGTTTCAGTTTGCTAATGCTACTACTAAGCAAAGTACCAGAAATAGATTGGCTTTTATAAAGGGGGTTTATTTGGTTACGCAGTTACAGTCTTCAGGCCATAAAGTGTCCAAGGTAAGGCAAAAACAATTGGGTACCTTCACCGAAGGATGGCCACTGGTGTCCGGAAAACCTCTGTTAGCTCAGAAGGCACATGGCCGGGTCTGCTTGCTCCCAGGTTGCGTTTCAAAATGTCGTTCTCCAAAATGTTACTCTTGGGGCATTTTGTTCTCTCTTAGCTGCAGCTCCTCTTCAAAATGTCACTCTCAGTTGCTCTGCATCTCGGCCTGTGTGGCTCTTTTTAAAGTACTCCAGTGATCCAATAAAGATCCACCCTGAAAGGGTGGAGTAACACCTCCTTAGAAATAATCAAATGAAAGGTCTCACCCACAGTTGATTGAGTCACATCTCCATGGAAACACTGAACCAATAGGTTCCAACCTAATCAACACTAATACATCGACCCACAAAAGATCGTATCAAAGAACATGGAATTATTCAACAGACAAGAAAAAGAAATAAAAGGCATCCAAATTGGAAAAGAAGAAGTAAACCCTTCCCTATTTGCAGATAGCATGATCCTATATACAGAAAATCCCGAAAAATATGCAAGAAAGCTCCTACAGCTAACAAATTAATCCAGCAAAGTGGTAGGGTAGAAGATCAACATGCAAAAATCAGTAGTGTTTCTATACACAAGCAAATGAACAATCAAAAGAAGAAATCAAGAAAAAAGTTCCATTTATAATAACTAAAAGAATCAAATATCTAGGAATAAATCTAACCAAGAATGTAAAGGACTTGTACTCAGAAAACTAAAAAACATTGCTAAGACAAATCAAAGAAGACCTAAGTAAATGGTGGGATATTCCACACTCATGGACTGGAAGACCAAATATTATTAAGATGTAAATCCTACCTAAAGCAATTTACAGATTCAATGTAACCCCAGTCAAAATTCCAACAACTTTCTATGCAGAAATGGAAAAGCAATCATCAAATTTATATGAAAGGTTAAGGGAGGGGCCCTGAATAGCCTAAGCTATTTTGAAAAAGGAGTATGTGGGAAAGCCATGTGGATCACACTCCCCTTTGTCCAGTGTATGGATGGATGAGCAGAAAAACAGGGGCAAAAAAAAAAAAGTACCCAGTGATCTTTTTTACTTTAATTGTTCTTTTTCACTTTAATTTTTATTCTTGTTACATTTGTGTGTGTGGTAATAAAAACGTTCAAAAATTAATTCTGGTGATGGACGTACAGCTAAATGGTGGTACTGTGAACAACTGATTGTACACTTTGTATGACTGTATGGTAATTGAATATATCTCAATAAAATTGAATTATTAAAAAAAGGAGTATGATAGAGGAAGACTCACCCCCACCAAACTTAAAACTCATTACAAAGCCACAGAAAAAAAAAACAGCATGGTATGGCACATGGACAGACATACAGACCAATGGATTCTAAGTGAGAGCTCAGAAATCAACCCTCATATTTATGGCCAACTGATTTTAGACACAGGGGCAAAGACCACTCAATTGGGAAGGAAGAGTTTTCTCAACAAATGGTTGTGGGAAAACTGGATCATCACTTTCAAAAAATAGGAAGGGAGACCCCCACCTCACACCTTATACAAAATGGATCAAAGACCTAAATATAAGAGTCAGAACTATCAGCCTAAAAGAACATGTAAGGAAGCACCTTCAGGACCTCGTGTAAAGCAATGGTTTCTTAGACTTACATCCAAAGCACAAGCAACCATAATTAAAAACTTTTGCGCATCAAAGGACTTTATCATGAAAGTAATACAATAACCTACATAATGGCAAAAAATATAGAGAATATATAAAAAAATACTTCAACTTAACAACCAAAAAGATGAGCAACCCAATTAAAAATTGGGTCAAACACTCTCTCTCTAAGCCAACTTTGCAGGTAAACTCACTGGCCTCCCCCCTACATGGGACATGACTCTCAGGAATGAGCCTGGACCCGGCATCATAGGATTGAGAAAATCTTCTTGACCAAAAGGGGGAAATAAAATGAAACAAAATACAGTTTCAGTGGCTGAGAGATTTCAAATGGAGTCGAGAGGTCACTCTGGAGGGCATTTTTATGCGCTATATAGACATCACTTTTTAGTTTTTGGTGTGTTGGAATAGCTAGAAGGAAATACCTGAAACTGTCAAACTGCAACCAAGTAGCCTTGATTCTTGAAGATGAATGCATAACTATGTAGCTTACATGGTGTGACTGCGTGATTGTGAAAACCTTGTGGATCACACTCCCTTCATCCAGTGTATGGATGGATGGGTAGAAAAATGGGGACAAAAACTAAATGAAAAATGGGGAGGGGGGGAGGCTGGAATGTTTTAGGTGTTCTTTTTTACTTTTATTTTAATTTTTTGGAGTAAGGAAAAGTTCAAAAAGTGATTCTGGTGGTGAATGCACAACTATATCACGGTACTGTGAATGGCTGATTGTACACTGTGGATGATTATAGGGTATGCGAATATATCTCAATAAAACTGTATTTAAAAATTTTTTTAAATAAAAGAAGAAAAACAAAACAAAAAAGTGGGCCAAAGACTTGAACAGACATCTCTCCAAAGGATAAATCTTCACTGTTTAATCATATTGCCATGTGAAAGCATATATAATCCAGCAATAATAAGAGAATTATTGCAATAAGTGCCCCTAGAGTGTAACTTTCAATGAGACTTGGCTCCATTAACAGCTTATATACTTAGCCAATAATTTTTGCCCTTTTTTGAAAATCTTTGTTCTGAAATGTACCTTATTCTGCAAGGCTACTGTGCTGCACAGACATGAATGATTTGAATGAATGCCTTGTTCTGTAGACTTTTTTCTTC
The DNA here is from genome assembly GCF_015220235.1 of Choloepus didactylus. Lineage (NCBI taxonomy): Eukaryota > Metazoa > Chordata > Mammalia > Pilosa > Megalonychidae > Choloepus > Choloepus didactylus. Next base: position 39,527,613 of record NC_051335.1, on the reverse strand, counting down.
AGGTTGAAAAGTTATAATGATTATCAGAAATAAACTTCATGTAACTCTTCATTACAACTTAAATAATATATGGAGTTTTATTGTGCAATATACATTTATTCTAAAAGAATTCAAGCGATGTTTTAGTGGAGCAACTTTAAAAAAGACAGAACTTCCCACTTTGCTATTTACCAATTCATGCCGTTTAAGAGAAGTCAGACAATGTCTCTAATAACAACACATTTCTCAAAAAGAGCTACCTAATATTTTCCTTGATAGGTCAGCTGCCAGCACAGAGTGGTTAATACCTTGAAAACACAATACATTTAATACTTAAACATACACAACCATGTACACACACATATACACACACACATAGAATTTGGTCTTTGGAGACCTTTTGTGACCACTAGTCTCTTCTGGTAGGAAGTTTCAAATGGCTTTGCCTGTTTTTCTGCAGTCTTCTAAGTAAAATTCTTCAAGCAAAATAAACTTTCCAATGTGTAAACTCAGAATTGAACCTTAGGGCCAGCTTATCAGGGAAACGCTTGTTGTAACGGTCCCTAGATTGCAAGCTCTTACAGCAGTCACATCTATTCCTAAAATGTAATGGCTATCTCCAGATTCTAAGATGCTGATCCCTTTGTGTATAACCTGATCGATCCCTGAAACTTTGGGTATCTATAGGACACCTGAAACTCAGAGCTAGAACTCAGCAGATGTGAATGTCAGTATTAGCACATATAGCAACTGTAAAAAAGCTGAAAAAGAGTCCAGACTTCAACTAGAGATATGAATGAAGGAGATGTGGTTAGGACTAGGGCAAATCAGGCCAAAGGGTAAAGGGCAATACTGACTGCCTTTTAAAACTTCAAATTCCACATGAGACCAAGGGAAGAAATGGTTAGTTGGTGCAAGATCTATATTTCCTGAACAATTTAACTCATACAGTTTATTCAAATACCATAATTACATGGAACTGTTAATAGGAAGTGAGACCTGGTAGGTTTGCATAAGTTAGTGTGAAATAGAGACACATCCCAAAGTAATTTGGACAGAGAATAAAAATACATATGCAAGTAACCATGTTATCATACTGTGGACAGTTGATTGTATACCATGGATGACTGTATGGTGTATGAATGTATTTCAATAAAACTGAATTTAATAAAAATAAAAAAAAATACATATGCAGGGTTCCCAAGAAGCTGAGGGAAAATGCAGTGGTTTTGGGCTTCCTCACCTGGATTGCTGCTCATGTTCTCACAAACATTGAGGACTGGTGGTTTGATGTACGAGCACTCTGTCATGGGACTTGCCCTTATGAAGCTCATTACTGCAAAGGAGAGGCTTATAATTGTACCTAAGAGTCTCCCCCTGAGTGCCTCTTTGTTGCTCAGATGTGGCCCTCTCTCTCTAGCTAAGCCAACTCTGCAGGTGAACTCACTGCCCTCCCCCCACGTGGGATCTGACACCCAGGGGTGTAAATCTCCCTGGCAACGCGGGATATGACTCCTGGGGATGAATCTGGACCCCGCATTGTGGTATTGAGAACATCTTCTTGACCGAAAGGGGGGTGCAAAATGAAACGAAATACTTTCAATAGCTGAGAGATTCCAAATGGAGTTGAGAGGTCACTCTAGTGGGCATTCTTATGTGCTATATAGATAACCCTTTTTAGGTTTTAATGTATTGAAATAGCTAGAAGTAAATACCTGAAACTACCAAACTCCAACCCAGTAGCCTTGACTCTTGAAGACGATTGTACAACAATGTAGCTTACAAGGGGTGACAGTGTGATTTTGAAAACCTTGTGGATCGTACTCATTTTATCCACTGTATGGATGGATGAGTAGGAAAATGGGGACAAAAACTAAATGAAAAATAGGGTGGGGGGATGATTTGGGTGTTCTTTTTTACTTTAATTTTTTTATTCTTATTTTTACTTTTTCTGGTACAAGGAAAATGTTCAAAAAATAGATTGGGGTGATGAATGCACAACTATATGATGGTACTAGGAACAACTGATTGTACACTTTGGATGAATGTATGGCATGTGAATATATCTCAATAAAATTGAATTAAAAAAAAATAAACTTGCCAAAACAAAATGTAATTATCAATCACCAAGGAAAAAGAAAGCATTGATGCAGTTTGTTCATTTATTCATTCATTCAATAAGTTTAATAAATATTTGCTAAAATATTCTTTAATAAAACATTGTGCTAGATGCTAGAGTTAAAATGGTGAGCAGCAATGAAACATGGTCCCTGCTTTCAAAGAGCTTACAAACTAGTGGGTAAAAATAGGCATTAAAGAATCTCATACAAAAAAAAAACTTATAATTACAACATGTTAAGTGCTATGAAGGAGAGGTACCTGTGCTATGAAAGCATGTAATGGGAAGAAATGAACAGCAAATGAGGTAATAAGTGATGACTGAGCTGAGGTCTTAAGGAAGAATAGAAGTTAATTAGAGAGAGTCAGGCAAGATGGCGGCATAGAGAGGAGTGGAAGCTACGTAGTACCCCTGGAACAACTACAAAAAACCAGAAACAACTAGTAAATCATCCAGAATACCTGCGGGGGGACAAACGAGACCATCCACTCATCATACACCAACCTGAATTGGGAGGAATGCCCGAGAACACAGCATAAAATCTGTAAGTAAAACCTGCGGATCCAAGTCGTGGGACCCCCTCCCCCATAGCCCAAGCTGCAAAGCCTCGTGGTGCCAGGGAGAAGCTCTCTCCCAGCAAGCGAATATAGCTCAGCTGAGCTCCAACTGGGGTTTTAAGTAGCGAGTGTGAACTGCTCACTACAGGTACGCATCCCCAAAAAACAGACAGAGGCTTTGGGTGACGACTGACCTGGGAGAGCCAGAGGGTCACCTTGGACTGGGTCTGAAGGGGACTATCTGTTTCTTTTTTGGCTCAGTGGAGAAAGCCCCAGTCATTTTCAGTTTCCAGGACTGTGACTCTGGGAAGGGTGCAGACACCACAAGCAGAGAGCGAGACCATTAAAATGCTAATGACCTCCACCTGGGGGGTCTGTCTTCTCAAGGAGGAAAGGGGTGGGGCCCTTTCCATTCAGAACCAGACCCCAGAGCCTGGGGGAACACGGCCATACCTCCTCACACCAGTCAAGAATTATAGGCTAACAGGCGTCACCTGCTGGGCAGAAAAGCACAGTGACCCGAGGCATCAAAGGGTGGAGCAATTTTCTAAGACACACCCGCAGGGAAACCAGATACTGAATATTTCTTCCCTCTGGGACCTGAGCCTGTTCTGGTCTGGGAAAACCTGATTCGGATAACCAAGGAAACCGTGCCTAGACAACAGAAAATTACAACCTACACTAAGAAAAACAAAGTTATGGCCCAGTCAAAGGAACAAATGTACACTTCAACTGAGATACAGGAATTTAAACAACTAATGCTAAACCAATTCAAAAAGTTCAGAGAAGATATTGCAAAAGAGATAGAGGCTGTAAAGGAAGAACTGGACATGTATACGGCAGAAATCAAAAGTTCAAAAAACCTACTAGTAGAATCTATGGAAATGAAAGGCACAACACAAGAGATGAAAGACACAATGGAAACATACAACAGCAGATCTCAAGAGGCAGAAGAAAACACTCAGGAACTGGAGAAGAAAACACCTGAAAGCTTACATGCAAAGGAGCAGATGGAGAAAAGAATGAAAAAATATGAGCAATGTCTCCGGGAACTCAAGGATGAAACAAAGTACAATAATGTACGTATCATTGGTGTCCCAGAAGGAGAAGAGAAGGGAAAGGGGGCAGAAGCAATAATAGAGGAAATAATTAATGAAAATTTCCCATCTTTTATGAAAGACATAAAATTACAGATCCAAGAAGTGCAGCGTACTCCAAACAGAAGAGATATGAATAGGCCTACGCCAAGACACTTAATAATCAGATTATCAAATGTCAAAGACAAAGAGAGAATCCTGAAAGCAGCAAGAGAAAAGCGATCTATTACATACAAAGGAAGCTTAATAAGACTATGTGCGGATCTCTCAGCAGAAACCATGGAGGCAAGAAGGAAGTGGTGTGATATGTTTAAGATACTGAAAGAGAAAAACCACCAACCAAGAATCCTGTATCCAGCAAAGCTGTCCTTCAAATATGAGGAAGAGCTCAAAATATTTTCTGACAAACAGACAATGAGAGACTTTGTGAACAAGACACCTGCCCTACAGGAAATACTAAAAGGAGCACTACAGGGTGATAGAAGACAGGAGTGCATGGTTTGGAACACAATTTTGGGAGATGGTAGCACAGCAATGTAAGTATACTGAACAAAGGTAACTATGAATACGGTTAAGAGAGGAAGGTGGGGAGCATGTGAGACACCAGAAGAAAGGAGGAAAGATAAAGACTGGGACTGTGTAACTTGGTGAAATCTAGAGTGTTCAACAGTTGTGATAAAATGTACAAATACGTTCTTTTACGAGGGAGAACAAGCAAACGTCTACCTTGCAAGGTGTTAAAGATGGGGAGGCATTGGGGGAGGGATGCAATCAGCATAAATTAGAGACTGTAACTAGTAGAATCATTGTATTATGCTTCCTTTAATGTAACAAAGGTGATATACCAAGGTGAATGCAGATAAGAGGGGGGGATAGGGGAGGCATGTTAGACACTTGACATTGGTGGTATTGTCTGATTCTTTATTCTACTTTGATTTAAGGTTATTTTTCCTTTTGCTGCTTCCTAGCTGTCATTTTTTTCCCTCTTTCTTTTGCCTCTCTATCTTCTTTGACTCTCTCTCCTGCCTTGTGGAAGAAATGTAGATGCTCTTATATAGATAGTGGTGAAGGTGGTGAACACATAAATGTATGACCATGCAGAAAACCATCGATTATTTACTTGGGATGGAATGTATGGTGAGTGAACAAAACCATATTAAAAAAAATGGGTTGATGAGAAAACCTCAAGGGCAATATACTGAGTGAAATAAGCCAGACACATTAGGACAATTATTGCAGGGTCTCACTGATAGGAACTAATTACAATATGTAAACTCATAGACATGAAATATAAGGTACCAAGATACAGGACGAGGCTTAAGAATGGGGAGTGGTTGCTTAGTATGAGCAGAATGTTCAATTAGGATGAACTTAAATGTTTGGAAATGAACAGGGGTGTTGGTAGCAAGATGTGAGAATAACTAACAGCGCCGAATGGTGTGTGAATGAGGTGGAAAGGGGAAGCTCAGAGTCATATATGTCACCAGAAGGAAAGCTGGAGGTCAAAAGATGGGAATGTATAAAACTGAATTATATGGTGGGCAATGTCCATGATCAACTGCACAAATACTAGAAATCACTTCATGAACCAGAACAAATGTATGACAATACAATTAGAAGTTAATAATAGAGGCGCATATAGGGAAGAACTATATACCTATTACAAACTATATACTACAGTTAGTAGTATTTCAACATTTTTTCATAAACAGTAACAAACGTACTATATCAATACTAGGAGTCAACAATTGAGGGGGGTTGGTTAGGGATAGGGGAGGATTAGAGTTTCCTTTTCTTTTTTTCTTTTTTCATCTTTCAGTTTATTTCTTGTCTGGAGTAATGAAAAGTTTCTAAAAATTGAACAAAAATTAAGTGTGATGGATGCACAGCTGTATGAGGGTACCCATGGGCAAGTGATTGTACACTTTGGATCTTTGGATAATTGTATGGTATCTGAACAATCTCAATAAAAATGAAAAAAAAAGTTAATTAGAAAAAAAGCAGGAGCCACAGGAATAGCCTATGCAAAATCCTTGAGGCAGCAATACGTTTGACACTGCTACAGACAACTGACTGAAAAAAGCTGAGGAAGGCATGTTCTCCAGGTAAAGGGGAAAAAAAAACACACTTAGGAGAGAAGGTAGTCAAGGCTACATGCTCAAGACCAGGTTGTGAATTACTCCAGCTCCCCTCAATCATCTCCTCTCACATGCATAAGCTTGGCCATAAGTACTGGGATGTGCCTTGCATAAACATGTGCTCACACACACCACCACTCTTCATGGTAGGTAGTCAGACCAATTCAAAGATAAATAATCAGAAACAGACAGAGAACCTATGCATAGAGATTGAGAAGAAAATCTAGATAGACTTCAGATGTTCTTCACAGTCTCAAATAAATTTTATGTGATCATGTAAAACTCTTAGATCATGTAAAACTATTAGATTATGTATACTCTTAGACCAGAGAAACTAAAAATAGCAATAACTTATTGTAATGATAAGGATAGGGTACAGAGGGTTGGCTTAAGCTTAATCCTCTTCTATCATAGCAGGAAGTCAATAGATAATGTCTAAATAGATAAGGTAAGATAAGGTAAAACATAGCAGTATAAGCATATTATTTGGAGATAAGGAGAAAACTACCAAACCAAACTGTTAAAGAGTTAAAAGGGGTTGCCACTGGCTAGCAAGACTAGAGATAAGAAGGGGTGGGACATGAGATGGTTGCTTTTTATTAAAAGTCTTCCTGTACCACTTGTTTTAATTCTGTGTTCTTTGATTTAAAAATAATACTAATAAAGATCTTTTTAAGAAAAGAAGGAAGTAAAACCTGAACTGGCAGTGATCTGGAAAAGAAAAGATGAAAAAATTATAAATAAAATCCACAGAAGAAGCAAGAACAAACGGAATAAAAAAATCTGAAAAACAAGGGGGAAAAGTTAAGCAACAAAGTCAGGAAAAAACAAAATTAGGGGAAAAATTAAGCTGGGCTTAAGAAAGTTAAATAGAACAAAATTCCAAATAACAATACACAATGATCACAGAGAGGATGACAGGCATGGAAAAAAGCAAGCCAGAGTAGTGAAGTGATGTGGCCAAAGTTACAGAAGAATCAAGATCAGATTCCAACTCTGCCCTTTAACAAGCTCTTTGTATTAAGCTTGCTTATTTATTATAAGAATTCAATATCTAGCCAGGTAATCACTTTAGTTTGTCAAGGATTTAGAAGTTTTGTATTTTTTCTTAATTATTTTTTTTTGCTTGTTTTTACTGCAGAACTGTTTTCTAGATAAAGTCCATTCTGTTTATGGGTGGGAATGAAAAATGCTATTAAATATTAGGAAAACATTTGCATACACTATTGTATCTAAAACTAATCTAGATAAACACAGCAGTATTGGAGTGAAAAGAAAAAAGCAAGTCATTTCTGAAAGTAAAAAAAAAGTAGATAATTTTTAAAAAGATGCGACACATTCTCCTTTATCTTATATAATTTCTCTGATATTTCATCCATTTGATTAAATATCCAGTTAGCATGTTGACACATACACATCCAAACATCTTGTATCATCAGGATATTTAACATATATACAAATTCTTAAACTATTAAACTAACCAGTTCCTAATTTCCCCCCACATCCTATATGGACATAGGCCGATGGGGATGAAATGGGTGGGTATAACATATGTAATCCAAAGACTGACTAGCTCTTCAAATCAAGAGTGCTAATCCTTGTGAGGGAACAAGAGAAAAACGGGAATTTCTTCATTGCCCATCAGCCGCAATCATCAGGGAGAATGTGACACATAGGAGAGTGAAGCAGAAACTCACAATGAAAATTGTGAGATGCATAAAAATTCTAACTATTTGACTACTATAAATCTGATCATTAAAAGGACAAAGGGTCAGTGGCTAAGAAGTAGGTTATTTTTATTCGTATAGCGGGGCAAAAAACGCATTCCCGCAAACTCCCTGGGGACGTACTGCTTTATTTGTCCTACCCCAAAAGCTCAGCTAGATCAGATTAAGTATTCAACTAGAGTACTAGTTGAAGGACAATTCACCTGCATTTGAAAAGAATTGTTGTGACATGGGAATGGTTCCACAACCAACCTCCCTCTCAAACCTCACTTGTAAATGATACTGATCCTACTCCCAAACAAAATTTCTACTAAAAATGAGGAGTACTAAGACTGAAATGTGCAAGGTACAAATATATTGAATCCCTCAAGATTAACTAAGATGAAACACAAATGTACCAGAAAGTATATCCCTGGCAAGTACTTGAAAAAATCTGTAATTACAAAGACTGTTGTTATATAATGAAGTCACTCCCTACTTTATCATTTCCACAAATTAAAATGTCCACATTCAATAAAGGCCTCCACCTGCCATTGAAAGGATGTTGTAATAAAGTAACAATTTGTGATTAGTAAATTTTAAACAATCAGAATAAAATCTGCTTGACTACCATGATCATTCAATTAACTTTTATTCAAGGCATGTTGGTCCCTCCTTATGCCTAGAATTGGCAAAGAGGGGAAGTGCTAACTAGTATTTGATTTCATAGCATGGAAAATTAGCTTTTACCGTATAGTACTGTACAGACATGATAAGGTCCAGTGGGTGGTTAGTTCTTTTAAAGATGATTAAAGTGAGAAATTATTAAACGTAAAAATTATCTTCAATATTTTGATGTAATTTACAATTTGAAAATATACATTCATTAATATAGGTTTGATAGCTGGAGTTCAGAACAGTCTCTGCATAAATCACATCCTTAATGCATTCTCCACTATGTGCAGAGTCATTTTCTTCAGAAGAAGAACTTAATGACATCTTGCAAAGGCACATGAATCCTTCCAGGTTTTTGTTATTTTTCCCAGGCTTTCGGTTGCCTCACCTATGCTTAATTCAATAGCAATCCTTTTAGCTGCATTATCAAATCATATGAAAGACTTCTACTTAATTTTCATAGAAAAAGCTCTTCTCTTACATTTCACCAATTTACATGATTTTTAATTAAATCATATAATTACAAAGCAATTATAACTGGCACATATAGGTTTGGACACAAATATGATGGACTCTTCTTTGTTAAGCAAAGAACCCAACAGATAGGAACAGAGGGTAGTTTGTAAATTATCAGAAACCAAGAAGACATGTTTGCCTCAATTATCAAATTTTCTCAGCTTATCAAATTTTCTGAGCTATGTCACCATTTGCTAGTAAGAAATATGAAATGATTTTTTATTTGTTAATTACTGCTTAAATTAAGCCATTAAGGAATATACCTTCACTCAAGAGGCCATACAAGCAATCCCCAGACTTAAGAGGGCCACTGTTCTTGCCCTATTTCCCTACCCTCAAATCTAGAAGCTTCTCTACCACTCTCATGCAACAGTCATGAAAAACAAGCAGCTCTGAGAGAGATGGGATCACAGTGAAAATAAGTCAACACTTGAAAAGTAGAAACGATTTAGATAGAGACAATTATCCCCAAGGTAGAACCTTAAATTGGGGCTGCTTATATGATTATTCCCTTCCCCAAAACATTCTCCTTCTCAGCCTGAATTTATTCACTTTGTCACACTATCCTGCTGAACATTTTATCAAGTGATTCATTTGTGTTAATAAGCACCTTAAATAACAGTAATAATAACACCACCTCCAGAAATGATTTTCACATGTCCTGGGTTCATTCTGACACTTAGAGATAAGTTGCATGACAGAAATGAAGACATTGGGAAGAAAAGAAGGTAGGCAATTTTGGCATACTGAAGAACAGGGAAAATCTAGGAGAGAGGTCAGTGAAGGGAGGAGCACTATCATATGTATAAGGGTTATAGAAAGCAATGTGGGGAATCCCAAAGATAAAATTTACTGATTTTGAAATATTGCCTAAAGTAAGCCATGCACCTAGGAAAAAGGAAGGAACACTCTTTATTGTTCCTATACCACATGGTACATACATAGTGCTCCCAGAGCTCAGATTCATACTATTAATAAAACATCTGATCTGTAATGTAGATTAAATCAGGTTTTAAAAAGGAGTACTACCCTGGGAACTTAGTCTCCTTTCAAAAAAATAGAAAGAAAGAAAGAAAAATGTTTGCAAACACTTTTTGTACTACAGCATGTAACTAGTGGTTCTCCAACTTTCAGAATCATCTAGGCAGCTTATTAAAGCTTATTTAAATCATCAGAATTAAAGAATACTCACAAAGCAAAACTGAAAATGCCGAAGAGATAAAGAGAGAAACCAAAGTGACCATTTGCATGAAAGAAGTGGTTGTCATTAAATCACTTTGTCATTATGATATCCTACAAGAATATCTCACCCTTTGCTAACCTTCAACCCCTTTGGATAAAAATCTCACAGGCTCTAGTGGTTCTGATATACTTTTCCAGGAATTATGAGTGCCCTTTTGTCTTAAATTGAGACTAAGGAGATGCTACTTTCTATCTATTCCTGTTAACCACAATTTTATAGAACTTTATTTTCTTCAGCTTGTATTACGAAAAACAAGTGGTTTCTCAATATGCATTTTCAAACTAAATACATATTCCCAGGAGATTTTTATATGCTCCCCAAAGAGTCATCCTCTTCTTCAATGTAGTAGGTACTCTCTGCTCCATAGCAAGTTATACCTGAGAAACAAGAAATGATGTCCCACGATCATCTAAAGTGAAGGTATCTGATAACAAATTCATCATCCCACCTACTTCCATCTCTCTCCCCACCTTCCTTCTCCCGCCTGGACCCACCCCCCAATTCAATCAATCACCAAGGTTAACTTCTAAATCCTAATCTTGCTCCTCTTCTCCATCCCTAGGAGCACCACTGCCTGAGTTGAGGAGTCCATTTTATACCTATACCATTGTAATAATTTATCTGGTCTTCCATTCTCCAATCTCACTTCCTTCCGATCGTTTCTTTCTTCACTGGTTTTAATGTCTGGATCAGGAGTCAAAAACTCAAAGGCTGATAGATTCTAGGCAGGGACAGAATTGAGTTTTGCAAGCCAGCTGTAGGATAATAAATGTCAACTAACACTTGACTTCAAGGTAAAATGCAATAGGGGTGGACTGGGGCAAGTTCAAGAGCACATGGCCCATTCAAATGAGAGGGAACTTATTCCCATACAGCAAATTGTTGCCAGCCATGTGGCAACATTGGCCTGGTATTGCAAAATTACTGTTTCAAGAGAAGCCAGAAATTTGGATTTTTATGCGTAAACTCAATGTTTAAGGTCTAGCAACCAAATCAAAATGTAAAAACGATACTGCCAACAGTGCAAGCCAAACAAAACACATCTATAACTGGATGTGACTTACAGGGCTACCATTTTGAAAACTATGTATGAAATCAGTGGTTCTCCAACTTTACAGAATCATCTAGGCAGCTTATTAAAGATGTAGATTCCTAGGCCCCACCCCCACAGGATTCTAATTCATTAAGTCCATGGCAGGGCTCCAGAAACTTTCCTGGTAGTTTTGACGCAAGTGCTCCTAAAACCACTTTTTAACAAATCTGCCCTATCAATGTGAAAAAGGTTATCAAGGGGATTAAAGGGAATGAGAAGAATGGGAAAAAATGGAAACTATGATTTTAATGTTATTTAAAATATTTTAAATGTTATCATTTTAACTCTGTCCCAAGGAGGTACAACTTAGTATCATACTTGTTTCAACTTTGAACAATAGTGTTCATTCATAGGCATATTTTCAAGTAACATATGAAACCAACAAGACATGTTTTAAGGAATTACTTCTTTTTTTTAGTGTACTGGTAATTTCAGATCAATAGTGTGGCAACTGTTAAACATTAAAAAATAAGGTGGTAATCTAAAAAACCAGGAAAATTCTGTTTACTAAAACAAATTATTTAAAAAGTACTATTTGGAGGAACCTAAGATGGCAGCTAGGTGAGACAGAGAAAAAAAAACACCTCCATGGAAAATGCTAGATAAAAAACCAGAAAGTGACCCAGAACACCACTTCCAGAGTAGCACCAGCTGGACAAGTTCTGCTAAAGCCACAGGGAACGTGCGTTTGGTGAAACCAGAAGTCTGCATTCTGAAACAAGTGAGTGAGTCAGCTGAGTCCCTCAGCCAGCTACGATGTGGGGAAACGGTAAGTTCATGTTTTGTTTTGTTTTTTTTTTTTAAAAAAAAAGAAGCCCAGGAACAGCTGCAGATAAGACGGGAGCGGTCTGGACTAATGCCTCGGTGTCTGGGGTGAAGGATACCCCTTCCCACATCCACTGCTGATTGTCTTGGGTCCAGGGGAGCAAAGGAAAGACACATGACTTGCAGCCATCACCCCAGCGGGCGGGACTACTCCTGCCCGACTGAACACACAGCACAGAGCCGAGACAAAAAACCCAGCCTGACAGGGAGTCTTTCCCACAGCACCCCTCACACGACACAATATTGGCTGTGGACAGTGGCCTTGAATACACCCACGGCTGATTGTCCCGGAGCTGGGAGAGCGGAGCTGTGAGGAAAAGGGGAAGTTAACTCATCCCATTCAACCATCTTTGAAGTGGGTTGGGAACACTCCTACACAGCCCGGCGGCCCAGGGCTTCCCTGGAGGCCAGCACTCACTTGTGATGTGGCACGGCCCTCCCCACCTCAACAGAGGTCCTGGAAAACCACAGCAGGGAAGGGGGGAACCGCTCGGAAATCCCAGGGAACCTATGCCAATACCAAGGACTTTTGTGTCAGTGGCAGAGAACAGCCTTAAATCTCCGGGAACACCTGGGAGATTTGATTGTTAAACTTGCCCTTCCTCCCTAACCACTCAGGCACACGCCCTTCATTGAGGGAAGACAGCACTGACAACACACCCAAATTAAGTGCACCAATTGGACCCCAAAAGAATCAATTCCACACACACCACAAAGTTGGGGAGAACTGACTTGAGGGGAATAAATGACTCACAGATGCCATCTGCTGGTTAGTTAGAGAAAGTGTATGTCACCAAGGTGCAATTCTAACAAATTAAAGATCAAGTAAAGCAAATGCCAAGAGGCTAAAAACAACAGAAAATCTTAAAGCATATGATAAAACCAGACGACACGGAGAACCCAAACCCAAACACTCAAATTAAAAAATCCAAAGACACACAGTTCCTGGCAAAATTAATCAAAGAATTACAGACAGGCTTTGAGAGCATGGCACGGGATATAAAAGACTTGAAGAAGAGCATGGCACAGAATATAAAAGACATAAAGAAGACCCTAGAAGAGCATAAAGAAGATATTGCAAGAGTAAATAAAAAAATAGAAGATCTTAAGGAAATTAAAGAAACTGTAGGCCAAATTAAAAAGACTCTGGAGGGTAACAATGGGATTGGGAAAGCCAGAAGGACCACATCCCCTTTGTCTAGTTTATGGATGGATGAGTAGAAAAATAGAGGAAGGAAACAAACAGACAGACAGACAAAGGTACCCAGTGTTCTTTTTTTACTTTAATTGCTCTTTTTCACTTTAATTATTATTCTTGTTATTTTTGTGTGGGTGCTAATGAAGGTGTCACGGATTGATTTAGGTGATGAATGTACAACTATGTAATGGTACTGTGAACAATCGAATGTATGATTTGTTTTGTATGACTGCATGGTATGTGAATATATCTCAATAAAATGAAGATTAAAAATTAAAAAAAAAATTAAAAAAAGACTCTGGATACTCATAATACAACATTAGAGGAAGCTGAACAACAACCCAGCCTCCTCGAGGAGCACAGAACAGAAAATGAAAGAAGAAAAGAAAGAATGGGGAAAAAATTGAGAAAATTGAAATGGATCTCAGGGATATGACAGATAAAATAAAATGTCCAAATTTAAGACTCATTGGTGTCCCAGAAGAGGAGGAGAAGGGTAAAGGTCTAGAAAGAATATTCAAAGAAATTGTTGGGGAAAACTTCCCAAACCTTCTACACAAAATAAATACACAAAGCATAAATGCCCAGCAAACTCCAAATAGAATAAATTCAAACAAACCCACTCCAAGACATATTCTGATCAGACTGTCAAATAATGAAGAGACGGAGCAAGTTCTGAGAGCAGCAAGAGAAAATCAATTCACCACATACAAAGGAAACAACATAAGACTAAGTAATGACTACTCAGCGGCCACCATGGGGGCAAGAAGGCAGTGGCACAACATGTTTAAAATTCTGAGAGAGAAAAATTTCCAACCAAGAATACTTTATCCAGCAAAACTCTCCTTCAAATTTGAGGGAGAGCTCAAATTTTTCACAGACAAACAAATGCTGAGAGAGTTTGCTAATAACAGACCTGCCCTACTTCAGATACTAAAGCGAGCCCTACTGACAGAGAAACAAAGAAATGAGAGAGATATATAGAGACTTTTAACAGACATATATAGAATATTACATCCCAGGTCACTGGGACACACGTTTTTTACTAGTGATCTCAGATCTTTCTCCAGAATGGACTGTATGTGGGGACATAAAAACAAGCCTCAATAAAATAAAAAATATAAAACTGAATTTGTTCAAAGCACATTCTCTGACCACAATGGAATACAAATAGAAGTCAATAACCATCAGAGACTTGGAGAATTCACAAACACCTGAAGGATAAAAATGAGGGGGAGATGAAAACATTCCCGGATAATCAAAAGCTGAGGGACTTCATCACCAGTAGATCAGTCCTAAGCAGGCTGAAAGGAAGGGACACTAAACAATTGACTGAAACCACATGAAGAAATAAACATTTCCAGTAAAGATCACATGGTAAATATAAAGACCAATACTACTGTATTGTTGATTTATAACTCCACTATTTACTTCCTACAGGATCTAAAATGCATAAACTGTAATGATAAATCGGTGGTTTTGGACTCAATGTAAAATATGTAATTTTTGACAAGAACTACATAAAGGTGGGGGAATGGAGGAGTATAGGAACACGGTTTACGTGTCCTACTGAAGTTAAGCTGGTATCAAAGAAAAACAAGATTGTTATAGATTTAAGATGTTAAATTTAAGCCCCATTGTAAACACAAAGAAAGTATCAGAGAATGACCAAAGAGATGAAAAGTAGAGTAGGGGTTCCAAGAAGTGGGGGAAGGGGCAATGGGGAGTTAAGAAATGAGAGTAGGGTTTTTGTTTGGGGTGAAGGGAAACTTCTAGAAATGGATGGTGGGAAGGTGATAGCATTGCAACATTCTAAATGTGACTAACCCCACTAATGGAACACTAGGGAGGGGGTGGAATGGAAAGATTTAGGCTATATATATGTTTCCACAACTGAGAAAAAAAAGTCTAAATAGATGACAATTAAATGCCAAGGATGAACCTGGATGGGATCTGAGGATGGAGGAGAGGAGGCACAAAGGGACACAGATGGGACATAAGAAAAAAAATGGAAATATAGAATGTAAGCTTTGTATCAATGTTGAATTTCTTGAACTTCTTAGCTGCACTTAATGAGATTGCATAAAAGAATGTTCTTGTCCATGGGAAAGGTATATGTGAATTATATTGTTTGTTCAAGGATGTGTGCAGCTTGCTCTCATATGTTCAGAGGACAGAGCAATAGATGATGGATGATATATAGGCAGGGAGGGAGGGAGGGAGAGAGGCAGGGAAAGAAAGAAATGGTGGTGTGACAGCATATTAAAGGTGGTGGATCGGGGTATTGGAGGAGGGGGATCAGGGTATGATGGAGTTCTATGTATTGGAGTTTGTACTGTTTTTGCAACTCTTCCTGTAAGATTGAATTTATTTCAAAATAAAATTTATTAAATTTAAAGAAAAAATCAGTTTGGGGTAAGGATAGAAAACTATAAGCATCTGATAAGTATCCAATATTTTCTAAGAACTATATAAAGTAATTGGGAGCTATAGCTCAAAGAGTTTACACACTAGTTAAGGAGATAATACAAACCCACTCTATAGAAACACACACATTTATTTAATAAAATAATATAGATACATTCTAGGTTTGACCAAATTGCCATTCTCCCTGTGCAGAGGGTAGGCCGGACCTCTCAACCTCAGTTGTTTGTCTCCTTGGGGAGAACTAATCTCACCACTGCCACCATCTCACCAACTCCTTTAACAAAGGCATATTCTCTCATTAACAAACATGGGGAATCACAATATGATATACTGATGGCCCACTATATGCAAGCCACTATATCAAAATTATGTACATCAAACCTGTCCCTAAGTAATGTTGGTGGCATACTACACTGTTATGCACTCTTTTCCTGTCATGATTTCTATTTTTAGAATCTCTCATTGACTTCACATAGTAAACACTTGTTTAGTTCGGATATACTATGTCCCACCAAAAGCCATATTCTTTGATGCAATCTTATGAGGACAGATGCATTCGTGTTGGTTAGATTGGAATCCTCTGATTGAGTGTTTTCATGGAAATGTGACTCAATCAACTATGAGTGAAACATTTGACTGGATAATTTCCACGGAGTTGTTACCCCACCCATTCAGGGTGGGTGTTAATTGGATCACTGGAGTCATATAAACGAGTTCACTGGCACAGAGACCTCAGAGCAACTGAGAGTGACATTTTGGAGGAGCTACAGCTTACAGAGACATTTTGGAGAATGCAACCCAGGAGCAAGCAGAGGTCTAGAGAGAAATGTCATGGGAGAAAGCCATTTTGAAACCAGAACTCCAGAGCAGATGCCAACCACATGCCTTCCCAGTTAACAGAAATTTTCCAGATGCCAATGGCCATCTTCCAGTGAAGAGAACCCTAAGACAGTACCCAATTGTTGATGCCTTACCTTGGACACTATGGCCTTCAGACTGTAACTTTGTAAACAAATAAACCCCCTTTATAAAAGCCAATCCATTTCTGGCATTTTGCTTAATGGAGCCTTAGCAAACCAGAACAACATTTAATTCACAAGCTCAACATATCCTTAATATTAGGTTTTCAAACACCAAAGCCCTGTATACAGATTTTGAAAATACTGATAGGAGAAAGCTTTGAAAAAATACATATGAGACTTTTCATGCACTGTTAATACTTTCTTTTACTTTTTTTCTTTTTTTATTGGGGTAAAATATATAACAAAATTAATTTTAACCATTTTATTTGTACAATTCTGTTACATTAAGTACACTGACTATGTTGTATAACATTTAACCATTATCTATTTCCAGAACATTTTCATCATCTGATTCTATGTATTAATTAAGAATAACTCCCTGCTCACCCCTTTCCCTAAGCTCTGGAACCACTATTCAGAAAATCTGTATGGATTTGCTTATTCTAAATATTTCAGATAAGATAAATCAAAATATTTTTCCTTTTTTTTTCTGGCCAATTTTATCCAACATGATGTCTTCAAGGTTCATCCATGTTGAAGCATGTACCAGGACTTCATTCCTTTTTATGGCTGAATAACATTCCACTTTTCATATATACCACACTTTGTTTATCCATTTGTCTGTTGATAGACACTTGGATTGCTCTCACCTTTTGGCTGTAGTGAACCATGCTACTATGATTAGAGCTGTACAAACAGTTGATCAAGTCCCTGTTTTCAAATTCTTTGGGTATGTTCCTAGAAGTGGAATTGCTGGATCATTTTTTAATTCCATGTTTAATCTTCTGAGGAACTGCTAAACTGTTTTCCATCCATTCATCATTCCAACCAACAATTTATGAGAATTCTTGTTTCTCCACATCCTCGTAAACACTTAAAATTTTCCATTTTTTAATGACAGCCATCCTAGTAGTTTTGAACTGGTATCTAATTGTGGTTTTGCTTTGCATTTCTCTAATAGCTAATGGTGAGCTTTCTTTCATATGCTTATTGGTCATTTGTATAATTTATTTTAGAGAAATGTCTATTCAAACCATTTTCCCATTTTATAATTTGGTTGTTTGTCTTTTGGTTGTTGAGTTGTAGCTTTTTATATATTCTGGGTGATTAATCCCTTACCAGATACATGGTTTCCAAACATTTTCTCTCATTCTGCAGTTTGTCTTTCTTTCTTGATAATGTATATTGATGCAGAAAAGTTTAAAATTTTGATAAAGATGAATTTATCTATATCTCCTGTGCTCCTGTGCTTTTGGTGTAAAATCTAATAATCCATTGCCTAATACAATATTCTAAAGATATTACCCTATGTTTTCTCCCAGGAGTTTCATAGTTTTAGATCTTTTAATTTTTTTTTAAATTAAAGAAGTAGGTTTATTGGAAAATAATGTAAAAACTACAGCATTCCCATTTACCCCTTTTTGTTAACACTTTGCATTAGTTGTGACTTTGTTACAATTGAAGGAAGAACATTAAATTTTTTCCATTAACTATAAACCATAGTTTACATTATCATTTTTTCCCATTTATGACCCTAATATTAACACCTTGCATTAGTATGACTCATTTGTTATAATTCATGAAAGAACACTTTTATAATTGTACTATTAATGATAGTCCATCGTTAACAATAGGTTTCACTGTAGTACAGCCCTTTGTTTTATCCTTCAGTTTGTATTCTAGTAACATATATACAACTTAAAACTTTCCCAGCAATGAATGAGTATTCTTATTTCTCCAACACTTTGTAATTTTCTGTTTTTTCTAATAGTAACCATTCTATTGGGTGTGAAATTGTACCTCATTGCGGTTTTGATTTGCATTTTCCTTACAGCTAGTGATGTTGAGCAGCTTTTCACATGCTTTTTGTATATCCTCTTTGGAGAAAAGTCTTTTTAAGTCTTTTGCCCATATACAATTGTGTTGTTTGTCTTCCTATTTCTGAGTTGAAAGATTTCTTTATATATGCTAGATATTAACCATTATCAAAAATGTGGCTTCCAAATATTTTCTCCTATTGAGAAATCTGTCTGTGCCCTTTTGTGAAAAAGTCCTTCGATGCACAAAAGTTTTTAATTTTGAGGAGGTCCCATTTATCTACTTTTTATTCTGTTGCTTGTGGTTTGCTTTCATGTCTAAGAAACCTATTGCTTAACGCAAGGTTTTGAAGATGCTTTCCTACATTTTCTTCTAGGAGTTTGATAGTCCTGGTCCTTGTATTAAGTTTTTGATATGCTTTGAGTTAATTTTTGTGTATGGTGTGAGACAGCAGTACTCTTTCCATTTTTTTCATATGGATATCTGGTTCTGCCATCACCATTTTTTGAAGAGACTACTATTTCCCAAATGAGTAGACTTGGCAGCCTTGTGAAAAATAAATTGGTCATAGATGTGAGGGTCTGTTTATGAACTCTCATTTCAATTCCATATACACACACACAAATATACACACATATATTCTTGTGCCAGTACCATGCTTGTTTTATCATTGTATCTTTGTGATAACGATTTAGAACTATCAAGTGTGAGTCCTCCACCTTGGTTCTCCTATTTCGATATATTTTTTTGCTATTTGGGGCTATTTTCTCTTCCAAATAAAGTTGATAATTGGCTTTTCCATTTCTGCAAAGTAGGATGTTGGAATTTTGATTGAGATTGCATTGAATCTGTAAATCATTTTGGGTAGAATCAACAACTTAGTGATATTTTGTCTTCAAATCCATGTGCATGGACAGTACTTTCATTTATTTAGATTTTTTTTATTTCTTTCAGCCAAGTTTTGTAGTTTTCTGTGTGTAAGTCCTTTACATACATGGCTAAATTTATTCCTATGTAATTTATTATTTTAGTAGCTATCAGAAATTGAATTTTTTCATGAGTTTCTCCTCAGATTGCTCATTACTAGCGCAAAGAACCACTACTGATTTTTGCATGTTAAACTTGTACCGTGAAATCTTGCTGCACTTATTTGCTCTAGTAGCTTTGTTGTAGATTGTTCTGAACTTTCTCTATACAGGGTCATGTCATCTGAAAATTGTGAAAGTTTTACATCTTCCTTTCCAATTCAGATGTCTTTATTTCTTTTTCTTGACTAATCACTCTGGCTAGAACTTCCAGTACAATGTTGACTAATGATGGTGGAAGTGGGCCTCCTTGTCTTGTTCCACATCTTAAGGGGCAAGTTTTCAGTCTTTCACCATTGAGCATGATGCTAGCTGTGGGTTTTTCATATAGCCCCTTTATCATGTTGCGGAAGTTTCCTTCTATTCCTATTTTTCTAAGTGTTTTTACCAAGAAAGTATGCTGAATTTTGTCTAATGAATTTTCTGAATGAACTGAGATAATCATATTTTTTCCCATTTTTTGTTAATGTGGTATATTACATTAAGTGATTTACATATGCTGAACCACTGTTGCATATCTGGGATAAAACCCACTTAATCATGTTCTTTTGATGCATGGTTGGATTCGATTGCCAAGGTTTTTTGTTGAGGTTTTTTGCATTTATATTCATAAGAGAAATTGGTCTGTAATTTTCTTTTCTTGTAGTATATGTACCTGGTTTTTGTACAAGGGGGGTGTTGGCTTCATAGAAGTAGTTAGGTAATGTTCATTCTTCTTCAAATTTTTTGGAAGAGTTTGAGAAGGACTGGAATTAAATATTCTTGGAATGATTGGTAGAATTCACTTGTGAAGCCATCTAGTCCTGAGCTTCTCTTTGTTGAGAGGTTTTTGATGTCTGATTCAAGCTCTTTGCTGGCAATTGGCCTGGTCAGGTCTTTTATTTCATCTAGCCAGTGTACACTGTTAGGGTGCTTCTAGGAATTTGTCCATTTCATCTAGATTGTCTAATTTGCTGGCATAGAGTTCTTTATAATATCCTTGTATGATTCTTTTCATTTCTTTGGGTTCAGTAATAATGTCCCCTCTCTGTATGATTGTATTTATTTGATTCTTCTCTCTTTTTATATTAGTCAGTTTAGCTAAGAGCTTGTAAAATTTATTGATTTTACAAAGAACCAAATTTTACCTTGCATAATTCTCACTATTCTTTTTTTATGCTCATGTTCATATATTTCTGCTCTATTCTTTGTTATATCTTTCCTTCTGCTTGCTTTGGGATTAGTTTGCTCTTCTTTTCTAATTCTTCCAGTTATGCAGTTAGGTCTTTGATTTTAGCCCTTTATTCATTTTTAGTGTAAGCATTTATGGCTATAAATTTCCTTCTCAGCACTGCATTCACTGCATCCCATAAGTTCTGATATGTTGTGTTCTCATTTCCATTCATCTCAAAATATTTACTGATTTCCCTTGCATGTTTTTTCTTTGAACCACCTATTGTTTGAGAGACTGTTATTTAACTTCCATATATCTGTGGATTTTTCAGTTCTCTGTTATTGATTTTCAGCTTCATTATGGTAAGAGATGTTTTGTATAATTTAAATCTTTCTAAATTTATTGAGACTTGTTTTGTGACCCAACATGTGTTCTATCTGGATAATATCCATGAGTACTTGGGAAGAATTTATATCCTTCTATTTTTGGGGTTCAATGTTCTGCATATGTCTGTTAAGTCTAGTTCATTTATCATATTTTTCAAGTTTTCTTTTTCCTTATTGATCTTCTGTTGGATGTTCTATCTATTCATGAGAGTGGTGTACTGAAGTCTCCAACTATTATTTCAGAGGTGTCTATTTCTCAATTCAGTTCAGCCAGTGTTTGCCTCATGTATTTTGGGGCACCATGGTTAAGTTCATAATTATTTATGATTACTTATTCTTAGTGGATTGATCCTTTTATTAACAGTGACCTTCTTTGTCTCTTACAACTGCTTTTGAATAAAAGTATATTTTTCTGATATTAGTATAGCTACACCAGCTCTTTTTGGTTACTATGTGCATTGAATATCTTTTTTCCATCCTTTTACTTTCAACCTAATTGTGTCTTTGGGTTTAAGGTGAGTCTCCTATAAACAACATATAGTTGGATCCTAACTTTCTCAACCACTCTGCCAATTTTTGTGTTTGGTTTGGGGAATTCAATCCATTAACATACAGTGTTGACCCAAGCGAAGATGGCGGACTGGTGAGCTGTAAGTTTTAGTTACTCCTCCAGGAAAGTAGGTAGAAAGCCAGGAACTGTGTGGACTGGACACCACAGAGCAATCTGACTTTGGGCATACTTCATACAACACTCATGAAAATGTCAAACTGCTGAGATCAGCGAAATCTGTAAGTTTTTGAGGCCAGGGGACCCGCGCCCCTCCCTGCCAGGCTCAGTCCTGTGGGAGGAGGGGCTGTCAGCTCTGGGAAGGAGAATGGAGAACTGCAGTGGCAGCCCTTATCGGAAACTCATTCTACTGATCCAAACTCCAACCATAGATAGACTGAGACCAGACACCAGAGAATCTGAGAGCAGCCAGACCAGCAGAGAGGAGACAGGCATAGAAAAAAACAACACGTAAAACTCCAAAATAAAAGCGGAGGATTTTTGGAGTTCTGGTGAACACAGAAAGGGGAAGGGCAGAGCTCAGGCCTTGAAGCGCATATGCAAATCCCGAAGAAAAGCTGATCTCTCTGCCCTGTGGACCTTTCCTTAATGGCCCTGGTTGCTTTGTCTATTAGCATTTCAATAATCCATTAGATCTCTGAGGAGGGCCCTTTTTTTTTTTTTAAATCCTTTTTTCTTTTTCTAAAACAATTGCTCTAAGAAGCCCAATACAGAAAGCTTCAAAGAATTGCAATTTGGGCACGTCAAGCCAAGAGCAGAACTAAGAGAGCTCTGAGACAAAAGGAAATAATCCAGTGGCTGAGAAAATTCACTAAACACCACAACTTCCCAAGAAAAGGGGGGTGTCCACTCACAGCCACCATCCTGGTGGACAGGAAACACTCCTGCCCATCGCCAGCCCCATAGCCCAGAGCTGCCCCAGACAACCCAGTGTGATGGAATTGCTTAAAATAACAGGCACACACCACAAAACCGGGCGTGGTCATTAGCCTTCCCTGCAACCTCAGCTGATTGTCCCAGAGTTGGGAAGGTGGAGCAGTGTGAATTAACAAAGCCCCATTCAGCCATCATTTGAGCAGACTGGGAGCCTCCCTACAGAGCCCAGCAGCCCAGAACTGCCCTGGGGGGACGGCACTCACCTGTGACATAGCACAGTCATCCCTCAACAGAGGACCCGGGGTGCACAGCCTGGAAGAGGGGCCCACTTGCAAGTCTCAGGAGACATATGCCAATACCAAGGACTTGTGGGTCAGTGGCAGAGACAAACTGTGGCAGGACTGAACTGAAGGATTAGACTAATGCAGCAGCTTTAAAACTCTAGGATCATCAGGGAGATTTGATTGTTAGGGCCATCCCCCCTCCCCAACTGCCCAGAAACACGCCCCACATACAGGGCAGGCAACACCAACTACACACGCAAGCTTGGTACACCAATTGGGCCCCGCAAGACTCACTCCCCCACTCACCAAAAAGGCTAAGCAGGGGAGAACTGGCTTGTGGAGAACAGGTGGCTCGTGGACGCCACCTGCTGGTTAGTTAGAGAAAGTGTACTCCACGAAGCTGTAGATCTGATAAATTAGAGATAAGGACTTCAATATGTCTACAAACCCTAAAAGAACCCTATCAAGTTCAGCAAATGCCACGAGGCCAAAAACAACAGAAAATTATAAAGCATATGAAAAAACCAGACGATATGGATAACCCAAGCCCAAGCACCCAAATCAAAAGACCAGAAGAGACACAGCACCTAGAGCAGCTACTCAAAGAACTAAAGATGAACAATGAGACCATAGTACGGGATATAAAGGAAATCAAGAAGACTCTAGAAGAGCATAAAGAAGACATTGCAAGACTAAATAAAAAAATGGATGATCTTATGGAAATTAAAGAAACTGTTGACCAAATTAAAAAGATTCTGGACACTCATAGTACAAGACTAGAGGAAGCTGAACAACGAATCAGTGACCTGGAAGAGACAGAATGGAAAATGAAAGCATAAAAGAAAGAATGGGGAAAGAAATTGAAAAAATCGAAATGGACCTCAGGGATATGATAGATAATATGAAACGTCCAAATATAAGACTCATTGGTGTCCCAGAAGGGGAAGAAAAGGGTAAAGGTCTAGGAAGAGTATCCAAAGAAATTGTTGGGGAAAACTTCCCAAATCTTCTAAACAACATAAATACACAAATCATAAATGCTCAGCGAACCCCAAATAGAATAAATCCAAATAAACCCACTCCGAGACATATACTGATCACACTGTCAAACACAGAAGAGAAGGAGCAAGTTCTGAAAGCAGCAAGAGAAAAGCAATTCACCACATACAAAGGAAACAGCATAAGACTAAGTAGTGACTACTCAGCAGCCACCATGGAGGCTACAAGGCAGTGGCACAATATATTTAAAATTCTGAGTGAGAAAAATTTCCAGCCAAGAATACTTTATCCAGCAAAGCTCTCCTTCAAATTTGAGGGAGAGCTTAAATTTTTCACAGACAAACAAATGCTGAGAGAATTTGCTAACAAGAGACCTGCCCTACTGGAGATACTAAAGGGAGCCCTACAGGCAGAGATACAAAGACAGGACAGAGAGACTTGAGAAAGGTTCAGTACTAAAGAGATTCGGTATGGGTACAATAAAGGATATTAATAGAGAGAGGGAAAAATATGGCAAACATAAACCAAAGGATAAGATGGCCGATTCAAGAAATGCCTTCACGGTTATAACGTTGAATGTAAATGGATTAAACTCCCCAATTAAAAGATATAGATTCGCAGAATGGATCAAAAAAAAATGAACCATCAATATGTTGCATACAAGAGACTCATCTTAGACACAGGGACACAAAGAAACTGAAAGTGAAAGGATGGAAAAAAATATTTCATGCAAGCTACAGCCAAAAGAAAGCAGGTGTAGCAATATTAATCTCAGATAAAATAGACTTCAAATGCAGGGATGTTTTGAGAGACAAAGAAGGCCACTACATACTAATAAAAGGGGCAATTCAGCAAGAAGAAATAACAATCGTAAATGTCTATGCACCCAATCAAGGTGCCACAAAATACATGAGAGAAACACTGGCAAAACTAAAGGAAGCAATTGATGTTTCCACAGTAATTGTGGGAGACTTCAACACATCACTCTCTCCTATAGATAGATCAACCAGACAGAAGACCAATAAGGAAATTGAAAACCTAAACAATCTGATAAATGAATTAGATTTAACAGACATATACAGGACATTACATCCCAAATCACCAGGATACACATACTTTTCTAGTGTTCACGGAACTTTCTCCAGAATAGATCATATGCTGGGACATAAAACAAGCCTCAATAAATTTAAAAAGATTGAAATTATTCAAAGCACATTCTCTGACCACAATGGAATACAATTAGAAGTCAATAACCATCAGAGACTTAGAAAATTCACAAATACCTGGAGGTTAAACAACACACTCCTAAACAATCAGTGGGTTAAAGAAGAAATAGCAAGAGAAATTGCTAAATATATAGAGACGAATGAAAATGAGAACACAACATACCAAAACCTATGGGATGCAGCAAAAGCAGTGCTAAGGGGGAAATTTATAGCACTAAATGCATATATTAAAAAGGAAGAAAGAGCCAAAATCAAAGAACTAATGGATCAACTGAAGAAGCTAGAAAATGAACAGCAAACCAATCCTAAACCAAGTAGAAGAAAAGAAATAACAAGGATTAAAGCAGAAATAAATGACATAGAGAACAAAAAAACAATATAGAGGATAAATATCAACATACAGTGTTATCACTGTAAAGGCAGTACTAACTCCAGCCATTGTCCTTTGGCTTTTATATTTCATATCTTTCTGTCTTTCTTTTCCTTATTACAACCTCCATTTATTATGTGTCTGATTGATCCCTTTCTCATTTCTGTTTTTGTATTTATTTTAAATCCTTTCTCTGTGCTTACCCTTGGGATTGTATTACACATCCCAATATTATATCCTACTAATTAGAAAAGATGCCAAATGAGGTTCAATTGCATGCATGTTGTCTGCTCCCATAGCTTTCTGTTTCCCCTCTTTATTTTGTTTTGTTCCACTCTCCCACTTTATATTTTGCATGTCCTTTGTTGGGAAATATACCTTTTTCTTGTTCAATTATATTCTGATTATCATAGGAAATTAAGAATAGAGTTGTATGTTAAGGATAGAGTAATATTGGGTTTTGCAATTACACTTTTAGTTATGCTTACTAAAGATCTTTGTTTCTTCTCACTACTCCAAGCCACTCTCTCCTGTCTTTTCCTTTAAACATGCAGAACTCCCTTTTACAATTCCTATAGGGTCAGTCTCTTGTTGATGAATGCTCTCAGTTTCTGTCTGTGAATATTTTAAACTCTCCTTCATTTTTTAGGTCATATTTTTATGTTGTAGAAAATAAACATACATACATAGAAGTGATAACTTGCCAAGTCAATTTAACTTTAGAATAACCCATGTTTATCTGTTCCTTTAGTTTTCAAAGTCATTTTTGCTGGATAAGAAGTCTGGGCTGGCAGTTTTTCTCTTTCAGCACCTTAAATATATCATACCCTGCCTGCTGACCAACATGGATTCCGGTGAGAAATCAGCCTTTACTCTTATTGAGGATCCTTTGTATGTTACAAATCACTTTTCACTTGCTGCTTTCAGAATTCTCTATCTTTGGCATTTGCTGTTAGGATTCGTATGTGTCTTGGAGGAGGTCTATTAGGCTGTATTCTGTTTGGAGTATGTTGTGCTTCTTCGACATGTATATTTACATTTTTTCAGAAGAGTTGGGAGATTTTCAGACATTATTTCCTCAAATATTCTTTTTCCCCTTTTCCCTTCTTTTCTTCTGGGACACCCATGGCCTATATGTTTGTATGCTTCATGCTGTCACTCAAATCCCTGAGACACTGCTAAATTTTTTCTATTCTTCTCTGTCTGTTCTTCTGACTGTATGATTTTGATTCCCTACTTGTCCGCTGATTATTTCTTCTGTCTGTTCAAAGCAACTAATTGTTGATTAGTTGTTCAAACTTCTGAGTCTCCTTAAGTTTTAATTTGTTCCCTTGACTTAGCCATATCTTCCTGTTTCTCAGTATGGCTTGTTATTTTTTTCTGATATCTAGGCCTCAACTTATCTTGATGATTTAACTCTGAAGGTCTATTTTTCCTTCGTCTCTTGGTTTTGTTGTTGTTTGACTTTGTTTTAAGGTTCTTTGATGCTTATTTTAGAACTTTAGAGTAGCCAATGTTTAACTGTTCAGATTTTTTCAGCTCCTCTTCATTTGATTCTTTTCCTGGATATGCAGTTCAATTTTTAAGATTGTACAATTTGTGCAATTGTTGCCACTACAGGAGAAAGCTTCCTTTCCTCTGTTTCTGTTCTGGCTATCTTGATCTGTTCTGTTTGTATCTGTGTATACTTTTCTCCCTAGCTCCTGTGATTTGTTTAAATTTTCTCCCTCACTAAGTGCCCATTTTACCTTACACTTTTAAGTTCTGTGACCCATCCTGTCTTACAGAAATTCACATTTCCCTCCTTTTTTGTGTGTGTGAGGATTTTCTGTCTCCAGTTTCTTCCCCATTGGGGTATCCCACCCAAGGACCCCAATTGCATCAGTCCAGAAATGTGGGTCAGTCCAGAAAAGTTTATTTTGCATTTATGTGATCCAGCCAACAGAGAGTGGATGGAGTGGGTACCCCACTTGCAGACATTTCTGCCACAATCTCTCTCTTTTATCCCCCTGGGGTCCCTTTTGTATACAAAATGCCACAGCAGCTGGTGTTCCATTCAGGGCCTCTGAGTACTTGGACCCTTGTGTGTGGTTATGCATTAGGTTCTTACTTGCTGCTGTGAGTGCCTATATATACTGCATCCATGGCAGGAGGGACCCAAGCCCTGCTGCTTTTCTGTGACTCACAAGCTACATGGGAACAAAAGAGGTGGAGGGGTCCAGACTGGTGGGTCCTGGGGAGAAATTCCTTACCTGATCTTGGAGATTATTTTCTTTCCCTTCAATTCAGCATTTGTGGAGTCCTTGCCCAGTCTCTATCACCCTCCACAGTTCTAATCAACTGGGATTTGTTCTTTTATTTGTTGATTCTATGGGGAGAATTTTTCAGGGGATTTCCTATATTGCTGTATTGATGACAACGCTCTCCTCCATCATAGTTTTAAATTAATGATAAGTATTTAAGAAATTAAATGGAAAATATATTATTTTGATTGGCCATTAATTGTTATCAATTGAAAATTACAATGGACATGATGCTGAAATTTTCCAGAAAAAAGAAAAACACAAGCCATAGTTTCCAAATAATTATGCATTACTTATAAATGTTATACAATGTCTACATCCATTATGCATTTACTTAATGGAACTGAACCAAATCTTTTGAGACAGTAACTAAAAAAAGTTGAAGAAAAAGATGCCACAAATATTACTATTCACTTTCATTTATGCTTCAGGGGAATGGTCTTCCATTCTGTAATTTGGTAAACTGTAAACAAATCTGCTGTGATTGCTACTGGGCTTGGTGCAAATTTTCATTAGCATACAGTGTTACTGTACCAATAAGAGTGTTCACTATCTTATTTCCTACTCTGGGAACAACTGAACTCTGTCCTTTTTATGCAATTTTATTGAGATATATTCACATACCATACAATAATCCAAAGGGTACAATCCATTGTTCACAGTATCATCATATAGTTACGCATTCATCGCTACAATCAATGTTTTAACATTTTCTTTACTCAAAAAAAATAAAAAATAAAAATAAGAATAAAATTGAAGTAAAAAAGGGCACCCCAAACATCCCATACCTCTCTTCCCCCCATTATTCATTTACTTTTTGTCCCCAATTTTTCTACCCAACTATCCATACACTGGATAAAGGGAGTGTGAGTCACAAGGGTTTCACAGTCATGTGGCCACACCACATAAGCGATATAGTTATATGGTCATCTTCAAGAGTCAAAGAAACTGGAGAGCAGTTCAACAGTTTCAAGTATTTCCTACTAGCTTTTCTAATACCCTAAAACCTAAAAGGGATATGTATTTAATGCATAAGAATAACCTTCCGACTGACCTCTTGACTCCAAATTTGAAACCTCTCAGCCACTGAAACTTTATTTTGTTTCATTTCTCCTCCCTCTATTGGTCCAGATGACTTTCATAATCCTATGATGCTCATCCCTGGGAGTCATCTCACATGTTGTCAAAGAGATATACACTCCTGAGAATCATGTCCATGTAGGGGGAGGGCAGTGAGTTTACCTGCAGAGTTGGCCTAAAGAGAGCAGCTACATATGACCAACAAAAAAGATGATCTGGGGGTAACTCTTAGGCCCAACTATAAATAGGCTTAGCCTGCCCGTTGCAGTAACAAGTTACATAAGGGCAAGCCCCAAGACTGAGGGCTTAGCTTCCTAAATTTGTAGTCCCCAATGCTTGCAAGAGTATAAAGTGGGTAAGTTTAATATTTACACATTTTCCCGGTCTCTCAAGGTGGCTTTTTAATTACTTTTTAATTATCTGCCCAAATTACTCTGTGATGTATTGAGGTTATGCACTAACCATTAGAAACAAACCAGATTTTGCTCCCTATTCAAGGTTCCATGTAATTATGGGGTTTGAATAAACTGACCATACACATTTAATTATATAGTGTGCTACAGAAAATACAGATTTTCCACCAAATAAATATCTCTTCCTTTGGTCTCATAAATAAGTTGAAGTTATAAATAGCAGTCAATATCATCCTTTACACTGTAGTCTGATTTACCTTGGTCCTAACCAAGTCCAATTTGTTCATATCTCTCATTGAAGTCTGATCTCTTTTTCAACTTCTTTAACATTTGCTGTATTGGGTAATGCTGACATTCATAGCTTCTGAAATTTGGCTCTGAGTCTGAAACCTGAAGTTCCAGGCACTGACTAGGTTATGCACAAAGAGCTCAGCATCTCAGAGTTTAGAAATAATGTTTACAACTCAGGAATATTTGTAACTGCTGTAAGAGCTTACAATCAGGGAAACATTACAATAGCCCTTCCCCTGATAACATATGCTCTAAGGTTCAATTCTCAGAATTTGCACATTATAGTTATTCCATATTAGTGAGGTGTTACAATGTTTGTCTTTTCATTTCTGGATTATTTTACTCAAAATACTGTCTCAAGATCCATTTCCTTCATTGCATACCCACAACGTCATTCCTACTTGCAGACACTCAACAGTCCATTGTATTTAGACAACACAGTTCACCATTCTGCTCATCTGTCAATGTACCCTTAGGCCATTTCTGTCCATTGTGTGAACCATTCACTGCTGCCATAGACACCAGTGTGCAAAAGTTCATTCATGTCCCTGCACTCAGTTCTTCCAAGTTTATACCCAATAAGATGGCTGAAGGACTAAATGGCAACCCCATTCTTAGCTCCATGTGGAGCCACCATACTGCCCTCCAGATGGGCTGCATCATTCTACTTTCTCACCAGCAGTGATTAGATACATCCCTCCCTCAATATTTTCTCCAGGACTTGTATCTCTCTGTTTATTTTTAAACATTCCATTCAAAGCAAACAATCAGTAGTTCCTGGCATAATCTAATAGTTATGCATTCACCACCACAATTTAAATGAGGACATGTCCATTTCCTCTACAAAGAAAGAGGAAGAGGAAAAAAAGTAAAAAGGAAAAGGGGAAAATGAAGAAAAACTATCCAAAGAAAAAATAAAAATATAATACAATACAATAAAATTTCAGGCAACACCTCCACCAAGTACCCTACACCCCTCCCCTCCCTTGTATCCCTTTCTTATACACACTTAGCTTTGGTATATTGCCTTTGTTACAATCGGGGAAGGTATACTACAATGTTACTGTTAACTATAGACTTTTAGTTTCACTGACTGTATTTTTCCCCAATGCTATTCCATTCTCAAAACCTTGCAAAGTTCACATTCATTTGTTTTCTTCCATGTAAAAGAATTCTTATATTTGTACATTTGGTCACCATCACTGACCACTCTGGGTTTCACTAAGTTATGCAGTCCAAGTGGGTTCTCAACTTTAACTGTCAAACTTCACTCATTAATGTTAGTTCAAAATAGTGAAACCAGGCAGTATTTGTCCTTTTGTTTCTGGCTAATCTCACTCAATGTAATGTCAACTGTCTACCATTTTGTCTTTTTAATTTTATATGTCATATCTTATTTTATTTTTATTTTTTCTCTCTCTTTTTACCCTTACTGATAGTCTTCATTTCTAAACTCTTTTCTAAACCTCTCTTTCATGTCTTTTCCTATCTGCCTGTAGTGTTCCCTTTATTATTTCTTACAGAGCAGGTCTCTTCTTCACATACTCTCTCATTGTTTGTCTGAAAATATTTTAAACTCTCCCTCATTTTTGAAGGACAGTTTTGCCAGATATAGAATTCTTGATTGGCAGTTTTTCTTTTTCAGTGTCTTAAATATATCATATCACTGCCTTCTTGCCTTCATGATTTCTGTGGAGAAATCCATGCATAGTCTTCTTGGGTGGCCCTTGTATGTGATGGATCACTCTTCTCTTGCTACTTTCAGAATTCTCTGTCTTTGACATTGGTAAACTGGTGATTATGTGTCTTGGCATAGGTCTATTCAGATGTACTCTGTTTGGACTACACTGTGCTTCCTGAATCTGTAATTTTATTTCTTTCATAAGAAATGGGAAATTTGCAGTAATTATTTTCTCCATTATTCTTTCTGTCCCTTTTTCCTTCTCTTCTCCTTCTGGGACATACGTGATATGTGTTTGTGTGCTTCATGTTGTCATTCAATTCCCTGAATCCCTGCTCTTGTTTTTTCATTTTTTTCCCTATCTATTCTTTTGTGTGTTGGATTTCAGATGTCTTCTCCCCTAGTTCATGAATCCTTTCCTCTGCCTTTTCAAATCTGCTGTTGTATGCCTCTATTTTGTTTTTCATCTTTTCTAATGTGCCTTTCATTCCCATAAATTCCTACAATTGTTTTTTCTAACTTTTGAGTTCTCCCTTATGTTTTTTCAATGTCTTCTTTATATCTTTTATCTCTTTTGCCATATCTTCCCTCAACTCATTGATTTGATTTTTGAGTTAACTTATCCTATTTGTTTGAACATGTTTAATTAGTTGTTTCAACTCCTGTATCTCATTTGAAGTGTAAATTAGTTTCTTTGTGTCATATCTTCGCTTTTCATAGTGTGATTCATAAATTTTATTGTCTAGGCATCTGGCTTCCTTGAATATCCCAATCAGATTTTCCTAGATCAGAAAGGCCCAGGTCTCAGGAGGAGGATGTAGTCCATATCAAGCTTCCCTGGGGATTAGACACAGCAGATTGTCAGACTTTTCTCTGAGGCCTCTAGACTCAGTGCTTTTCCTGTTCTGCCCAACAGATGGCAATTGTCAGCCCACAGGTCCCCACTGGTTTAAAGAAGTGTGTTGCCTTTAATTCTCAGCAGACCCTGTTCAAGCCAGGGACTAATGGTGGGTCAGAAGACAAGCTTAAGCTGTTTCAGTCCCACCCACCTCAGGCCCTGTGGTCTGAATTCTCTGAGGGAGAGCAGCCACTTTAGTTGGCTGCATTCCCATTTTCTTTTGGAAGGTATGCCGTTTAAGGAATTATCTCCTTCACTTGACTTCTTCCTTTTTCTCTCTATCTTATCTCCACCTTTGCCTGGGTTATTGCTGACAACTGAAAATGCCTAAGGCTTTCTCTAATTTGCTAGACAAAATGAGAGAAAAAAAACAGAAAAAAAGAAAGAAATCCCCTTTTCAGAGCCAGTCTCCAGTCCCCCAGTTTCACCAGTCAAGAGCTGGAATTGGTACCCAGTTCTCTATGCCCCTTTTCTTGGCACACAGGCCTTTTACAGTATTCAGAGCTCAGCCAAGTTCAAAAGCCTCTGTTTTTAATTTATTCATTTTTTTCCAGCAGCCCTGCCTCCTCTCTGCCAGGAGAGACCTCATGGTTCCTTTCATTCTTGCTCTGGGTTTATCTGTGGTCATAGCTTGTATTCAGTAGTCCAGATTTGTTAATTAATACTGCAACTCAAGTTGGTTAAGCTACCTTCCCTTGTTCCTTCTAAAAACTGCTTCTTTTTCCCACAAGGAGGTTTTCTAACTCAGCTCACCATGCCAGCAGCGGAGGGTCACTAGCTCCACAGTTTGGGGGCTTTACCTACAGTTCAGTGTTGTGTTCTCAGCCCTTTCGCCATTCCAGACTGGTGTACAATGTGTGTTCAGTCACTAACATCCCTCAAATCGTTGTTCCAGACAATATACTAGTTGTTCCTGGATGTTTATGAGCTGCTCTAGAGGTCTAACTAAATTCCTCAACTTCCTACACTGCCATCTTGCCCCACCTCCTGATACACATTTTTGTGTGTGTATTGAACTGTGCTTTTAAAAGCTGTGATGGATATAACTGAGCTCAGATCCATCTAGCCTTTGGTAATACTTTTTACAAGTTTACCTTAAGAAGTGATTACATTTCTGAGAGTAAGAAGAACAAATAGTCCAAGGAAAAGTGCAGAAATTATGAGGAAATCTCATCACTTGGAATTCAGTAAAAATAAAGTTATAAAACCTCACTTTGAATAAGGAGGTGGTGGTTCAATAGGTTAAATTCATACAAACATTTGGTTAGATTTTACTGTTAAAAAGAATTTAGAAAGCTCTACATACCCAATAAGAAAGACTTATTTGGACCAATGCCACAATACTATTTTAGTCCTGAAGTTATCTTTAAAGTTAGAAAATTTTTAAAGAAGAAAAAAATGATATAGAAATTTTTTGTCATCAAAGAATAAAATAAGAACATTTAGTAAATTATTGATGGTAATAAATATCCTAAGAAAAGGAAGTAAATAATTAAATAATAACTTGATTACCAAAGGTATTCAGGAAAATGTGTATGATTTTAGAGGTGGTGAAAAATTAGCTATATAGTTCTTTCAATCAAGAAGATATTACCTTTATTAATGAGACAAATAAGTATAAGTAGAACAAATCATAACTAACACTAGGCATAATATTATCCAATGTCAATCTATATGGTCTAGTCAATACATGATTTTGGAGACCCCCTAAAGGTGCAAGATTGAAGGCTGAGTTGTTGATAAGGTAAAATTCAACTTGGATGTTACAATAGACATTCTGGCAGAAGCAGGGGTAGAAGAGTAATATTCTTCTCCAGCTCCACCTTATACCACCATCCAATGCAAACAAACATACAAAAGGATCTTGTTTTTGTTTTCATTTCCTATAAAGTTTGTAGGAATAACAGACAGATAAATTGAAAACAGACATATAAAAATATTATTTTATAAGAGAACTTTCTATTTTCCAAAATTGCTTTAAGGACTTGTTAGTACTTTGGGTAACAAGAAGTGTCAGGGAAATGGAGGTTGATAAAACAATATAGTTTGACTAGTTTGTGACATAAGACATGAAATAAAACTTTATAACCTGGGCCATGAACATTGAAGCTACTGGATAGGTTGTATGTACATATTCTTGCAATTCCAACTGAAGAACTATAGGTCACATCAGCACAGAGATCTGTAATTACCTTTAGGACGAATGTTATCCATGGGTAGATGAACCAGTTTGGAGAAAATAACCTCAAATTCATAAATAATTGCAAATTACTAATTCAAATATTTTGAAAATTCACTCATATAAGCATCTGTGAAAGTATATGTTTATAACGCAATACTCAGTGTAAATAATTATATATTCAGCTATAAATCCAAGTTTATCTATAACACACACATCTATACATTCTTGTTATTTCTATTTTTGTATTTATACACTTCAGAGATTTATCCATGGACAGAATTAGGTGTGTCAAAGCATTGTAATAGAAGCTATTCCTGAACAGCCTAATAACCATCTCTGGCTCTCTTTAAGCCTAAAGCAGATGTAAAAAGACTCATTATTTAATCCAATTAGCACTAGCATCCATAGCCAGAGTTCATAGAGAAATAAGAAACCCTTATTTTCAGGCCTACAGCTATCACTATCATACTATAACACTGAATGCCACTTCAATTTCCTATATGTAAGATATGTCAAAGCAGGCTATAGTTTTCTTAAGATCTTTTCTCCTTTCTAACATTTTCATTTCGATTAGTGACACCTCAATCATTTCAGACTATTAGTTTCATACATTGTATGTAATCTTGGATTTCTACCTATTCTTAACTCCTTATATATTCCCAGTAAACAAGCCTTATGTATTCTTCACCCTCAAAGTCACTGGGATTCCATAACACTTCTGTTGGTTCTCCCTTTTCCTCTCAGATCAATTCTTCTCAATCAGCCCTCTAGAATTCTCTCTTTTGGCCAATTCCCTAAATGCTTGTGTTCTGCATGACTTTGTTCTTAATCCTTTTATTTTTTCACTTTCTTCTTGGGTGAATCCATCCAAGAATACAGACTCCTCTAAATTTATATTCTGATGATGCCAAATTGTGTCTCCAACTTAGACCTCTTTCTGACAAATAAGTTTATTTTATAAAAGCAGCCAAAATCTTTTACCCAAAGCTATTCCACCTCTTCCTATCTCAATTAATTAGTTCATCTTATACCCAGTCCTTAACCTTAACTCATTGCTCTCTCTCTCAGTAATCTTTGAAATATAATTCCTATAATTCCTACATTACAGGTCAAAAACCTTTAAAATTTTGTATCAAAAATTTATCAGGCATTCAGATACTCTCCATATCCACTGTTTTTGCCACTTTGTCTAATTTGAGGATTTTACTTAATCATAACTTGGAAAGTTACAACTCCATTGTAATTGGTCATTTTAACCCTTATATTATTCGTCTTTAATTCACAATCCATATTGCCTCCAGAATTATCTTCTTAAAACACAAATATAATTTTATCAGCATTCTATTCAAAGCCCTTCAAGTCACCATTGATATTTCTTTCTGCTTAAAATCCAAAATGCTTCAGAAGGCCCCAACCCTCTTTTCTATCATTATATCTTTCTGTTACCCTACATTGCAATTCTAATCTAGTAATAATTAAGTATTTCCCTATCCTCCCAACCCAAAAACCCACTTCCTGTCTTCCATTCCAATACATCTTATAAAACCTTATCCATCCTTTAAGACCCAGCCCAAAACACACTTCCACTGTGAAGTTTTCTCTTACTACTCTAAGCAGAATAATCATTCCATATTTTATAGTTCTATAGAAAACCACACCATACTTTACTGAAATTACTTGTTTACATATCTATCCCCTCCCATTAGAATGATAAATCCTCCAAAATGAAGAGTCCATCTTGTTCTTAGTTGTATGCCCAGGGTTTAGGGATTAGTAGGCAGAAAACATATGTGCAAAACAAGAAAGTAAGGGGTGAGTGAAGGAAGGAAATATTTACTAGATATACTATTTCTTTTAAATTTTCCTAACTACCATCTTATCAAGACCCACAACACATCATGCCTATATTGCTGTTTGACTGTTATTCATTATTTCATAGTGATGGAACTTCAAAGAAAATTTAATGCAAGACCTAAAAAAAATGATTCCTAGAGTATTATAAAGCTTAGATTATTGGGCTTAAAGGTATAAATCCTTAAAGTGGTAGAAAATAGCACTTGCTTCCTGTAAATGTATTATTAAAGACAATGTTGAAGCTGGGAAATTCCTTTTACAAATTTCAAAAGATGGAAAGTTCAATCAGAGATAACTCAGGCAAGAAGCAATGGCAATCTGCAGCCTGTAGTGGTTTATAGAGATGTGAAGTGTTTTATTGCTCATGTGTGAGATAAGGCAGAGGAACAAAAAAAGGACCAATTGTTAAATCAAATAATGCAGATACTAATAAATATACATCCACATACTAATTCCACCATTCAAAAATATGTATTTAATACCAACTATTTTGTTAGACATTGAGTATTGCAAGGGTTAATAAGGCGTTTAAAATTCCTTCAAGAGATTGACAGACTACACTTAAATTAAATAATATGTATGCCTGGGGAATTATTAGTTTTACCCTGTTAAATTAATTAACTAGAAAACAAAGAAAAAATATGAGATAATTTTTTTTCCAATATTGGACAACAAGAAGTATGGAAAAATAATCCCTGAAAGAAGGGAAATATATGAGTTGAGACCTGAGATTTCTCCAACTGCTGCCTGAAGGTAGTGTCCAGGCAGCAGCATAGGACAGAGAAAGCGAAACAGCAGGCTTACTGAGATGAAGAGAAGGGGATAAGAGGTTAGGTAGGACAAGATATCTGGAAATTGGAGGACAGAGTACTGGAGAAGAGGGAACTGCAAAGAAAAAGAGAGAACTCTGAATATTTCTGTAGGGTTCCTTTGGAGTCTTTGAGTAATTCTCTACACATACATGAAAGGAAACTAATTGAAGTCAGAGAAAGAATCATAAATCAGTAGACTGAACCATTTTGAGAGCTCACACAGAGCTTGGAATAGTTCATGTTCTGAACATCTTGAAATACATGGGCTAACAAGTAATGTCTTTAGAAATGTAAATAGTTAATACCGGGGATAAACTAGCTCTAAACTAAAAGCTTCAATTGCCATGCATTGCCAAAGCTAAAAGTTAAACATCAAAAGAATTAAACATACTGCATGCTAGAATAAAGTTCAGCACTACTTATATATAAAAAATCCATTACACAGCAAAGTAGAGTTCACAATGTCTGCATCCAATGAAAACTTAAAAGACATGCAAAGCAGGAAAATGTGACCTGTAACCAACAGAAAAATCAACCAATAGAAACAAACTTAGAAATATTGGAAATGATAGAATTATTTGACAAGGACAATAAAGTAACTATGATAAATATGATCAAATTTTCAAGAAGGTACAGAAAACTGTGAACATCATTAGTATATTGCAATTTTATAATAAGATCTAAATTGAACAGAATGAAAAATACAATGTTTGAAATGAGATATACACTGATAGGAATCAAAAGCATGTTTAAAAATTCATAATAAAATTCAGTGAACTTGTAGACATAGCAACAGTAATTGTCCAAAATGAAGCAGAAAGAGAAAAATGATTCAAAATAATAAACAAAGCATCAGTGACCTAAGGAAAAATGTCAAGTGGCCTAACATTTTTATGTTGGAGTTCCAAAAGAGAAGAGAAAGTGAGGGATGAAAAAATAATTGAAGAAAAATGGTCAAAGTTTTTCCAAAACAGATGAAAAATATAAACCTAAAGATGCAAAAAGTTCAATAAACCACAATCAGAAAAATGCATGATGGCACACAATAATTGAATTGTTGAAATTAAAGAAAAAGAGAAAATCTTTAAAGCATCCAGAGGAAAAAAAGACACATTCAATGCAAAGAAACAAAGAATTTCAGCACACATCTCTCAGAAGATATGCAACCCAGAAGAGAGTGGAAAAGCATGTTTAAAATATTAGTGACAAAGTTAACAAAACACAATAAACACTATCAACCTCAAATTCTATGCAGAGCAAAAATATGTTTCAAAATGAAAGCAAAATAAAAACAACTTCATAGCCCACACACAATTGGGAGAGTCCATTGCCAGTAAACTTACAGAAATAAAGGAAGTCTTTCAGAGAAAGGACAATGATGTTATATCAAATTTGGATCTACACAAAGAAATAAAGAAAGTAGCAAATGGATAAAATGTGGGGAAATAAAATATTATAAAAATTTTTACCTTCTTTGAAATATGATTGACTTTTTTAAACTTTTCTTATTTTTCAAATTCAATTTTATTGAGATATATTCACATACCATGCAATCATCCAAAATGTACAGTTATTCACAGAACCATCATATACTTGTACATTCATCACTCCAATCTATTTTTTGAATGTTTTCCTTGTACCTGAAAAAGTGAAAATAAGAGTAAAAAATAAAAGTAAAAAAGAACACCCAAATTATCCACCTTGCCCACCCTATTTTTCATTTAGTTTTTTGTCCCTATTTTTCTACTCATCCGTCCATACACTGGATAAAGGGAGTGTGATTCACAAGGCTTTCACAATCACACCGACACCCCTTGTAAGACACATTGCTATACAATCATCTTCAAGAGTCTCCACTACTGGGCAGCAGTAGTTTCAGGTATTTACTTCTAGCTATTCCAATGCATTAAAACCTGCAACAGGGTAACTATATAGTGCATAAGAATGCCCACCAAATTAACCTCTCAACTTCATTTGGAATCTCTCAGCCTCTGACACTGTATTTCATTTCATTTTGCATCCCCCTTTTGGTCAAAAAGATATTCTCAATCCCATGATGCCAGGTCCAGAGTCATCCCCAGGAGTCACATCCCATGTTGCCAGGGAGATTTACACCCCTGGGGGTCAGATCACACATAGGGGGGAGGGCAGTGATTTCAACTGCCAAGTTGGCTTAGCTAGAGAGAGAGGGTGACATCTAAGCAACAAAGAGGGGTATTCAGGGGGAGACTCTTGGACAGAATTATAAGCAGGTTTAGCCTCTCCTTTGTAGTAACAAGTTTCACAAGGGCAAGTCCTGTGACAGAGGGCTCACCACATCAAACCACCAGTCTTCAATGCTAGTGAGAATATCAGCAACCCCAGGCGAGGAAGCCCAACACCTCTGCATTTTCCCCCAGCTCCTCAGGAAGGTCCTGCATATACATTTTTATTCTCTGTCCAAGTTACTTTGGGATGGGTTGCTATCTCACACTAACTTATACAAACCTACCAGGTCTCACTTCCTATTAAAAGTTCCATGCAATTGTGGTATTTGAAAAAACTGTATGAGTTAAATTGCTTAGGAAATATAGATCTTGCATGAACCAAACATCTCTTCCCTTGGTCTCACATGGATTTGAGGTTTTAAAACACAGTCAGTATTGTCCTTTACCCATTGACCCAATTTGCCCTTGTCCTAACCACATCTGCTTCATTCATATCTCTAGTTGAAATCTGGACACATTTTCAGCTTTTCAAATAGACACAATATGTGCTAATAATGACATTCATATCTGCCAAATTCTAGCTCTGAGTTTCGGTGTCACTCACACAGATACCCAAAGTTTCAGAGATTGATCAGGTTATACACAAAGGAATTGACATCACAGAATCTGGAGAGAGCCATTACAATTCAGGAATAGATGTGATTACTGTAAGAGCTTATACTCTAGGGACCATTACAATAAGTGTTCCCCTGATAAGCAGTGCTCTAGGGTTCAATTCTGAATTTACACATTGTAGTGAGTCCATATTGGTGAGGCATTGTAGTGTTTGCCTTTGTTTCTGTCATAGTTCACTCAAAATATTGTCTACAGGTTCCATTCACCTCACATGTCTCACATCTTCACTCCTTGCAGTTGCTCAATATTCCATTTATGCACACACAACAGTTCACAATTCTATTCCTCAGTTGATGTACCCTTAGGCCACATACACCCATTGCAAATCATGCATGATCTCTCCATGAACACCAGTGTGCAAATGTCCATTCATGTCTCTGCTCTCAGATCCTCCATGTAAATGGCCCC
The DNA here is from genome assembly GCF_015220235.1 of Choloepus didactylus. Lineage (NCBI taxonomy): Eukaryota > Metazoa > Chordata > Mammalia > Pilosa > Megalonychidae > Choloepus > Choloepus didactylus. The sequence continues at coordinate 39,487,449 of NC_051335.1, read as the reverse complement.
TACTGAGAATGCAAGGCCTTATGACACCCACATACTTAGCTTCGTGTGTAACCACCCTACTGTCCTCCAAAAAGGCTACACCATTCTGCCTCCTAACCGAAAGTAAATATGTGTCTCCCTCTTTCCATGTTTTCTTCAGCACTTTTACCCCTGTTTATATTCTTCCATACAATTTTGTAGAGCTGTATTCACATACCATATAATTATCTACAGTGTACAATCAGTTATTCATCACACAGTTGTGCATTTATCACCACAGTCAGCACTTGGACATATTGACTACTATGAAAAAAAAGTTTTTCTTAATGAATAATAAAAAAGATAATAAAAAGAAAAGTAAAATATCATAAATACAATATAATAGTAGGGTCAGACAGGAATACCACTACCAAGAATCTGATATCCCTCCCTTATATCCCCCTCTCATACATATTTAGCTTTGGTATATTGCCTTTGCTTACATTTAATAGAAGCAGATTACAATGTTACTGTTGACCACAGACTCAAGTTTGCTTTGATATTTTTCCCCAATATCATCCCCTTTCCAACATTCTGCATTGTTGACATTCATTTGTTCTCCCACATGCAAGAACAGTTTTATATTTGTACATTTAGTCACAATCATTCAATGACCACTCCAGTTTTTGCTAAGTTAAACAGTCCCAGTCATTATATTCTGTCTTTAACTCAGTTTTTTTTGTTTGTTTGTTTGAAAGCTTAAAGTTTTATTTGTCTTTGTTTCTTCATCTCTTTTTTTAATTATTCATTTTATTGAGCTATATTCACATACCATGCAGTCATACAAATTGTACATTTGATTGTTCACAGTACCATTATGTAGTTGTACATTCATTACCAAAATCAATCCCCGACACCCTCATTACCACACACACAAAAATAACAAGAATAATAATTAAAGTGAAAAGGAGCAACTAAAGTAAAAAAGAACACTGGGCACCCTTGTCTGTCTGTTTGTTTGTTTCCTTCCCCCACCTTTCCACTCATCCATTCACAAACTAGACAAACGGGAGTGTGATCCCTATGGACCCCCCAATCCCACTGTCCCCCCTCATAAGACACATTTTTATACAATTGTCTTCAAGATTCATGGGTTCTGGGTTGTAGTTTGATAGTTTCAGGTATCCACCACCAGCTACCCCAATTCTTTAGAACCTAAAAAGGGTTGTCTAAAGTGTGCGTAAGAGTGCCCACCAGAGTGATCTCTCGGCTCCTTTTGGAATCTCTCTGCCACTGAAGCTTATTTCATTTCCTTTCACATCCCCCTTTTGGTCAAGAAGATGTCCTCCGTCCCACGATGCCAGGTCTACATTCCTCCCTGGGAGTCATATTCCACGTTGCCAGGGAGATTCACTCCCCTGGGTGTCTGATCCCATGTAGGGGGGAGGGCAGTGATTTCACCTTTCAAGTTGGCTTAGCTAGAGACAGAGGGCCACATCTGAGCAACAAAGAGGCATTTGGGAGGAGGCTCTTAGGCACAATTATAGGGAGGCCTAGCCTCTCCTTTGCAGCAAATGTCTTCCCAAGGGTAAAACCTATGGTAGAGGGCTCAACCCGTCAAACCACCAATCCCCTATGTCTGTGGGCATGTTAGCAACCATCGAGGCAGGGCAGGCCAATGCCCCTTTAACTCAGTTTTAATTCATGCCCTTAGCCCACATCTTTCAGCTTTACCCACGGATATCTTTGTTCAGTGTAGTTACAATACTGTGTTACCATCACACAGTATTATGCTATTTCTGGATCTATACAATCAATCCTGTTGAATATTCTATAGTCCTTCAGTATCAAATGCATGATATCTACCCTCTTTCTATCTCCTGGTAGCCTGTGTTATCAGCTTATACCTCTCAAAATTTGCTCATTAATGTTAGTTTATATTAGTGAGAGCATACACTATTTGTCCTTATGTTTTTGGCTAACTTTGCTCAGTATAATGTTCTCAAGGTTCATCCACATTATTTTATGTTTATGTTCTGTGTCTTTGTTCTGCCTCACAGCTGCATATTCCATTGTGTGTATGTACCAAAGTTTGTTAATCCACTCATCCACTGAGGGACATTTGGGCTGTTTCCATCTCTTGGCTATTGTGAATAGTGCCACAATAAACATCAGTTTACATATGCCTGTTTGTGTCTTACCTTTCAGTTCCTCTGAGTATATATACCTAGTAATGGAATAGCTGGGTCATATGGCAAATCTATACTAAGCTTCATGAGGAACTGCCACACTGTATTCCAGAGTGTTTGCAACATTCTACGTTCCCACCAACAGTGAATAATTGTGCCTCTCCAGCACTTGTAATTTTCTGTTTTTTGGATAATAGCCACTCTGGTAGGTGTGAGATGATATCTCATTTGTGGTTTTGATTTGCATTTCCCTAATAGCCAGTGAAGTTGAGCATTTTTTCATGTATTTTTGAGCCATTTGTATTTCCTCTTCAGAAAAGTGACAGTCCATGTTTTTGCCCATTTATTTACTGTTGTTGAGTTGTGGGATTGCTTTATATATTCGGGATATTAAACCCTTATCTGAGATGTGGTTTCCAAATGTTGTCTCCCATTGTTTTGACTGCCTTTTTACCTTCCTGAGAAAGTCTTTGATGTTCAACAGTGTTTAATTTTGAGGAGATCCCATTTGTCTTTTCATTCTTTGGCTGCTCACACTTTGAGTGTAAGTTCTAAGAAAACACCTACGACAAGATCTTAAAGAAATTGCCCTACATTTTCATCTAAGAGTCTTATGGTCATAGCACTAATGTTTAGTTCTTTGATCCATTTTGAGTTCTTCTGGTATAAGGTGTGAGACAGGAGTCCTCTTTCATTCTTTTGGAAATGGATATCCATTTCTCCAAACACCATTTATTGAGGAGGCTGCTCTGTCCCTGTTGCTTTGGGTTGACTGTCTTATCATGTATCAATTGTCCATAGATGTGAGAGTCTATATCTGAATACTCAATTAGATTCCATTGGTAGGTATATCTATCCTTACACCAGTACCATGCTGTTTTGACCACTGTAGCTTTGTAATATGCTTCAAAGTCAGGTAGTGTGAGACCTCCCACTTCATTCCTCTTTCTCAAGATATTGTTGGCTATTTGGGTCACCTTGCCCTTCCAAATAAATTTGGTTATTGGTTTCTCTGTTTCTGCAAATTAAGTTCTTGGGATTTTAATTGGTATTGCATTGAATTTGTAAATCAATTTACGTAGAATTGACATCTTAATTATATTTAGTCTTCCAATCCATGAACACAGTATGTTCTTCCAATTTTTCAGGTCTTGTTCGATTTCTTTTAGCAGTTTCTTCTTTTCTCTGTATATTTCTTTTGTAGCCTTCATTTAGTTTATTCCTAAATACTTGATTCTTTTGCCTGCTGTTGTAAATGGATTTTTACTGATTTCTTCCTCATATGCACGTTATTTGTGTATAAGAACACTACGGATTTTTGCATGTTGATCTTTAGCCTGTCATGCTGCTGTATTCATTGTTTAGCTCTAACAGCTTCACTGTAGACTTTTCTGGATTTCCTACATATAGAATCATGTCATCTGCAAAAGTGAAAGTTTTACTTCTTCCTCTCCAATTTGGAAACCTTTTATTTCCTTTTATTGTCTAATTGCTCTAGCTGGAACTTCCAGCACAATGTTGCATAACAACAGTGACAGTGGTCATCCCTATCTTGTTCATGATTTTAGAAGGAAAGATTTCAGTCTCTCCACATTGAGTATGATGTCAGCTGTGTGTTTTTCATATATTTCATATATCATAATATCTTTATGATATTGAGAAAATGCCCTTCTGTTTCTATCCTTTGAAGTGCTTTCATTAGGAAAGGATGTTGAATTTTGTCCAATGCCATTTCTGCATTGATTGAGATGATCATATGGTTCTTCTGCTTTGATTGATTAATGTGGTATATTACATTAATTGATTTTCTTGTGTATAACCCATCATACCTATCTGGAATAAACCCCACCTGATCATGGAGTATAATCCTTTTAACATGTTGCTGGATTCGATTTGTGAGTATTTCGTTGGGGATTTTTTGCATCTATATTCATTGAAGGGATTTGGCTATAACTTTCTTTTTCTGTAGTATCTTTTTCTGAGTTTGGTATTAGGGTGATGTTGGCTTCACAGAATGAGTTGGCCAGCTTTCCCTCCTCTTCAATTTTTGGAAGAGTTTGAGCAGGATTGGTACTAATATTTTCTTGAATGCTTGGTAGAATTCACATGTGAAGCCAGCTGGTCCTGGGCTTTTCTTTTTTGGGAGCTTTTTGATGACTGACTCAATTTCTTTACTTGTGGTTGATTTGTTCATGTCATCTATTTCTTCTGAAGTCATTGCTGGTTGTTTACACTTTTCTAGGAAGTTTTCCATTTTCCATTTCATGTAAGTTGTCTAGTTTATTAGCATATAGTTGCTCACAATATCTTCTCCTTATCTCCTACATTTCTGTAGGGTCAGTTGTTATGCTCCTTTCCAATTTCTGATTGCTTTTATTTGCATCTGTTTTCTCTCTCTCTCTCTCTCTCTCTCTCTCTCTCTCTCTCTCTCTCTCTCTCTCTCAGCATAGCTAGGGTTCCATCAATTTGTTGATTTTTTCAAAGAAACAACTTTCAGTTTTTTCATTCTCTCTACTGTTTTCCTGTTCTCAATTTCGTTTATTTCTGCTCTAATCTTTGTTATTTCTTTCCTTCTGTTTGATTTGGGGTTATTTTGCTGTTCTTCCACTAGTTACTGAGGTGAACAGTTAATTCCATAATTTTTGCTCTCTCTTCTCTTTTAATATAGACATTTAAGGCTACAAATTCCCCTCTCAGCACTGCCTTTGCTGCATCCCATAAGTTTTTATGTTGTGTTTTTATTGTCATTTGCCTCAAGGTATTTACTAATTTTTCTTGTAATTTCTTCCTTTACCCACTGCTATTCTAAGAGAGTGTTGTTAGCCTCCATATATTTGTGAATTTTACAATCTTCTGCACATTATTTCCAACTTCATTCCATAATGACCTGAGAAAGTATTTTTTATGATATCAATGTTTTTTAAACTTGTTGAGACTTGCTTTGTGACCCAACATGTGGTCTCTCTTAGAGAATGTTCCATGAGCACTTGAGAAAAATCTGTATCCTGCAGTTTGGGGGGGGGGGTATAGTGTTCTATGAATGCCAGAAAAGTCTAGCTCATTTATCCTACAACTCAACATCTCTTTTTTCTTAATTCTCTGTCTATATGTTCTCTCCATTGATGACAGCAGTGTATTGAAGTCTTCAACTACTATTGTAGAAGTATATACTTCTCCTTTCAGTGTTCTCAGTGTTTGCCTCATAAATTTTGGGGCACTCTGGCTTGGTACATATATATTTATGATTGTTTATGATTTCTTGATGAATTGACTCTTTTATTAATATATAGTGTCCTTCATCTCTTTTAATTGTTTTACCTTTTAAGTCTAATTTGTCTAATATTAATATAGCTACCACCACTTTTTTTCTGGTTACTATTTTCATGAAATATCTTTTTCCATCCTTTCACTTTCAGCCTATTTTTGTCCTTGTAACTAAAGTGAGTTTCTTGTAGACATCATATAGATAAATCCTGGTTTTTAATCCATTCTGCTACTCTGTGTTTGTTTTTTTAATGAAATTCAGATTTATTGAGATATATTCACATACAATACAATCATCCATGGTGTACAATCAACTGTTCACAGTACCATCGTATAGTTATACACTCATCACCACAATCAATTTCTGAACATTTTCTTTACACCAGAAAGAATCAGAATTAGAATTTAAAAAAAAAAAAACTAAAAAAGAACACCCAAATCATCCCCCATCCCACTCTATTTTTCATTTGGTTTTTGTCCCCATTTTTCTACTCATCCATCCATACACTGGATAAAGGTAGTGTGATCCACAAGGTTTTCACACTCAAACTGTCACCCCTTGTAAGCTTCATTGTTATACAATCATCTTGAAGTGTCCAGGCTACTGGGTTGGACTTTGAGCATTTCAGTTATTTACTTCTAGCTATTCTAATACATTGATAGCTAAATATGTTATATATATAGTGCATAAAAATGTCCACCAGAGTGACCTCTCTAATCCATTTGAAATTTCTCAGCCACTGAAACTTTATTTTGTTTCATTTTACATCCCCCTTTTTGGTCAAGAACATGTTCTCTGTCCTATGATGACATTTCCAGATTCATCCCCAGGAGTCATGTGTGGCATTGCCAGGAAAATTTACACCACTGGGGGTCAGTTCCCATGTAGAGGGGAGGGCAGTGAGTTCACCTGCCAAGGTGCCTTAGCTAGAGAGAGACGGCCACATCTGAGCAACAAAGAGGCACACGGGGAGACACTTAGGCACAATTATGGGCAGGTTTAGCCTCTCCTTTGCAGTAATGAGCTTCATAAGGGCAAGCCCCAAGTTAGAGGACTTGGCATACTGAGCTGTCAGTCCTCAATGTTTGTGAGAACATCAGCAACAATCCAGGTGAGGAAATCCAGCATTTCTGCATTTCCCTCTGGCTCTTCAGGGGTTCTCTGCATATATCTGACCCAAATTACTTTGGAATGTGTTGCCATTTCACTCTAACTTATACAAACCTAGTATATCTCCCTTCCTATTCAAAGTTCCATGTAATTGTGTTGTTTGAACAAACTGACTGTAGAAGTTATATTGTTTTGAAAATATAGATCCTGCACCAAATGAATGTCTCTTCCCCTTGATCTCACACAAAATTTGAAATTTTAACACAGTCAGTTTCAACCTTTACCCTTTGGCCCAGTGAGCCCTAGACTTAACCAGATATGCTTCATTCATATCTCTGATTAAAGTCTGGGCTCTTTTTCAGCTTTTTTTAAAATAGATGCTGTATGCACTAATACTGATATTCATATCTGCTGAGCTCTAGCTCTGAGTTTCAGAGCTAGAGCAGATACCCAATGTTCTAGAGACAAATCAGTTTATACACAAAGGGATCAGTATCTCAGAGTTTGAAGATAGCCATTACAATGCAGGAGATTTGACTGCTGTAAGAGCTTACAATCTAGGGACCATTACAGTAATCATTCCCCTGTTACACTGTGCGCTAAGAATCAATTCTGAATTTACACATTGTAGTTAGTTCATATTGGTGAGGCATTATTGTGTTTGCTTTTGTTTCTGGCATACTTCACTCAAAATGCTGTCTAAAAGTTCAATTCACCTCCTTACATGTCTGACAGCTTCACTCCTCACAATTGCTCAATATTCCAATGTATGCTTTCACCACAGTTAATCATTCTGTTCCTCAGTCAATGCACCCTTAAGCACCTCCACCCATTGCAAATCATGAATACTGTCTCCATAAACATCAGTGTGCAAATGTGTATTCATGTCTCTGGTCTCAGATCTTCCAAGTACATACTGCATAATAAGGTTTCTGACCTCCAGAAACACTATACTATTCTGCTTCCTCATAAACCATGAATAGGTACATCCCTCTCTCCATGTTTTCTCCAGCACTTTTACACATATTTATAATTGTTCCTACAATTTTATAGAGAGATATTCTCATACCATACATTTATCCACAATGTACTGTCAGTTGTTCACAGTATCATCATATAGTTGTACATTTATCACAACAGTCAGCTTTGAGTATACTGATTACCATGAAAAAAATTTTGTTTTACTGGCAAAAAACAGAAAAGATAAAAAGAAAATTAAGATGTCATACAATACAATATAATAGTGAGAACAGAAAAGAACACCACTACCAAGATCTCATATCTCTCCAGTATATCCCCCTCTCATACACATTTAGCTTTGGTATATTGCCTTTGTTACATTTAGTGGAGGCATATTATAATGTAACTGTTGATCATAGACTCGTTTGCTTTGATTATGTTTTTTTCCCAAATACCATCCCTTTTTCAACACTCTGCATGTTAACATGCATTCATTCTGCCACATGTAAGAACATTTTTATATTATTACATTTAGTAACAGACATTGACCACTCCAGTTTTTGCCAAGTTATACAGTCCCAGTCTTTATCATCTATCTTTACCTCTGGTTTTATACATTTCCCTATCCCACCTCTTTCAGGTTTACTCACAGACATCTTTGTTCAGTGTATTTACAATATTGTGCTACCATCACACAGTATTACGCTATCTATTTCTAGATCTATACAATAAATATTGCTGAACATTCTGTAGTCCTTCAGCATCAAATATCCAATCTCTACCCTCTTTCTATCCCCTGGTAGGCTATATTATCAGCTTTTAACTCTCAACATTTGCTCATTAATGTTGCTTCATATTAGTGAGATCAATCAGTATTTGTCCTTTTGTTTCTGGTTAACTTCAGTCAGCATAATGTCCTCAAGGTGTTTCCACATCATTGTATGTTCCATGTCTTTGTTCTGTCTTAGAGCTGCATAATATTCCATCATGTGTATATACCACAGCTTTTTATCCGCTTGTCCATTGATGGACATTTGGGCTGTTTCCAACTCTTGGCAATCTGAATCATACCACAAGAAACCTCAGTTTACAAATGTCAATTTGTGCCTTAACTCTCAGTTCCTCTGAGTATATACTTAGCAATGGAACAGCTGGGTCATATGGAAAATCTATACTTAGCTTCCTGAGGAATATCCACACTGTATTCCAGAGTGGTTGCACCATTCTACATTCTCATCAACACTGAATAAGTGTGACTCTTTCTCCACATTCTCTTCAGCCCTTGAAATTTTCTGCTTTTTGGATAATGGCCATTTTGGTAGCAGTGAGATGATCTCTCATTGTGGTTTTTATTTGCATTTCCCAAATAGCCAGTGAAGTTGAACATTTTTTCATGTTTTTATGCCACTTGTATTTCCTCTTCAGAAAAGTGTCTGTCCTTGTCTTTTGCCCAGTTTTTAATTGGATTGTTTGTCTTTCTGTTGTTGAGTTGTAGGATCCCTTTATATATTTGGGATATTAAAACCTTATCTGATATGTGGTTTCCAAACCTCATTTCCCATTCTGTAGGCTGCCTTTTTACTTTTCTGACAAAGTCCTTTGATGTACAAAAGTGTTTAATTTTGAGGAGATCCAATTTGTCTATTTGTTCTTTTGTTGCTTGCACTTAGGGTGTGAGGTCTAGGAAACCATCTCCTATCACAAGATCTTTCAGCTATTGCCCTACATTTTCTTCTAAGACTCTTGTGGTCCTAGCACTAACATTTAAGTCCTTGATCCATTTCAAGCTAATTTTTGTATAAGGTATGAGATAGGAGTCCTCTTTCATTCTTTTGGAAATGGATATCCAGTTCTCAAAATGTCATTTATTGAAGAGGCTGCTCTGTTCCTGTTGCTTTGGGTTGAATTCCTTGTCAAATATCAATTGTCTGTAGACATGAGGGTCTATTTCTGAATACTCAACTTGATTCCATTGGTCAGTATGTCTATCCTTATGCCAGTACCATGCTGTTTTGACCACTGTAGGTTTGTAATAAGTTTCAAACTCAGGTAGTGTGAGACCTCCCACTTCTTTCCTCTTTCTCAAGGTATTTTTGCCTATTTGGGGCACCTCACCATTCCAAATAAATTTGGTTATTGGTTTCTCTATTTCTGCAAAGTATGTTATTGGGATTCTTATAGGTATTGCATTCAATCTGTAAATCTGTTTAGGTAAAATTGCCATCTTATCTGTATTTAGTCTTCCAATCCATGAAAATGGTATTTTCTCCCATTTTTTTAGATCCTGTTTGATTTCTTTTAGTAATTTCTTGTAGTTTTCTGTTTAAAGTTGTTTTGTGGCCTTGATAAAAAGTTTATTTTTAATACTTGATTCTTTTGGTTGCTATTGTAAATGGAATTTTTTTAATTTCCTCCTCTTGTGGCAAAATACTTGTGTATACCACTAGTCTCTTATTGACAAACTCTCAGTGTCTGATGTCTGAAAATATTTTAATCTCAACCTCATTTCTGATGGACACAATTGCCAGATATAGAATTCTCAGTTGGCAGTTTTTCACTTCCTGTATCTTAAATATATCATGCCACTCTCTTCTCACCTCCATGGTTTCTGCATATAAATTTGTGCATAGTCTTATGGATCTTCCCTTGTATGTGATGGATTGCTTTTCTCTTGCTGTTTTCAGAAATCTCTCTGTCTTTGACATTGGACAATCTCATCAGTAAGTGTCTTGGAGTAGGTCTATTGGTATCTATTCTGTTTGGGTATGCTGTACTTCTTGAATCTGCAGTTTTCTGTCTTTCATGAGTTGGGAAATTTTCAGTGAATATTTCTTCCATTCTTCCTGCTCCATTTCCCCTTTTCTCCTTCCCAGTATACCCATAACATGTATATTCATGTGCTTCATGTTTTTACTCAGCTCCCTAAGACCCTGCTTGTATTTTTCCATTTTTTTCACCATCTGCTTTTTTTATGTGTATGAATTCCAATGTCTTATTTTCCAGTTCACTGATCTTTTCTTCTACCTGTTCAAATCTAATGTTGTGTCCCTCCATTGGGTTTTTCATCTCCTCCCTTGTGCCCTCCATTCCCATAAGTTCTGCCATTTGTTTTTTCAAGTATAAAAATTCTTCTTTATGGTCATCCAGTGTTTTCTTTATATCCTTCATCTCTTTTGCCATCTCTTCCCTCAGCTCATTGAATTTAGTTAGCATTACTTGCCTCAACTCCTGTATCTCAGTTGAACTATTAGTTTGCTCCCTTGGCTAATCCATATTTTCATGTTTCCTAGTATGGCTCATTATCTTAAGTTGTCTTGGCATCTGATTTTCTTGATTAGTTTATTCTGGAGCTCATTTTCACTCTTTTACCTAGGGGTTTCCTGTGGGTTGGCTTTGTTCTCTAACCTTTGTTGTTCAGTTCAACTTATTCTAGTTCTAACTTAGGTTCTATTTACTTGATCAGAGTTTTTCACCTCTTGTTTTTCTGTTTCTTGCCCTGCCTCTATGTAGCCTTTTTGTGAGAGGGTCTCCTCAGATATGGTCAACCTCAGTCAGGTTTTCCCAGTCTAGAGAGGCCCAGTTCCCAAGAAAAGTTTATGTAGTTTCCCTGACAAATGAGAACCTTCTGTGAGGCCTCTAGACTTGGTATTTTTCCTATCCTGTCAAGCAGGTGGCACTTGCCAGCCCACAGTTCCCCTACCAGTGTAAGGAGGTGATGTGCCTTTAATTCTCTACAGACTCTGAGCCCATCAGGGGTGTGGCTTACTGAAGGTGGAATCTGAATTCCATCCCCTGGGGTCTGAATTCCCAGAAGGAGAACTGCCAATTGAGCTGGATCTCCCTCCACTCTCCCAGTATTAGGAACTCCAGCTGTCTCACAGGGAAACAATTCCCTTTTCCCCTCTCCTCTTTGGGGCAACTGCAGCTTAATTCCTGGATCAGCCTGAGTTGCCCATTAAAGACTTGGGTGGAGACTTTCTTCAAAGTCAATCTGAAATTCAAAGAAGTGCTGGGTAGTATGACTTCCCCCAAGACTAGCCTAGACCCTCAACTTGGGCTCTCTGAGAGAAAATAACCACGTATGTTACTTTTAAATTTAAAAAAAAGAAAAGGAAAAAGAAAAAAAAGTCCCTTTTAAAAGCCTTTCCCCAGCTTAGAAGTTTTTTCAGCATCAGAATAGAGCATTTAAAGATGCACTTTGGGCTAATCTGAATAAGTACTCTCCAACAGTTTAATTCCACCTTTGCTGGGGGCTATTGATGTGTAAAGGGATAAGGAGCCAGTGAGAAAGGAGAAGGGACAAAATGTAGGGAAAAAAGGGATTTTTGAGCCAGTGAATGGTTGCCCACTTTATGTGTCCCCCCTTCTCAGAGCACAGCCCTTCTCTAGTACCCCCAGCTCCAAAAATTAATTAATTTGTTAATTAATTCTGCAGGTGAGGCTGGGTTGAAATCCACTTGTTGCTCTCAGCAGAGTGTCATTTTTTTTTCCTTTCAAGAATCCAGTTCTAAGACAGTCCATGGTGTGTGGGCAGGGAGGGGTGCCAGAAACCTGGTCAAGGGAACTTACAAAATTCACTGCAATCTCAGTTTTCCTCCAGTTCCAAACATGTGTATGATGTTGGGCTGGTCACTGAAGACCCAGAAAACACTGTTTCATGCAGCTCCTGGGTAATTATCAGCTTCCCAAAGGAGAGACTAAATTCCATGCCTCGCCACTCTGCTATCTTGCCCCACCCTCCCTGTGTCTTTTTATTGGGGAGTTTAATCTATTAACATTTAGTGTTATTTCTGTAAGGGCAATACATTCTTCTACCATTTTGTCTTTTGGATTTTATATGTCATGTCTTATTTTTTCCTCTCTCAACTTTTACCATTCCTGATCATCTTCATTTCTACCCTCTTCCCCAAACCTCTCTCTCCTATCTTTCCCTATCAGCCAGAAGCACTCTCTTTAGTATTTCTTGTATCTCCAGTCTCTTATTCACAAACTCTCTCAGTTTCTGTTTGTCTGAAAATATTTTAATCTCTCCCTCATTTTTGAAGGACAGTTTTGCAAGACATAGAATTCTGGGTTAGCAGTTCTTCTTTCCAGTATCTTTAATATATCATACCAGTCTTCTTACCGCCATAGTTTCTGCAGAGAAATCTGTAGACGGTCATATCAAGTTTCCCTTGTATGTGATTGATTGCTTTTCTCTTGCTGCTTTCAGAATTCTCTCTTTGTCTTTGACATTGGACAATCTCATCAGTAAGTGTCTTACAGTTGGTCTATTGTGATCTATTTTGTTTGCAGTATGCTGTACTTCTTGAATATGCAATTTTCTGTCTTTCATAAGAATTGGGAAATTTTCACTGAATATTTCTTCTATTATTCTTTTTGCCCCTTTTCCTCTTGCTTCTTCCTCTGGGACTCCCATTACACATATATTTGTGTACTTCATGTTGTCACTCAGCTCCCTAAGACCCTGCTCATATTTTTCCATTTTTTTCACCATCTGTTCTTATTTGTGTATGAATTCAAATGTCTCATCTTCCAATTCACTGATCCTTTCTTCTGCCTGTTCAAATCTGCTGTTATATACCTCCATTATCTTTTTCATCTCCTCCCTTATGCTGTTCATTCCCATAAATTCTGCCATTTGCTTTTTCAAGTTTATGTATTCTTCTTTATGGTCATCCAGTGTCTTCCTTATATCCTTCATTTCTTTTGCTATATCTTCCCTCAGTTCATTAGCTTAATTTTTGAATTGATTAAGGAGATTTGTTTGAATGTCTTTAATCAGTTCTTCCTTCAGTTCATTCAATTGATTTAGCATTAGCTGTCTCAACTCCTGTATCTCAGTTGAACTATTAGTTTGTTCCTTTGCTTGGTCTATAGTTTCATGTTTCCTAGTATGGCTCATTATCTTAAGCTGTCTAGGTATCTTTCTTGATTTGTTTATTCTGGAGCTCATTTTCACCCTATTACCTAGGGTTTTCTTGTTGGTTGTCTTTGGTCTCTAACCTTTTGTGTTCAGTTCAGCTTATTCTAGGCCTCTAACTTAGATTCTATTTAGTTGATTGGAGTTTTTCACCTCTTTTTATTTCTATTTCTTGCCCTGCCTCTATGTACCCTTTTTGTGTGAAAGTCTTCTCAGATATGGCCAACCCCAGGCAGGTTTTCCCACTCCAGTGATGCTCAGGTCTCAGGAAAAAGGTATGGAGCTTCCTTGGGAATGAGACCCTCCTGTGAGGACTTTAGATTCTGTTCTTTTCCTATCCTGTCCAGCAAGTGGCCCTTGAAAGCCTGCAGATCTCCCACCAGTGTAAAGAGGTATGGACCTTTTAGTTCTTCCAGTGACCCTGACCCTCTCAGGGGTGTGGCTGACTTAAGCTTGTTTCTGAATTCCAGCCCTTGGGGTCTGAGTTCCCCAAAGAAGGGCTGCCCTTGGAACTGGGCCATGCTCCCCTTTTCTTGTGGAAGTTATAGCCATTAGCAAATTGTCTCCCCCACTAGATTTCTTGCTTTGTCTCTCAGAACTATCTTCTCTCTGCTCTTGCCTGGGCCCAAATTGCAAGTCTTTGAGGCTTTCTTTAATGGGAAACTTAGAACAGTTATTTTTTTTTCAAAAGAGTAAAAGATAAAAAAGAGACAAAAGAAAAAGAAAGGCCCAGTATAGACTATTTAAATAATAGTGCATTAATTCCATCCTTGCAGTTCTGATGTGCTACTGAAATGCAAAAAGACAAGAAGTTGGAGAGCATTTGTTGAGTGGGAAAAGAAAAGGAAAAACCACATTTCAGAGACTGGCCCTTGTCCCCTGGGTTTTCATATGTGCCTGATTCTGTTTTAGCCCAGCCCTTCTCTGTACTATATTCACCCCCAACTCCGAAAGTATCTGTTTTTGTTTTTGGTTTTTGGTTTTTGGTATTTTTTTCTGTTTTTGCTAGCCCTGTCTCCCCTCTGCTGGGCTGACTGCTCCCAGATTCTCCATTATCAGGTCTCAGTTTATATATGGTTTGAGCTTTTGTCCAGTAGTCTCAGTTTTTGTTAATCACTTCTGCAACTGTAGTTCTCCCTCCTGGTTCACAGCACTGACAGCCCCTCCTCCCTCAGGAAAGAAGCTGCAAAACAGTGTGTATTTCCTGGCAGGGGGTGGATGAGGGCACCCTGGCCATGAGAACTTACAGATTTTGCTTATGTCAGCTGCTCCATGTGCTTGAGACTGTAGTATGATGTGTGCCCAGAGTCAGATTCCTACATGGTGTCCATTCCACACAGTTCCTGGCTATCTACCCACTGCCCCAGAGGAGTAACTAAAACCCACACCTCACCACTCTGCCATCTTCCTTTATTTTGATGATTGACTTTTAAAACAAAAATAACGACATATTGTATGGTTTACTAAATATGTAGAAATAAAATATCTAACAAAAGTAACACAAAGAATAGTAGAGGGGAAATAGAAATATACTGCTGTAAGATTTTTATGCTATAAAAGAAGAATTATGATCTTCCTTTAAGGTGACTTCCAGAAGATAAAGATGTATAGGGTAAACCCTAGAGAAATCACTAATAAAAAATGTTTAGATAGTCATACAGTAGAAGCAGTTTAAAATGATTGCTAATACTCAAAAAGAAGGCAAGAAGAGAGAAAAATGAACACAGGATAGGACATATGGAAAACAAACAGCAATATTGTAGATTTAAACACAACAATAATGATAATTACAATACGTATAATGGCCTAAATATTTCAATTAAAAGATTATCATATGAGAATGAAAGCAAAACAGAACCAAATGGTGTATTAAAGAAACCAGTTTAAATTGTAAAGACCTATATAGGTTAAAAGAAAAATAGTGGAAACAATATGTACTGTGCAAATACTACTACAAGGAAAAATATGGTAGCTGTAATAATAGCAGACAGAACAAATTTCAGAATAAGGAATATTACTAGGGATAAAATGAGAAATTTAAAAATAACAATTGGGTCAATTCATCAAGAAGACATAGGTCCTGAAAGGATATGCACCTCCAAATCAAGTTTCAGAACACTTGAAAAAAATGTTAGAAATTAAAGGAGAATTAGACAGATTCACAATTATACTTGGAGTTTTAAACCTTCATCTCTTAGTAATTTACAGAACAACTAGACACAAATTATGGTAAGTACATACAAAACTTTATAAATACTATTAACTAACAGGAGCCAGATAAAATTTATAAAAAATTTTGCCGACAAAAGGAGAATGCATATTCTTTATATCTGCATAAAGAACACTCAAAAACATAGGCATACCATGTGGTTCAAAATATGTCTGAATAAAATTTAGAGGGTTTAAATCATACCCCATTTTCTATCTGATTATGAAGGCATTAAAATATAAAACAACACAGAAAAGTGCTGAAATATATGGTAATCAAGCAACACACCTAAATAGACCATGAATCAAATATAAAACCAAAAAAAGTGAATTAGAAAATATTGTGAACATAATGAAAATAACTTGCAAATCAAAACAGGTGTCCTAGAGCTAAAGCTGGAAATAAAAGAAATGTTACAGCATTTAGTGTTTGTGTTTAAAATGTTTGAAAACAATTTTCAACCTTAAAAATAAAAAAATAAGTAAAAATTAAACTCAAAGCAAGGTAGAAGTCAATAATAAAGATAAGAACAGTAATCAGTAAAATAGAAAACAGAAAAACAATTTACAAATTCAAGGAAACCAAAACCACTTATTTCAAAATATAAATAAAATTGATAAACCTTGATCAGGGATGAAATAGGGGACATCTATACAGATCTTACAGACATTAGGAGAATAATGGAATATTGTAGAGAATTTTATGGCAATAAATACAAATCAGCAAATCCCTTAAAAACACAGTATGGAATTTCAATCAAGACCAAATTTCAATAATAAAACATATATCCCCATAATTTATAAAAAAGCAAAGTAGTATGTCAAGTTTTCATGCAAAGAAAATTCCATTCCCAGATGGCTTCAAGGTTGAATTGGTCAATTCTACCAAATATTTAAGGAAGAAATAATAGAAATTCTTCACTAACTTTTCCAGAATATAGAGGAGTTGACATTTCTGAACTCATTAACCTAATACCAAAACCAGAGAAAAAGATATTATATATAAAACAACTAAGGATGATATATCCCATGAATAGATGGAAAAATCCTTAAGAAAGTTTTAGAAAATTGAATCAAGCTATACATACAAAGGATAATACATCACAACCAAATGATTTCACAAAAATGCAGTGTTGTTGATATTTCAAAAATCAATTGATGCAATTTAACATATTAAGAGTCTAAAAAGACACCCTTATAAATTTAGCTAGCTGAATATTATGGCTGCATTACACATTCCAGGTTCCTTTTCCTCCATAGAATCTTTGAACAGCTAGTAAAAACTTGCAGGTCCATCTTTCCCAAAACCAAATTTCAGAACACTTGAAGAAAATGGGAGAAATTAAAGAAGAATTGGACAGATCCACAATTATAGTTGGAAAAGAATTAAATGGCAGCTGTAAATGAGTAAGTGAAAAATCAAGAAAATACAGCTTAAAACTTGTAGGAGAAGCATGTGGTGGCCTTGCTGACTACTCCTACACAACTTCCCCAATGTGTCTGGAGGAAGGCTGTGCTCCCATTATAAGGAACAAGACCTGTGCTGCAGGGAGCATAGTAACTCATATATATGCATACACTGGGGTGTCATTTTGGTGTCAATCTATGAAGCAATGACCACAGACAATCCTCTCTGTCTTGCCTTCACAAAATAGACCCTACAGAATGGCTTCTACTTAAAAAATGAAAAATACCAAGTGTTAGAGAGGATGCAGAGGAATAGGAACACTCATTCATTTCTGGTGGCAATGCAAAATGGTGGAGCCACAGTGGATGAGAGTTTGGCAGTTCCTCAGAATGCTAAGCATGGACCCACCATATATCTCAACAATCCCACTATTAGGTATGTAACCCAAAGAATTGAAAGCAGTTGCTTGAACAGATATTTTCATACTCATGCTCATATTGGCATTATTCAAAATTGCCAAAAGATGTAAGCAACCCAAGTTCCAATCAACTGATGAATATATACAGAAAATGTGGTTTCTACATAAAATGGAATATTGGAACATTGTTTTGCCTTAAAAAGAGTGGAATTCTGATATACATGGCAATATGGATGAACCTGGAAGACATCATATTGATTGAAATAAGACACACACAAAAGGACAAATATTGTATAATCATACTTATTTGAAACAATTAGAATAAACAAACTCATAGATCAGAATCTAGAATATAAGTTACCAGGGGATGGATTGTGGATAGGGAATAGAAAGTTAAGACTTAAAATATACAGCATGTCTTTTTGGAATGATTGAAGTGTTTTGGTAATGGATGGTGGTGATGGTAGCACAACATTGTGAACATAATTAAAAGCACTGAAATATATACCTGAATGTGATTAAAAGGAGAAAGCTTAGATTGTATATATGGTAACAGAATGAAAATTTTAAAGTAATCCATGGAACTGCATTACGTAAACAGTGAACCTTAAGTTAAACCATGGACTCTGGTTAATAGTACAATTATATCAATTTACTATCATCAATTATAACAAACATTCCACACCTATACAAGGTGTTTGGTGTAGGGTGGTGTATGAGAATCCTCTATATTATGCATGAAATTTCTGTAAACCTACAAACTCTGTAACAAAAAAAGAATGCAAGTAACAACAAAAACACCCTGCGGACACCTAAACCAGTGTAAGAAACAATTAAGACAAAGCAGACTGGGGCAAAGATTTCCAGCTTTTAGACAAACAAGCACACTGGAGGAGTGAAAAGTCGATTGCATAGGGAGTAGAGGGGGCATATAGATTTCTGTAAATGGGGAAATCCTCAGGCCATGAGAACAATCCAAGGACAAGACATAGGCTGAAAAATATCAGAGAGGACCCCACACTTTCACCTCAGGCTGATCTTTTTGATAGGAGGCCTAAATTCTGAAGGAGAGCACAAGCCAACACTGAGTCAATTTGTAGACTGTGAAAGCTGTTTTTTTCAATGGTTTGTTTTGTTTTCTTAGCTCTTGGCATCCAAGGAATCTCTGTCAT